>NC_092338.1:175312500-175912500 GCF_046630445.1 Rutidosis leptorrhynchoides | reverse complement strand
ATATATATATATATATATAACTAAATATATATATATTTAAATATATAAATATTAATTATTTTAAATATATATAAAAAATAAATAAATATAACATATAATTTAAGGTATAATATATATATAAATAAAGTACATGTTTTAAATAGAATTTAGTATAAAACTCTATATAACTACAAACACATAAACGTTATATATTTAATAAATAAAATTTTAAGATTTCTATTATATGTTTTAATATATATAACTGATATAGGTTCGTGAATCAGAGGTCAACCCTATACTTGTTCAATATCGTCATATGTATTTTTACTACAAAATACAGTATGGTGAGTTCATTTACTCCCTTTTACTCTTTACATTTTTGGGACTGAGAATACATGCGCTGTTTTACAACTGCTTTATTAAATGCTTTTGAAATATATTTTGAACTGAGAATACATGAAATGCTTTTATAAATGTTTGACGAGATAGACACAAGCAAAACATTCCTCGAATGAATTATTATGTAGACAGAAGTTCTGTGGATTATTATTGAATTAGTTGGACGTTATAATTGCCACTAATTGTTTTGAATATTTTCCCCTGATTATTATTGCTTGGTAACCTAAGAATTAGAATCGGGTATGGCCCTAATTCACTCGAATCCTAAAGGTAGCTACCGGGTTTAACACCCCCACCCAGAATGTTCACTAGACGGAAGAGCTAGTGGGCGTGGTGTTTAGTACTTCGAAGATTATTATTATTATACAGACGAGAGGTTCTGTTTTGGGGATATTATTTATGCGCATTATATGTTAAGGTCGGTTACCAAGCCAAGTTATGAAAGCAAAGTGAATGTTATGTATCGAGAGAATGATTTTATACACAGGTTATGTGTATGTTATTTTTGTGCACGAGAAATGTGTACGGATACTAAGATTTATGAAAAAGGATTTCGTACACTAGAAAGGTGTATTGTATTTAAAAGATATCGCATGTACATTACAGGTGGGTATAGGATTCGAGCCCATTTGTACCATGCATCATTTAAATCTTGTGGTCTATCAAAATGATGAAATTTTACTGTTTATGATAAACTAATGAACTCACCAACCTTTTGGTTGACACTTGAAAGCATGTTTATTCTCAGGTATGAAAGAAATCTTCCGTTGTGCATTTGCTCATATTAGAGATATTACTTGGAGTCATTCATGACATATTTCAAAAGACGTTGCATTCGAGTCGTTGAGTTCATCAAGATTATTACTAAGTCAATTATAGTTGGATATATTATGAAATGGTATGCATGCCGTCAACTTTCGATGAAATGAAAGTTTGTCTTTTAAAAAAATTAATGCAATGTTTGTAAAATGTATTATATAGAGGTCAATTACCTCGCGATGTAATCAACTATTGTGAATCATTTATACTATATATGAATGGGTCCTTTTAGTTGGTATCAGAGCAGTGGTCTTAGCGAACCAGGTCTTGCATTAGTGTGTCTAATTGATAGTTGTTTAGATGCATTAGTGAGTCTGGACTTCGACCGTGTCTGCATGTCAAAAGTTTTGCTTATCATTTAGTGTCAAAAAATATTTTCTTATCATCCTTAAAGTCTAGACACATCTTACTACCTCTATTGCATAGACTATGTATAGATAAAATCATATCTTATCGTATCTGTTATTGTTACCTTTGCCTGACAACTTCCGTAGATTTCTCCGTAACTTATGGGATTTTAGTATTATATATGCATATGTAAATTATGTATTGCAGGGTACTAATCTACTTCCTATAATCTATTTCTTATCGAAAAATCCTTCATCTGATCGTACGAGATGAATCCCTCAACCAGTTCGAATTTCTCGGATTCCGACAGCTATTCAGATATGGAGTTTCACCTAAGCTCCGAAAGCAGTGTCACCAGAATGAATCATCCAATTCATCTGATGGGTTCGTAGCCTACTTAATCATTGGAGACAAAAAGAAGGTGATCCTTTCCATCAACCAAATTCACCTCTTGGCAAAGAACCAGAAGCACTTACCGGTGAACCAGTCCGAAATATCATTTTTACCCTCATTTATCGAATATCTCGTCATGATTACATAATATCTCATATTTTAAACCTTATTCATTCACTTGTTCCAACCGACAATCATCCCGGAATAATAGAAGAAGTTAACAAACTTCGCGCTCAAGAAATAAATTTGTAGAATATGGTGCAAAATTTACCAGCTTCAGCAACATCACCGGCACTAACAGTACCACCAACAACCCAAGTTTCAACATCACACGCCTCAACATCTCATTATGTACCTCGAGAATAATCATCGTTCTGCATGACGTTCTACATCATTTATCTTCGTTCGACATGATGGTTATGTAACCTCTAATGTTTTAGAGATTATGTACTCTAGTTCTAAACGTAAACCAAATGAGTTTAATATCATATTAACTCATTAAATCCATGATTACATCTGAAAAAAATATATACGTATATATGTTTTCATAAAGATTGTAAATAAAAATTCTTTTGTACAAACTGTTAATGGTGAAAATATTTTAACGGGTAGGTAATACCCGAGGAATATTTAGATTTCACTTTAATAAGTTACACTGTACATTCGTCGAAGCTGATTCAACAGTCATTTACTATCCTACTTACAACCACCGATATACGTATCCGTTCACCGCATAATAACCATTTTCATTCAATTTCATATTTGGATTTTTACCTATCAGAATCCAACAAGTGGCATAATGAAGAAAACATATGACAAAATAAAATTTGTTAGAAACAGACAAATTAACTATGAGAAATTTTGTTAAGAATCCACGCTAACTGTTCCTAGCTAACTGATTACATTTTATTTATTGCAATTTAATTATCGCAGTTTATATTCTCGCAATTTTATTTATCGTCATTTAATTTCTGTTATTTATTTTACGCACTTTAAATATCGGGACACGTATACAAGGTTTTGACATATCATATCGACGCATCTATATATATTATTTGGAATAACCATAGACACTCTATATGCAGTAATGCTGTAGTTAGCTATATAGGGTTGAGGTTGATTCTACAATAATATATATACTTTGAGTTGTGATCGAGTCTGAGACATGTACACGGGTCACGATACGTATTAATTAATTCGAATATTATAAATTAAACTATATATGAATTATTAGACTGTTAACTATGGACTATCGACTGTGAACTAATAACATTGGACAATTAAAATGAATTAAAATATTGATTATAACATATGAAACTAAACATTTCTTCAAGTTTGCCACTTGATCTCATCTTAAACCTCATTGGTATTTTGACGGTCACAATCTGCGTTCAAACCTTTCATAATTCTTGAAAACACTTCAATCGTTAGGATGAACCAACCGCACTTCATCTACGAAAAAAGAGATTGATGCATATAGTTATGCACCTGAAAAAACCCGGAACCTGAGTAAACGTTTAACACGTATCTGAGCTAGCTCCATTGGCGTTGTTATCACCGAAAATAGCCGTGCAATCCCTTTCCAAATTAGCCAATTTTGTCACCGCTCCAGCAAATCAACTTCGACTTTCATTCGGATTAGCCTTATTATAACCTTGATATATAAGTTTGTCTTTCGTCATCATTACCGAAAAACCTTTTATATCTCGCCACATTAGCAGTAAACTTACCAGCAATTTCATTACTCATTGACTTAAGTTTCTCTGAAGAATCATTATATTTGTTCATTAAAACCATACCGCATACTCATCCGCAACTTATAACAAGAATTACCATACCAACTACCAGGAATTAGTAATCGGTATTTTGAATCCCGCAACATTTCTACATCAACAGTTATATACATACATATAACATTTATCTCTAGAATTAAGATCTTTCATTCTGAAATTCTGAATAAGTACTTCAATTTACGAATCAGTTCTCGAAATTTTAAAAAATGATGATGATGCAGCAAAAACTGTAAAGAACCTTAATAGTAATAAGTTTGATGATAAAGAATAGTGTGTTGGCAAAGCTCAGAAAAAGAGAAGGTTTGGAACTGGAAAATGTATTGAGCAAAGTATGAAGGAGGCTGTGAACAAATCACAAAGACTAAACCTGCCTTCAAAGAATTCAAATGATTCAGTATTTGCTGAAGTCATTAACGAATACCTTGCTTCTGATTCTAAACCTTTACGAACAAATCTTATTCATCATCTATCAATATTAGAAGTTTTAATATATCATCGTATCATTCATTATAAATATCCTCGATATTTCTGAAGATATTTTCATAACTATTCTTATCTGAAATCATCTATCTCTTCGCAATATCTGTATACATCTTAAAGGAAACTATTTAGTTTCTATATTCTGTAAAACTTCGAGTTTAAAATATGAAAGTTTTTGAAGTAGTATTGGGAACTGAAGCATGAGTTAGTATAATATAATGACACTTGATTAATGTGATTATATTACAGTAAGTCATGCTGAGTTTCTAATGGAACATGATGATTCACAGATCATAACATCATCACGTGCCATGTTAAATAACTCATTCATTCTGTTTAACTTCTGAACATATCAAGAAAGTATATTCTTGATAGTTCTATTCTCAGTGATTCAGGTAATTCAACAAATCAAATCGTGCGATTTCATTCTTTCTTGTTTAGAACATTAAGTTCATTCGAAATTCCATACTTACGAATTCTGGACCGTTACTCGTTTTACTAGAGGTCGAGAAGATAATAAAAAGGCAAAGAGCTCTAAAATATGAGAGAAAATATAAAACCCAATAACCACACGGAGGTTACAAACTGTGAATATTAATACGAATAGCAATATAAAGACACGGTATAATTAAGAATAGTATCACCCAAGGTAATAGTAGAAGTAAACAGATTTTTCTGGTGGAATATTGAAAAGAAGGATGACAGAAATGATAATTAGGAAAATATCAAGGATTAGAACTGGATTAAGCATTTTCACAATCTTTGGATGTATGAACTAAGAAAAAAACTATAGGAATGGTGAGAATAATAGAACGGAAGAAGTTTAATTTATAATGAAAATATCAGACGGAGTAATCGAGGCAAATCATCGTATTCAATTATAGAGATCTTAATTTTCTTATTCGTCGAAGAATTAAATCTTTTTAGATTTCGAAGATTTTCGTTAAATCCCTTAAATTCTGGAATTCAAACGTGACTACGTCAAAAGTTAAGGCAAATCTCTATTCTTTATTTCACACTTTTGAGATAGCTTCAACTGTACATTTCGAGTAATTGAACTATTTTACCCATATTACTCTATGGTAATAAAATTCTATTTTCATCAACTCATATTCGTCATGAAAACATTTTTATTGTTAGCCATGACCACCTCACTCAAATTTTGGGACAAAATTTCTTTAACGGGTAGGTACTGTGATGACCCGGGAAATTCCGACTAAATTTAAACTTAATCTTTATATTATCTCGACACGATAAGCAAAGTCTATAATGTTGAATCTCAAAAATTTTGGAAATTATATTCATGTAATCAATTAACCTTTGACTGTTCTCGATGATTCACGAACCATTGCTTGTAAATATGTGGATATATATAAATATGCGCAAATATAAATATATGTATAATATATATAATAACATGAACATTAATAAACTATTATATACATTTATTGTTATAAATAAATATGTAAAATAAAATACATTGTATTAAAAACTATTATTTTATATATAATATATGTATATTTCTTGTATATATATATTGTTATATTTAATTTAATTATTTAGTATATATTTATTTGTGTAGTAAATGTTGTTATTTAAAACTGTTTAAATATATACATAGTGTATATTAAATATAATTAATTTTGAGCTTAAATGGTAAATGTCTGTAACTTTCGATTGACGTTTAATTATATTTAAAATAGGTCTAATATATATATATATATATATATATATATATATATATATATATATATATATATATATATATATATATATATATATATATATATATATATATATATATATATATATATATATATATATATATATATATATATATATATATATATATATATATATATATATATATATATATATATGAAGTTTTAAAATAAAAGTTGGTCCAAAATTTGATTAAAAAGATAATAGTTTTGATAAGATTTTTTTTTTACCTTTTCAATCTAAGTTTTTGTACTCCGTATATATAAATTGGAATAGAAAATAAATAATTATCGAATCTTTTTGATCAGGTTTCAAACAGGTAATGACTGAAATAAATAAATGGACTTAATTTTAAAATATGAGAATTTTCTGAATAATATTATCTGTAACTGTTTAGCAATGGATACACCCCGTGAAAAGTGTCGGTCGGGATAAATTAGGTATCTGGCTGCTTTCCTGTTCAAAGATTCATTCACCTCATGTTTTATTAATATAATATAATTTATTATTAATATTATTAATATTAAATAATAAATTTCATACTCTGTATTAGGAGTATTATATATGTTTGAGAGGTTAAGATGGAGAGCTCCCATTACCACCAATGGAGACCGCCACCACCACAGCCTATCGGCCACTACAACCCACCTTCTGCCACCACCAGGGTTCACCACGAAAACCATCGTAAACCACCTTGAATTCTCTCTCTCTCTCTCTCTCTCTCTCTTTAATATGATCGTGATCCATTGCCACCTCATCATTTCTGTTTATTGTTCAAATACAAACCACACCCTCACCCTTATGCTTCGTGAAAATTACCTTCACCACCGCAATCAAACACCGTCACCATCGAATACCCATGAAACTATCACCGGACCATTATATTTTTTTTTCTCTTTCTCATTTGTTTCGTGTGATTATTGCTGCAAAAACTGGAATCTGTTGTGTGTTGTTGCTTACTGTTTCCTCTTCTAATCTGTTGTTCGAAATTGACATCGAGGCCACCACCAAACATTCACTCTTATAATCAAGAACCCGTGGTGGCGCCACCCTCAATCTATTTCTATCTCTCTCGATATCTCTTTCTCTCTTCTCTTATAACTCGTAAACTATTAACCATAACCCACAACCTTCATTTTCGAAGAACACCATTAAACCGCCACTGTTTCTGTTTTCTTTTTTAGTCCGACCAATTCATCAAACCATTGATCATTACGATTTGTTAACTGTCATTCAAAAACCACACGCACACCATCACTGACGTCGCTACAGCTATAGTTCCTGTTTCCCATTTCTATTCTATTAAAGCATTGATGGCGATATAGATAAATGATGGTGACAATGAAGAAGATGAGTCATGATGTTGAAAATGATGAATAGTAAATAAGATGATGAACGTATGATCGTGATTATTTGATATCGATGATGTTGATGATTGTGATGTTCGAATGATAATTATGTTATGGATATGATGATGATGATGATTATGATCATAATAAAAGAGTTGAAGATTATGATGATGATATTATAATAAGATTATGATGATGATGATAAAAGCTGATATATATATATAGAAAAGAAATTAAAATGGTTATTATAACAGAAAAGTGTAGTAGATCAGATGGTTGGAGGGTTTGTGTTTGAGCGAGAGGTTGTAAGTTCGAATGCAGGCCACCACAGAAGAATTTCTTTTTATTAAGAGAGCTGTCTTGGGACGAAATTGCTGTTGGGCCGAATTTGCTGTTGGGCTGAAATTACTGTTGGACTACATTAAATAATGATGATGATACGGGTTAAAGAAAATAAACGTGCTGTTTATTACATGAAACAACGAATGGTTCAATGGTTTAGAGGTGTTTGCGAGTGAGCGGGAGGTCACGGGTTTGAGCCCTGTCTAAGGCATTATATTTTTAGGAAAGCATTGAAGGTAGTTTTTATTATTATTATTATTAAGTATCAAGTATTATTATCCTTATTATCATTGTTATTATTATCTCAAGTATTATTATTATTAATAAACATTATTATTATCACTATTAGTATTGTTAATATTAAAGATTATTATTTGTACAACTATATTATTATTATTATATCATTATCATTTTTACTATTAGTATCATTATTATTATTATTACAACTATATTATTATTAAAAGAAACATTTTTAGTAAAAGTATCATTAAAATTATCATTTTAAAGATTAATATTTTTATTATTACTATTATTACTATCAGTATTATTATTATTATTACATTATAACAAATAAAGATTTTGTACATAAAATATACTTGTTACATATACTATAATTTTATTATTATTTCATATAACAAACTATTTATTCCTAAATCTAATACTAACCATATATATATATATATATATATATATATATATATATATATATATATATATATATATATATATATATATAACTAAATATATAAATATTAATTATTTTAAATATATATACAAAATAAATATATATAACATATAATTTAAGGTATAATATATATATAAATAAAGTACATGTTTTAAATAGAATTTAGTATAAAACTCTATATATCTACAAACACATAAATGTTATATATTTAATAAATAAAATTATGTGATTTCTATTATATATTTTAATATATATAAATGATATAGGTTCGTGAATCAGAGGTCAACCCTATACTTGTTCAATATTGTCATATGTATTCTTACTACAAAATACAGTATGGTGAGTTCATTTACTCCCTTTTACTCTTTACATTTTTGGGACTGAGAATACATGCGCTGTTTTACAACTGCTTTATTAAATGCTTTTGTAATATATTTTGAACTGAGAATACATGAAATGCTTTTATAAATGTTTGACGAGATAGACACAAGCAAAACATTCCACGAATGAATTATTATGCAGACAGAAGTTCTATGGATTATTATTGAATTAGTTGGACGTTATAATTGCCACTAATTGTTGTGAATATTTTCCCCAGATTATTATTGCTTGGTAACCTAAGAATTAGAATCGGGTATGGCCCTAATTCACTCGAATGTTAAAGGTAGCTACCGGGTTTAACACCCCCACCCAGAATGTTCACTAGACGGAAGAGCTAGTGGGCGTGGTGTTTAGTAGTTCGAAGATTATTATTTTTATACAGACGATAGGTTCTGTTTTGGGGATATTATTTATGCGCATTATATGTTAAGGTCGGTTACTAAGCCAAGTTATGAAAGTAAAGTGAATGTTATGTATCGAGTGAATGATTTTATACACAGGTTATGTGTATGTTATTTTTGTGCACGAGAAATGTGTACGGATACTAAGATTTATGAAAAAGGATTTCGTACACTAGAAAGGTGTACTGTATTTAAAAGATATCGCATGTACATTACAAGTGGGTATAGGGTTCGGGTCCATTTGTACCATAAAGCATTTAAATCTTGTGGTCTATCAAAATGATAAAATTTTACTGTTTATGATAAACTAATGAACTCACCAACCTTTTGGTTGACACTTGAAAGCATGTTTATTCTCAGGTATGAAAGAAATTTTCGATGTGCATTTGCTCATATTAGAGATATTACTTGGAGTCATTCATGACATATTTCAAAAGACGTTGCATTCGAGTCGTTGAGTTCATCAAGATTATTACTAAGTCAATTATAGTTGGATATATTATGAAATGGTATGCATGCCGTTAACTTTCGATGAAATGAAAGTTTGTCTTTTAAAAAAAACGAATGCAATGTTTGTAAAATGTATCATATAGAGGTCAATTACCTCGCGATATAGAGGTCAATTACCTCGCGATGTAATCTACTATTGTAAATCATTTATACTGTATATGAACGGGTCCTTTCAGACGCCTTGCGGCCTAACGACACCGCATAAACAAAATCGTCCAATTTGGGCATATAAGTGTGCCTCTATCACTTATAATAGCGCGAGGAGCTCCGAATCTGCTGAATAATCTCTTCAGGAAATTAGTGATGACTTTGGCATCGTTTGTTGGGAAGGCTTGTGCTTCTACCTATTTTGATACGTAATCTACTGCTACTAGAACTTATTCTTTGCCATTAGACTTTGGGAATGGCCCCATAAAGTCTAAACCCTATATATCAAAAATATCGCAAGCTTGGATGTTAGTGCAAGGCATTTCATTCCTTGCTAAAATCATCCCTTAACGTTGACATGCGTCACATCTCTTCACAAGCTCTTGCGCATATTTAAATATAGATGGCCAGTAAAAGCCCGAATCGTAAACCTTTCTTGCTGTTAAATTTGCTCCATGATGACCTCCAGTTGGCCCGTGATGACATTGATGAAGAATCCTGATAGCTTGCTTTTCTTCTACACACCGCCTAATTACTTAGTCTGGACAGACTTTAAACAAGTACGGATCTTCCCAGTAGTAAGATTTCACATCTATGAAGAATTAGCGTCTTCGGGAGGTGCTCATTCCTTTTTGAACTACTCCAGCCACTATAAAGTTGGCTATGTCTGCGTACCAAGGGGTATCAGTAAATTGTGATTCTGCTTCGGCTTGTCCTAAGCTCATAAGTTGTTCTTCAGGAAATTTGTCTTTGATATCTTGTTCTTCAAGTGGTTCCATCGATGAATTCTCCAGCCGACTAAGATGATCTGCTGTGACGTTCTCTGCTCCTTTCTTGTCTTTAATCTCGATATCAAATTCTTGTAAGATCAAGATCCATCGTAGAAGTCTCAATTTTGCCTGTTGCTTTTTGAAAAGATACTTAAGTGCTGAATGGTCTGTATAGACTGTAGTTTTAGATAGGACAAGATATGATCAGAATTTATCGAAGGCGAATACTACAGCTAGTAATTCCTTTTCTGTGGTTGTATAGTTCTGTTGAGCTCTAGTCAAGGTTTTACTAGCGTAATATATCGGATGAAAATGTTTATCTTTTCGTTGGCCGAGGATGGCTCCAACTACAAAGTCGATAGCGTCAGACATGATCTCGAATGGTAAACTCCAATCCGGAGCAATCATGATAGGTGCATGTGTGAGCTGCTCTTTCAGATAATTGAACGCTTGAGTGCACTCTTCAGTGAAGTTGAACGGAACATCCTTTACAAGGAGGTGAGTAATAGGTCGAGTGACATTTGAAAAGTATTTGATGAACCGGCGGTAGAATCCAACGTGCCCCAGAAAACTCCGAACTGCTTTGACTGTAGTTGGTTCTGGTAACTTGCCTATGTATCTTCTACTTTGGATTTATCAACCTCTATTCCTGATTTGGATATCTTATGTCCTAAAACTATCCCTTCCTTTACCATGAAGTGACATTTCTCCCAGTTTAACACTAGGTTTGATTCTTCACACCGGGTTAGCATTTTGTCCAAGTTGGAAAGGCACGAATCGAAGGTACTTCCGAAAACAGAGAAGTCATCCATGAAGATTTCCATACAATGTTCGATCATATCGTGGAATATTGCTACCATGCATCGCTGAAATGTAGCAGGTGCATTGCATAACCCAAACGGCATGCGGCGATAAGTAAATGTTCCATAAGGATAGGTGAAGGTTGTATTTTCCTGGTCCATAGGATCGAGAGGAATTTGATAGTAGCCATAAAAACCATCGAGAAAACAATAGAAGTCGTTCCCCGATAATCGTTCTAACATTTGATCAATGAACGGGAGTGGGAAATGAATATTCTGGGTTGAATCATTTAATTTACGATAATCTATGCAAACCCTCCAACCGGTGACTTCCTGAGTTGGTATCAGTTCATTATTATCATTTTTGATAACGGACATCCCTCCTTTCTTTGGTACAACTTGTACAGAACTGACCCACGGTGAATCATAAATTGGATAGATCAGACCGGCGTCCAGAAGTATGATTACTTCTTTTTTGATGACCTCTTGAATCTTTGGGTTTACCCTACGCTGTCTCTGAACTGATGGCTTAAAGTCATCTTCCATGAAGATCTTGTGACTGCAGTAATTTGGATTGATTCCTTTGATATCAAAAATCTTCCAAGCAATCGCTTTCTTGTGTGACTTTAAGACTTTGATTAACTTTGCCTTTTCCTTGGGCGTAAGTTCCTCAGAGATGATGACTGCTAATTGCGAATCTCCTTTTAAGAACACATATTCCAGGTGCTTAGGTAACTTCTTGAACCCAATTCAGGCGCTTCCTCGATAGATGATTTCATCCTGGTGATTTCCTCCCTATCTAACGGATCATACCCTTCTTGGTACTCAGATTCTTTAGGTTCTTTGATAGCGGTAACTGAAGCTATCTTTTCTTTTATTCTAGAAATTGTCCTTCTTAATGCCTCGTCTTCCGAAACTTCTTCCTTTGTTTCATATGAAGGCTCAGGGGTCTCTTCATAGTCCTTCAATTTATGTGGTTCCTGATCTACCTGAATGAAATTCGTTTTTTCATTAGGTCTTCTCCTTAACAGAGGTAATGGGATTCTGATGTGTGCAGGGTAGTGTACGAAATAGTTATATTTTTATTGCTAAATACTATTAAATACGATACAATTTTACACAAGTTATTTATTTATTTATAGAGTGGATATACCTAAACCTTGCTACAACACTATAGGTAGTGTACCTAATCGTAAAGTAGTGTAGTTTTTAGTAAGTCCGGTTCGTCCAAAGGGAACTAGCCAAGTTTAACGCTATATTTTTAAAACTATATAAATATATATATATATATATATATATATATATATATATATATATATATATATATATATATATATATATATATATATATATATATATATATATATATATATAATATTATTATTATTATAAAAAGGGGTTTTTACCGTTTAATGACCGGTTTGTCGATTTTAAATAAAGCGTAAAGATAAATGACGATAATATAAATGACAGAATTTAAATTGCGATAAAGTAAATTGCAGTAATTAAAATGACAGTAAATAAAGGTACGATTAAATATGAAATAAAAGTATTATGCTTATTTAAACTTCCGTAATCATGATGTTCGACGTGTTGATTTTAATTTATTACCCGGGTTAATTGTCCTTTGTCCTGGATTATTTGATACCTATTTGGTTTTTGTCCATAATAGTCCATTGTTCATAATTATAAAATGCTCGTCAAATTAACCTTATTCCCGAAGTCAAATATTCCAACTAATTAGGGATTCGAACTGTAACAAGGTTTTAATACTTTGTTAATAATTACACCAGGTTATCGACTGCGCGTAATCCAAGATTTTAATGCTTTGTTAACAATTACACCAATTATCCTTGTATGTAATCCACCCCTGTTTTAATGAGATATGTATATTAATTTACCCACTTGATCAGAATGAATAATCAATTAACCAACACGAATAATTAATTAAATGATCGTAAAAGATGTCGTATAAACGTCACTAAATAGGACATACATAATCATTTTTATAATTATTAGATTAACTAATTTGAAGATAGGTTCGACAGGTTCCAATGAGTTGTCGCTCAATTAGACAATACCCCTTATCTATTAATAGTCATAGTCCAATGTCCACAAGTGTCGGTCTTTTGTCCAAACCTTAATTATGGTACAAAATCTAATAACCCCGTCTTAATATTTAGTCTAACATCATGATTACTTTGGCTCAAATAAGCATAATAATAACTTAGTTACGAGACATTAATTTAAAAAGGAAGAACATAGCTTACAGTGGTGATTAATCGCGTAGCGTTGCACGGACAGAGTTCCGACTTTAAAACCCGTAAAACATTTCTTACATTAACCCAACTAAACCATAATTTATTATTAATCTTAATTATAATTAAAATTATAATTATATATTACATCGAGATAAAGAGAGATTAAAAAAGGTGTATAACTCGTCCGAAAAATGCTGAATTTATAGAATGTGGCCTGCTACAGTAACTCATGCGGTCGCATGAGATTTTAGTGCAAATCTCATGCACTCGCATGGGCTCATGCACTCACATGGGCTCATGAACTCGCATGAGTTTTATACCTAATCCCATGCGATCGCATGGCCGTCAGATCCAGCTCACATATTTTTTGTTTGCTAGTTTGTCGACGTTATTTAATATAATATATAATATATAAATAATTTATATAATTATTTAAATATTATATTATATTCTTGTGCATAGTTGACTTATAATTTTAGCTCCGTTGCGTCGCGCGTTGATAGTTGGCTCAGGTCCCGGTCCCGGTTCCGGTTTTTCGAACGTCCTTGCGTACTATTTAATATCTTGTACTTTGGGTTTTGCGGCATGTACTCTTATCATTTTTGGACGTTTCTCATCAATAATTTGAACCACTTGAATTATATCTTGTACATTTGAGCTTTTTGGTCATTTGCGTCTTCAAATCGTCGTTTTCTTCTTTTGTCTTCGCACTTATTTATTTAAACGAATATTACATAAAAATAGAACAATTGCAACTAAAAGCTTTACATATTGGAAGAATATTGTGCCTAAATATATGTTCATTTGGAGCACTATCAAATATCCCCACACTTGAGCGTTGCTTGTCCTCAAGCAATACAGAATTTGAAATTAAAATCACACTTCACTCGAATCACTTTTTTATTCTCACACTTTATACATCAGTGATTTTGATACGGCGGTATAAACAATGATAGTAACGATGTGGTTTACAGTCCCACATGACTTATAAAATTTAGATCCTTAAGGAAATTGGATCTTTAAGAAAACATTTGATCTTTTGAAAATTCATTCTAGCTTTTTCCCTAGATAAGTTTTCCGGAATAACCCTTCACCGGTGTTTGCAAATTGTTTTTGTAGGTTTCAGATTTGAAAACTTTAGCTCAAAACTTGCGGTTTTGTGTCACCCACTTGCTAACCTTGTATTGGGAAAGCAACACGTCCAGTTTACTTGCTCCGTATATTACCTTTCCGTAAACTACCGTCCGGTTGTAAAGGAAAGCGTTGAACAAGCAACTGTTAAGGCAATGTCCCTTGACATGCTTTTGATTATGGTCTATATCGTGTCGGATGCAATTACTATCCTTTGTAGGAGCAATAGTAAAGATCACCCTATAGTTTTTCGGTCTGGCACAAGGTCCTGTCTTCGACCATGCTATGCAACCACCGTTCTTACGGTTGACACCCGATTTGGTTCAGGTGACCTAATGAATTCCTGGTGAATTCCTAGGATTTTACGTTCAATGGTAATGAACGCATTGAAAATAGGTTTTCAGAAAAACAAATCGGTTTTAATTTTGATCAAAATATTTTCTCGTTCTAGCTCGAGTTTAGATATCATTGAATTCTATGAGTTTGTAATTCTCAATCTTTAAAGTCAATCTCAAGGATTGAGTAATATCAGGCTTAAAAGCTGATTCTTGATCTTTAAGGAGATTATCCTTTCTGGGGGTCTGATTCATTAGTCTTATCAAGCTAACTTGCACGGTGCCCTCCCCATTTTACGAGACAGATCCTCTCATGGTTAGGATAAGTCTGACCACTTGGCGACCCTGTTTGATGCTGAGGTCCGTGGATTTCCTGCTGATTTTAGAGATGACTTTTCTAGATTTTTCGTCAATCTACAGCTGGTCTGGACGACAACTTCCTGACCTAAATCAAGAAGCGCGTGTCTTTTTTGGAAGACTTTACTTCCTTTTAATGATGGAATTGATTCATCGTGTAGATCCATCTTTCTTTAAAATATATATTACAGTAAATTAGGTAAAACTGATTAAAATCGTCCAAAACAAAAGTACCTGCAATAATCTGTACCAAATATATGTGATATATGTTTTAAAGAACTTGGTAAATTCTTCCCACACTTAGCTTTTTTTTTTCTTTTCCATTTTATTCTCCTCTATTCCATTTTAAATGAATTCTAACGTTTTGGGTTGTTTCTGCATTTATGTTCTCTCTGAGGTAACAATAATTTCGGAATTATCACCTAGTTTTATCGTTCATAAATATGTATAAACATGATTTTAAATTCATTTAGTTGAATTTTTTCAACTTTTCACAAAATTTGGCAATTATACTAAGTGTAAACCCGAGAGAATTTATAACCCTTCCCCACACTTGAGATCATGCAATGCCCTCATTTGCATGAAATCAGACTATAATTATAAATTCATGAGGGTGATTAGTGTAGAAAAGTGATTAAAAATACCCAGTTTAAAATTTCTAAGCTCGTCGAATGATAGATGGCGCGCCTCATCGTTCATTCCTTTTGTTGTAATTTCACATATGTTTTGCGTCTTATCATCAAAATTAGTAGCTTTTGCTGAACTTAATGTCAGTCTTTGAAAGTGCGCCATTTACCCTGTTTTGTATATAAGATAAACTACAAACATATATATAATATATATATAACTATATATATTTTTTTATATAAAACCTTTATTTATTAAAACAATTTAAATGAATAATTTTTAAAATTTTGTTTCCTTTTACTTTAGGTAGTTTCGGTATGTTTACCTAGTCAGTCTCTCGACAAAATTTAAAATTTGTCGTTTTTAAAGCGATTGTTTTAAAAGCAAAGATTTTTGGGTTTTTTATTTTTTTTTGGTATACTTTAGATCAATAATATTAAAAATAATGATAACAAAATTTGTCGCCCCGCCTTCGGGTAAAGGAATTTCGGTTCCATGACCTAGTCTTCAACTTACGATGAATTTTAGAAATCATTTTTTAAACTTAATGAAATAAAGTAATTTTTGTTTTTAAATTCACACAAAACTTAAATTTAAAAATGCATATTAATTTCATACAAAACATACAAAACAAAAATTCAGAATGGTGGGAGAAAACTAGTTCTTTAGTGTCTGCTAGCGAAAAAGACCAATCAGATTCCATTCTCGAAACTACACGAGAACAGAACAACTAACTCTAGACAGCGTTTTCTTTTTAGAACATTCGAATCTCTCCACACTTAGGTAGATGTGGTGTCGAAATTGTGATTAACTTCATCGTCAATTTCTTTTGGACCATAATCAACTTGCATATCTGTGACCTTTGCTTTAAGCCATTGGTCGGATTCCTGTGTAATATCCATAAATTCAACTAGTTTCGCCTTTTCTTTAGGCGATAGATTAGATACTAACCGGTTACATAACTTAAAGTTCCCCTTAATTCTAGCATCGCGAATCCGTTTAATAAGTTTCTTCATTGAACTATTAATAACGGGGTCATTTAATTTCGTATCAACAACGGGGTTCTTTGTTATCAGGTCATCATTAGGTGTTATTTCATTTTCCCCACATTTAGGTGTTTTATTATTGTTAAGCACTACCGTTGGAGTTGGTAAAACAACATGGTTCTTACCAATTGGTTCAACGGTTTTGGTTGGTGGAGATTTAGACTTTCGACTCACAAAGGTGATCGATTTTTCATCATCACTAAGTGTCATTCTACCCTTTCTTACATTAAATAATGCCCCGGTGGATGCTAAGAATGGTCGACCTAAAATTAGAGGAATATTTGGGTCCTCTTCTATGTCAATGACAATAAGTTCGACTAGAAAGGTTAAATTACCTACTTGAACGGGTAGATTGTCAGCAATTCCAACTGGGTGCCTAATGGTTTAATCAAAGAGTTGGACACTCATCTCTGTTGGACTTAACTCACCTACTCCTAATCTCTTATATAATGAAAGAGGCATAACACTCACACTCGCACCTAAATCTGCTAGTGCATCATATATGACACAATCACTAAGTAGACAAGGAACAATAAATTCACCCGGATCACCTACCCTGGGTGGAGGTTTTGGTGGAACTGTCTTCACCGGGTTATCTTTATGGTTTTTGTTTCTTGTACTTTCTTATTCTTCTTCTTCTTTCCAGAGGTATCACAAATTTTATTACCTATCACTTGCTCATACTCAACTCCTTTTCTTGGAAACGGGATGGGTGGTCTGTATGGTGCCACCCCTGGCTTTACATACTTGGTTGGTGGTGGTGTTGTAACTTCTTCATTGTTACTCACATCTAAAACCTTCCCATCTTCTGGAGCTAGTTTTTCAGAATTTGTTGACACCATATTAACATTCTCATTCCGAGGATTTACTTCAGTATTACTCGGTAGCTTTCCTTGTTCCCTCTCACTCATCATGCTAGCAAGAGTACCTACGTGTTTTTCTAGATTTATTATGGAAGCTTGTTGAGTTCTTAATGATTGATCAAACCTCTCATTTGTTTGGGTTTGAGATGTAATAAATTGTGTTTGAGATTCCATTAATTTTGCCATCATTTCTTCTAGATTTGACTTTTTCTCTTCGGTTTGTTGTGGTGGTTTATACAAGCCAGGTTTTTGTTGATTGAAAGTGTTGTTTTGAGTTGATTGGTTATTCGGACCTTGTTGGTTGTACGAGTTATTATTAGGTCCATTTGGATTGTAAAGAATGTTTTGATTTCGATTGAAATTTGGCCTTGGCGGTTGATAATTATTTTGATAATTATTTCCCTGCCTTTGGTTCATGTAGGAAACATTCTCATGTTGTTCCATCGTTTGCTCAATGTGACAATCTTTCATTAAGTGTGGTCCACCGCGTTGCTCACAACTAATTCGTATTGCATGAATATCTTTATTCATCTTTTCCATTCCTCTTTCGAAAGCATCTATTTTTGCAGAAACGGAATCAAAGTCATGGTTAGAATCGGCTCTAGCCGCTTTAGATGATCGAAAGATATCTTTTTCCTGGTGCCACTCATGTGAGTGGGATGCTGTGTTATCAATAATTTTGTAGGCTTCAGTTCGGTTTTCTTCATAATGGAACCACCAGCTGTTATGTCGATGTCTTTTCGTGTAGCAACGTCGCATCCTTGGTAGAATATTTGTACTATTTGATAAGTGTCTAAACCATGTTGCGGACATCCTCTCAACAACTTTCCAAATCTTGTCCACGCCTCATATAATATTTCATTTGACTTTTGCGTGAACGTAACAAATTCTCCTTGAAGTCTCACGGCTTTAGATGCCGAAAAGAATTGTTTAAGAAAATTTTTCAACTAAAACATCCCATGTATCAATCGTCCCTTCAGGTAATGATTCTAACCAATCTTTGGCTTCTCCCTTTAAAGTCCAGGGAAATAACATGAGATAGATCTGTTCATCCTCCACTTCTCGAATTTTAAATAGAGTACAGATCCTATTAAAGGTTCGAAGATGTTCGTTTGGATCTTCTTTTGGCGTACCACTATATTGGCATTGATTAGTTACCATGTGTAGGATTTGTCCCTTGATTTCATAATCTGGCATATTAATGTCTGGCTTAATAATGGCGTGACCTTGGCCCGTGCGTGTGGCTCTCATTCGGTCTTCCATTCTTAGAGGTTCCGTTACTTCCATAATTGAATTTGTTGAATCTGAATCACTAGAGGATTCTGATTTAACGGTTTGTGGTTCAGGAGGAATGATTAGTGGTTCAGGATCTTGGAATTGTCCTTGAATATCCTCCGGGTTTTTAATTTTGAATTCGGGTTCAAAAAATGGATTATCAGGATTTTGAGTTGGAGTACTTGGATTACTAGATGATGTTTCTAGAGAAAAATCAACAGCGACAATGTTGGCTAGATGTCTTGATCGAGTTACAGGTGATGAACGTATGAAAGGTGGTGAACGTTTTGCTCGGTGCATTTACAGAATATCCTATTAGTTATAAAAGATAAAAATTAATTAAGTTATCAAATTAATACACTTTTCTGATTTTGCCCACGTTTTGAATAGCCAATAGATGCAGCAGGTAGTCAGGACCCTTTAAATCGGAAGCCCACAACTCGCCACTAACAAATCCAACTATTACTACGAACCAGAAAATTTTGGATGTCTATCAATTTAACCGCTTAAAATAATTTTTTGTTTTGAAATTTTAGAGAAGAAATAGAAAATTCTATGTCCTAAAAACTAGAGCGTAGAAATGTGAAAGAAAAAGAGTTCGTCGAAAAACGTCAAAAAATAAAAATCAAAAAACAAATGTCGAAAAACAAACAGTCGAAAAATAAAAATAAGAAAATAAAGCGTCAAAACTTAGAAGTCTAAAAACTAAATATTAAAAGTTGCGTCTAAAGGTATTAAAGCTTAAAAGGAAATCTATATCCAAAACGGCAATAACTTAAAATGCACTAAAATCTATTTAAAATTAGAGCGATAAGTGATGTCGTAGAATTCTAAAGTGTCTAGATCTTAATCTAAAGAAAAAGCACTTAAGGATTTTACGGCAAAGCCTAAAAATCTAGAAATATAAATTAACTACGGCAAATACTAAGTTTAAAACTAATTACGAACGATAAATATACAATTATGCTTTAATTAAAAAATACAAAATATAAAATAAGTTTAAAGTTATAAAAATACAATTTTATAAAAATATTATTTTTATATTATTTATTTTATAAAAGTATCAATTTATAATTAATAACACTAATTTAAACTAAATATTACAAATTAAATATTATAGCTAGAATTAAAATTTAATTAAATAAGTAAAACCCTAATTAATAATTAATTAATAATAATAATTAATAAAACCTAACCTTAATCCGTACGGCTAAGGTATTCAGAGCTGTCTTTTCACCTCATGCTACCGCATGAGGTTTCTTTGGTCTGACCATGCAACTGCATGGACTCGAATACTAGGCCGAAGGTTTTGGGCTGCAACAGTGATCGGCCAGTTTCAGTTTTAAATTTTTTACGTTTTACTTTTTTTTCTGTTTTTAATTTTTGTAAAATATTTATATAAAACTTATAAATAAGAAAAATTAACTTATTAGTTTTTATAACTTTTCACAATAAAAAGAAATATAAACTTTTCAAATTTAACTAAACTTAAAAATATAGATATATATTTTTCTTTTTCTTTTATATTTTTTATTATATTATATAAAACGTATTTTTATAAAAATGAATTAAAGCTTAATAAAAATCTTTTTTTATATAGCGTTTCGCTTCGGCGTTCCCCGGCAGCGGCTCCAAAAACTTGATGTGTGCAGGGTAGTGTACGAAATAGTTATATTTTTATTGCTAAATACTATTAAATACGATATAATATTACACAAGTTATTTATTTATTTATAGAGTGGATATACCTAAACCTTGCTACAACACTATAGGCAGTGTACCTAATCGTAAAGTAGTGTAGTTTTTAGTAAGTCCGGTTCTTCCACAGGGAACTAGCCAAGTTTAACGCTATATTTTTAAACCTATATATATATATATATATATATATATATATATATATATATATATATATATATATATATATATATATATATATATATATATATAATATTATTATTATAAAAAGTGGTTTTTGCCGTTTAATGACCGGTTTGTCAATTTTAAATAAAGTGTAAAGATAAATGACGATAATATAAATGACAGAATTTAAATTGAGATAAAGTAAATTGCAGTAATTAAAATGACAGTAAATAAAGGTACGATGAAATATGAAATAAAAGTATTATGCTTATTTAAACTTCCGTAATCATGATGTTCGACGTGTTGATTTTAATTTATTACTCGGGTTAATTGTCCTTTGTCCTGGATTATTTGATACCTATTTGGTTTTGTTCCATAATAGTCCATTGGTCATAATTATAAAATGCTCGTCAAATTAACCTTATTCCCGAAGTCAAATATTCCAACTAATTAGGGATTCGAACTATAACAAGGTTTTAATACTTTATTAATAATTACACCAGGTTATCGACTGCGCGTAATCTGTAACATCCCGCGTTTTTCCGTTAAATTTAATTTTAACACCGTTTTTTTTTTAAACATAATCTTTCGTATTTAAATTAATAGTTTCCGTGAGTAACGTTCATTATATTCTCGCTATTTAATTTTGACATCACCCGTTTACTCGAGCGTTTTAAAATATTCGTTTGGTTAATTCCCGCACCCGCTTTGAAACTTGAGGGACAAATCTTGTCACTTGGCCAAATTGGAACAACTAGTCACCACCTCCCACCATTATCTCCTCATTTTCTTTTCTTTTTGATTTTTCTTTCACTCATCTCTTCCAAACTTACATCCTTTTCACCTTCAACATAAATTCATCATCTAAATTCGGATCGGGAAGCAAACTTCAAAACAAATTACATATTCGTGATCCTCTCTTCATCCTCTACATTTTGATACCAATTTCATCAAGTTTGGGTAACATTTCTAAAACACTAAATTTCTCTAAATTCGTGTTTTTAACTTGAAATTGTGTTAGTTAGTGTCTATGGCTCGTGTATAACATGAATATATGTTTTGTTTGCTCGAATTGTTGTTTAGATTAACTAGTTTGAGTTTTTGAAATGGGTTTACTTAATTCTTGATTTTGAAAGAGTAAATGTTGTTAGATTGTTAAAGTGCATGTTTTAAAAGTGTTACTAACATCATTAGCTTCATGTTGATGTATAGATTGATCAAAGAAACTTCAAAAGCATGATTATTGATTTTGAGATGCTTGAATAGGGTTGCTAGTTCTTGAAATGAATTTTTGGATGTTTGAATGCCATGGAATGTTAATTGTTAGTGATTAGTTGTAATGTATGCTTCATTACCTTCAAAACGGCATATCATATGTGTAAATTGGATTCCCGGAACTCAAAATGCATTTGATGAACTCGAAACTTTGAAAATGGACTTTTATTGATCACTTGATGAGATTTCGGCTATTGTAAATGATGTTTTTGTTTGATGAAATGTGTCTAGTTGTTTTCCTCGTCAAAATACCTTTCCAACGATATAAGATACATGTTTAGGAGATTTGCGGTTTGTGAGTTAGGAATATTTGAAGTTGGATTCGTGCATAAGTTGAAAACTGCAGAAAATAGCTGAACAGCATGGTGCGCGGCGCGCACCTCACCCCGCGCGGCGCGCAAATGGGTCTGGCCAGATTCTGCTCATTATGTCCCTTTTCACGTGAAATGTTTGACTAGCTATCGACCTCCGATTCACATGAAACTTGTTCTAATATACTTGTATATGAATAATTAGCATAGAAAAATAGTCCGGGACCCGACCCAAACATGTTGACTTTTTCGTTGACTTTGACCCGACCAAGTTTGACTTTTTGTCAAACTTAACCAATTAATTATGCAATCATTCTAACATGCTTTTATACTTGTATCTTGCATGAAACTTGACAATTTGATTCACATGCTATATTTAATCGAGTCGTAACGAGCCATAGGACTAATTGAACACATTTCGCCCGACCTTGTGTCGTAACCGGTTAATTGATATAACTTAATTGTTTAGGTCAAGGCTGAGCAACTTTCATGCACACGTTTACTTTGCGAAGTACTTTTATACTCGTGCACTCGAGGTGAGATCATAGTCCCACTTTTTACTCTTTTGAACTTACTTTTGGGATGAGAAAACATAAACGATTCTTTTGAACTAAGTGAACACAAGAACGGGAAAACAAACATTCTACATACGAGTTTAGAACGAAAATCCTCAATCCGATTATCATTAGTTACATCAGATGGTGTAAGCGAGAACTTATGTTATATGGCCATATGGGTTTGACAACCCTCATCTTTGACGGTTCGCTACCGTTTACGGATGAAATATATTTTCGAGAATCAGTGTTTGTTCTAGCACTATTGATGGGGTATTCAACGGACGAAATGTTAAGTTTTGATAATTGGGTGCTCGTGAATATTAACTTTTAGAATGTACTACTATTATTTCAACTTTGCAAATCTTGTGGTTCGACTTACTTTACCTTTACTCACTTACTTAAACCTATGATTTCACCAACGTTTTTGCGTTGACAGATTCTTCTATGTTTTCTCAGGTTTATACATGGCTTCTTGATACATGCTTCCGCACTCTTTGATTACTTGATTGGAGTCTACCATGCATGCATACGCTAGGGATAGCACTTTTGGATTCAAACTTTTGTCTACTTACTTACGCTATTTATAGCAACTGTGATTTTAAACTAATTATGTCGTGAGTTATTTCAATCATACTTTACTACTTTTGTAAACTTAAACTTGTTGTCGATCCGTTGTTAAACTAAACTTGCAAGTCTTGTACCTTTCAAATGAATGCGACATAATTTTGGTCAAACGAGTCTCATATAAGGACTACGACCACGCAACGGGACCTTAGTTAACGGCGCCGTCAATAACGGTTTTGGTCGGGTCATTACAAGTGGTATCAGAGCGTTGGTTGTAGGGAACTAGGACGTTCATTAGTGTGTCTAACAGAGTCGTTAGGACGCATTAGTGAGTCTAGACTACAACCGGATAGTTAGCATTTGCATTCTGACATACATTTGCTATAGATAGCACTTACTTGACTACTTGTGCATTATACTTGAATCATTCTTAGGCAAACTTTTTAATGGTACCCAACCTTCATCATACGAACTCGTATTCCGCCACTTTTTGGTAACACACGTAAATTCATGATTCATACACGTATGGATGACGACGACTTCATTAGTCACACTTGTTCGGGAACTCTGTCTCCCGGATTGTTATTTGCCACCGTTTCAACTTACTATCGGTTTCCCACTGGTGTTTCTTACTATCTACTTTTTGGTGTTACTACCATCACTACTCTAGGTGAGTATCGTCATCAACATTTATCACTACGGTTGCGTGCTACTCGTTATCATGACTCGTTACTCTTTTCATACCTGAATACCTTATTGTCTGACTCGAACCACATTGACGTGAACAATCATTTATACATTTCCCTCGGGGAACGCTTCTTTATAGTTGCACTAATTCTTTCGATTCAATACGAGTCACGTTAGAGACGTCGTTACACTTTGTTTATTTTAAACTTCACGATTACACGAACTTGAATCTATAGAGTGATGTGGGGATAGAGGTATGAGTTAGTGTAATATAACGACACTCGATCAACGTGGTTATATTACGGTAAGACATACCAAAGTTCTAGTGACGCGTGATGGTGGTTAGACTCGATCAACCTAAACACCACCATGTGCCATGTACATGACTTCATCTTTTCATGTTTGGACATCCGAAAACTCCGAGAATATTGATAACAACCATACCGGGGACACCCCTTCGACTTTTGTCGAACTATACTTATGCTTCCGAATGAATTACCGATTCCGCTCGACTTCAACCGTATGTTACACGTGTATACTATCTCGTCCTCGCACAGTCTTATTGACTAATTACAATTTACTCGTTATGCTCGCACCGAGGCGGAAACTTCTCTCTCATCACACTCGTACTTCCGGTTCAGGAAATCTTTACTCTAAACTCTCAATGGAGGGAGAGACTCTCCACGTTATACTAGTATTCACCTCAAGGGTGAATAGTCCCGACGAACGTTTTTTTTTTCAGAAACCGATGAGAACTTGCCCCGACGAACGTTTTTGGAAACTGATAAATCTTTCGCGACGCGAATTTTCTTGAGAAACTTGTCCTAACAAACTTGTTCAAATATACCTTACGGAATGTACTCCGTTTCGGACCGAGATCCTCGTTTCACTTCTAGATTTTGGAGTGCCTCACAAAAAGTCTCGGGACCACGTTTAGACATGAGTACCGCACATCAACCACAACCCGACGGACCGAGCAAACATACGATTCAAACCTTGGAAACCGTAATACGAATTTGTGTTATCAACTTCAAATTTACTTGAGAAAAGTTTTTGCCTTTAACCAAATTCTCTTACAACGATGGTTATCATTCAAGTCTTAACGTCACACTTTTCGAGGACCCGTATAGCCGTAATCGTCGTTTTCTTAATTTGTTGAACCGAAGTAGGTGACAAGCGAACCACCGGACCCGAAATCATTCATGAAACAACCGGAAAATTTTTCAATTCCAAGAAAGGCTCAAGGCGGATCGTAGTCGCCAAAAGAACTATGCCGATGTTAGACGTGAACCTCTCGAATTCCAAGTGGGTAACCGCGTCACTTTAAAAGTCGCACCTTGAGGAGGTGTAATCCGTTTCGGAAAACGTAGAAAGCTAAATCCGCGATATTTTAATCCTTTTGAATTCTTGGGGTGTTTTGGACCCGTTGCTAACCGTTTAGATTTATTTTCCGACTCATTTGAGCCCCCGTCATTCTACATTCTATATAAAACCTAAGGACGTGTCTTGCCAACAAGAACTTGTTATTCCTTTCAATGAGCTTACTATCGATGGTACACTTCACTTCCTGGGAGGACCGGTTGAAACCATGAATCATGAAACCAAACCGTAAACAACATATGATCCCGACCGTCAAGTTCGTTGAATTACCCTAGGACGCACTTCTCCCTCATTCGTAGAATTGGCAACACAAGATCTCGAGGAAGATTCAACGACTACTACTTCCAACTAAATTTCGGGACGAAATTTCTTTTGAGGCGTGGATAATGTAACATCCCGCGTTTTTCCGTTAAATTTAATTTTAACACCGTTTTTTTTTTTTAAAACATAATCTTTCGTATTTAAATTAATAGTTTCCGTGAGTAACGTTCATTATATTCCCGCTATTTAATTTTGACATCACCCGTTTACTCGAGCGTTTTAAAATATTCGTTTGGTTAATTCCCGCACCCGCTTTGAAACTTGAGGGACAAATCTTGTCACTTGGCCAAATTGGAACAACTAGTCACCACCTCCCACCATTATCTCCTCATTTTCTTTTCTTTTTGATTTTTCTTTCACTCATCTCTTCCAAACTTACATCCTTTTCACCTTCAACATAAATTCATCATCTAAATTCGGATCGGGAAGCAAACTTCAAAACAAATTACATATTCGTGATCCTCTCTTCATCCTCTACATTTTGATACCAATTTCATCAAGTTTGGGTAACATTTCTAAAACACTAAATTTCTCTAAATTCGTGTTTTTAACTTGAAATTGTGTTAGTTAGTGTCTATGGCTCGTGTATAACATGAATATATGTTTTGTTTGCTAGAATTGTTGTTTAGATTAACTAGTTTGAGTTTTTGAAATGGGTTTACTTAATTCTTGATTTTGAAAGAGTAAATGTTGTTAGATTGTTAAAGTGCATGTTTTAAAAGTGTTACTAACATCATTAGCTTCATGTTGATGTATAGATTGATCAAAGAAACTTCAAAAGCATGATTATTGATTTTGAGATGCTTGACTAGGGTTGCTAGTTCTTGAAATGAATTTTTGGATGTTTGAATGCCATGGAATGTTAATTGTTAGTGATTAGTTGTAATGTATGCTTCATTACCTTCAAAACGGCATATCATATGTGTAAATTGGATTCCCGGAACTCAAAATGCATTTGATGAACTCGAAACTTTGAAAATGGACTTTTATTGATCACTTGATGAGATTTCGGCTATTGTAAATGATGTTTTTGTTTGATGAAATGTGTCTAGTTGTTTTCCTCGTCAAAATACCTTTCCAACGATATAAGATACATGTTTAGGAGATTTGCGGTTTGTGAGTTAGGAATATTTGAAGTTGGATTCGTGCATAAGTTGAAAACTGCAGAAAATAGCTGAACAGCATGGTGCGCGGCGCGCACCTCACCCCGCGCGGCGCGCAAATGGGTCTGGCCAGATTCTGCTCATTATGTCCCTTTTCACGTGAAATGTTTGACTAGCTATCGACCTCCGATTCACATGAAACTTGTTCTAATATACTTGTATATGAATAATTAGCATAGAAAAATAGTCCGGGACCCGACCCAAACATGTTGACTTTTTCGTTGACTTTGACCCGACCAAGTTTGACTTTTTGTCAAACTTAACCAATTAATTATGCAATCATTCTAACATGCTTTTATACTTGTATCTTGCATGAAACTTGACAATTTGATTCACATGCTATATTTAATCGAGTCGTAACGAGCCATAGGACTAATTGAACACATTTCGCCCGACCTTGTGTCGTAACCGGTTAATTGATATAACTTAATTGTTTAGGTCAAGGCTAAGCAACTTTCATGCACACGTTTACTTTGCGAAGTACTTTTATACTCGTGCACTCGAGGTGAGATCATAGTCCCACTTTTTACTCTTTTGAACTTACTTTTGGGATGAGAAAACATAAACGATTCTTTTGAACTAAGTGAACACAAGAACGGGAAAACAAACATTCTACATACGAGTTTAGAACGAAAATCCTCAATCCGATTATCATTAGTTACATCAGATGGTGTAAGCGAGAACTTATGTTATATGGCCATATGGGTTTGACAACCCTCATCTTTGACGGTTCGCTACCGTTTACGGATGAAATATATTTTCGAGAATCAGTGTTTGTTCTAGCACTATTGATGGGGTATTCAACGGACGGAATGTTAAGTTTTGATAATTGGGTGCTCGTGAATATTAACTTTTAGAATGTACTACTATTATTTCAACTTTGCAAATCTTGTGGTTCGACTTACTTTACCTTTACTCACTTACTTAAACCTATGATTTCACCAACGTTTTTGCGTTGACAGATTCTTCTATGTTTTCTCAGGTTTATACATGGCTACTTGATACATGCTTCCGCACTCTTTGATTACTTGATTGGAGTCTACCATGCATGCATACGCTAGGGATAGCACTTTTGGATTCAAACTTTTGTCTACTTACTTACGCTATTTATAGCAACTGTGATTTTAAACTAATTATGTCGCGAGTTATTTCAATCATACTTTACTACTTTTGTAAACTTAAACTTGTTGTCGATCCGTTGTTAAACTAAACTTGCAAGTCTTGTACCTTTCAAATGAATGAGACATAATTTTGGTTAAACGAGTCTCATATAGGGACTACGACCACGCAACGGGACCTAAGTTAACGGCGCCGTCAATAACGGTTTTGGTCGGGTCGTTACATAATCCAAGGTTTTAATACTTTGTTAACAATTACACCAATTATCCTTGTATGTAATCCACCCCTGTTTTAATGAGATATGAATATTAATTTACCCACTTGATCAGAATGAATAATCAATTACCCAACCTGAATAATTAATTAAATGATCGTAAAATATGTCGTATAAACGTCACTAAATAGGACATACATAATCATTTTAATAATTATTAGATTAACTAATTTGAAGATAGGTTCGACAGGTTCCAATGAGTTGTCGCTCAATAAGACAATACCCCTTATCTATTAATAGTCATAGTCCAATGTCCACAAGTGTCGGTCTTTTGTCCAAACCTTAATTATGGTACAAAATCTAATAACCCCATCTTAATATTTAGTCTAACATCATTATTACTTTGGCTCAAATAAGCATAATAATAACTTAGTTACGAGACATTAATTTAAAAAGGAAGAACATAGCTTAAAGTGGTGATTAATCGCGTAGCGTTGCACTGATAGAGTTCCGACTTTAAAACCCTTAAAACATTTCTTACATTAACCCAAATAAACCATAATTTATTATTAATCTTAATTATAATTAAAATTAAAATTAAAATTATATATTACATAGAGATAAAGAGAGATTAAAAAAAGGTGTATAACTCGTCCGAAAAATGATGAATTTATAGAATGTGGCCTGATACAATAACTCATGCGGTCGTATGAGATTTTAGTGCAAATCTCATGCACTCGCATGGGCTCATGTACTCGCATGAGTTTTATGCCTATTTCCCATGCGATCGCATGGCCGTCAGATCCAGCTCACATATTTTTTGTTTGCTAGTTTGTCGACGTTATTTAATATAATATATAATATATAAATAATTTATATAATTATTTAAATATTATATTATATTCTTTTGCATAGTTGACTTGTAATTTTAGCTCCGTTGCGTCGCGTGGTGATAGTTGGCTCAGGTCCCGGTTTTGGTTTTTCGAACGTCCTTGCGTACTATTTAATATCTTGTACTTTGCGTTTTGCGGCTTGTACTCTTATCATTTTTGGACGTTTCTCATCAATAATTTGAACCACTTGAATTATATCTTGTACATTTGAGCTTTTTGGTCATTTGCGTCTTCAAATCGTCGTTTTCTTCTTTTGTCTTCGCACTTATTTAATTAAACGAATATTACATAAAAATAGAACAATTGCAACTAAAAGCTTTACATATTGGAAGGATATTGTGCCTAAATATATGTTCATTTGGAGCACTATCAGATTCCTTCTCCCAATGGTGCTATAGTCGTGCTCGTAGAATATCTTGAGGTGGTGAGAGATTGTGTTTGACCATTTCCTATTGTCGAGCATGTGTCAAGATTTTCCTTGTATGGTGTGGGGAATAATTCCTTAAAAATCTGATCTTGACTGCATATCGCCATGGATTCCTCCGGATGTTCATCAATGAGTTCTTGAAGAGAATCAGTGAGACTAATATCTTCTTCCCTGGGGTGGTTCATAAGTTGGTCGACATTGACCGTAATTTCTTCCTTACCAACCCTCAGTTTTAAAGATTTCTCATGTACGTCGATCATAGCCTTGGCGGTGTTTAAGAACGGTCTACCAAGGATGAGCGGAACTTTTGTATCTTCTTCAATATCCATGATTACGAAATCAACGGGGAATGCGAACTTTTCCACTCTTACTAAGATATCTTCAGCAATTCCTCGAGGAATTTTTATTGATCTATCCGCGAATTGAATAGTCATTCACATAGGTCTTAATTCATTAAGTCCTAGCTTCTTGAAGAGCGAATAGGGCATTAGGTTTACGTTGCCTCCTAATTCTGCTAACACATTACTAATATGTACATCTTGCAGGTAGCAAGGTACTGTAAATCTTCCTATATCTCCTAACTTTGGGGGAATTCCATGTTGTAGAACTAACGAACACTCCTCACTCAAGGGTAAGCTATTTATCTCTCATACTCGTTCTTTATTCGAAAGTAATTCTTTGAAAATTTAGCACAGTTAGGCATTTCGACTAACACATCTACTAAACGTATATTCAAGTGGAGGTTTTTAATTATATCCCAATATTTAGCAAATTGAGTTTCCTTCCTTTCCTTCCTTAGTCTACTCGGGAAAGGTATTCAAGCACTCGGAATAATCTCTGGGGTGAAAGGGTTAACAGAATCTGGGGGATTTATAGGCTGATTAAGCGTTATGGGTTCTGTTTCGGAAAGGTTTTGAGTAGGGGGTTCCTCTATATTTACGGGATTATCTACTTTTGTTTCTTTCCCTCCCCTAGTTAAACCTAGGACATCAAACTCTTTGTATTCTGTCTCGAGTTTAGCTGATAATTGTTGTATAGTAAGTTGAAAACTTTCTATTAGTTTTTCAAAAGTGAAGATCAGGTTATCAAACTTATTTTGACATTCTATGACTTGAAAATTTATACTTTGTTGTTTCGTCATAAAATCAACTAAGAGTTTCTGAGAATTTATAGAGGGTTTGTGTACTGGAAATATTATATTGAAATCCGAGCTATTTTCCTGTTTATATGCCCATCTAGGGTAAGGATACATTAGATTGGTTCTGGTAGCATCAGTATTTATTGCAGCAGGAATTGAAAAGTTCTGAAGCGTAAGGTTAAGATCTTCTAACCTTGATTCTAGCATTTTTAAAGTTTGTGTAGAAGTATCTGGCTTAGCAGCTTCATTACTCCAGTCTTCCTCCCGTATTACAATCCTTTCTAGGAGATCTCATGCTTCTGTTGCTGTGCGTAGCATGAAGTTTCCTTGCGAAGCCATGTCGAATGTGGATCTGTCGCTTAAAAAGTCGGTTACATTTGTCGTGGAACGAGGTAGACAAGCGGGTCCCAGCAGGGTTCTAAATTTTCTTTATTTTTAAGTGCGAGGCCTAAATCTTATTAGAACTTTCTAGGGTAGAAAGCGTAAGTTGACCTAGGGTCGTGTTTTTGAATGGTTTAACGAATTGAATTTCAAAGGGATAAATGTTCTTGTTTAAACTGTCTGGATAAAAGAGTAGTTTTATTTGTTATCTAACAGGTTCCTAGATACTGGAAAGTAAAAAGGGTGGAGGATTACCGGAGTGTGCAGATCAATGAAATGTTGTCCATGATATACGTCTAGGCAAGGTAAAGGTAGTCATGAGGATGAGCCTCTAAATAGGATAGTATAGATCTGATCGGATGAGTCAATCATACAGTCCTACCAGTCATCGAACTCTTTAAGTTCTCTTTGAGTGAAGGCCAGCATGTAACTAGGGTTACACTATCGGAGTGTGTCTAAACTTAGGGGGTTATCCTAAGTTAAGCACTAGGTTGGAACTTGAGCTCTAATCCTAACCCTAGTTATCTGTTAGGAAGCAGAATAACGACATGCCGTGTCGAGTGGACACAGTCACAATAGAAGGGGACCTACTGTAAGATCCTGTTTTCAGTAGAGTGAGACGCCATCTAAAAGAGTGGGACGCTGTCCAATTGTGAAGAACTGGATGCCGTCTAGATTATCGGACGCCGTCCAGATGAATTGACGGGCCAGCTGTTTGGTTTTTGATATTTTAAAAGGGCATTTTGGTATTTTCACATGTGGGACGAGTTTAAGGCCACATGATCAGATCTTGGGGTGTCATTTACTCCACTTCCAACAACCTCATCCCCTCTACTTCAATTTTAGAGAGAGAGTGATTCCTAGTGTGAGAAAGCTTAAGCAAAGGAAGAAGAAGCTAGTTTCGGGTCTTAGCTCGAGTTATAAAGTTGTTCATCTCATCACTAGCTACGTTTTGATTGTGGTGGTAATTTCTAATCTTAATTTCCTTAGTTTAATTTGTTTAAGGGTTAGGGTTTTGGGTTAGAGATGAACATAAAACCCATTGTTGGTGATTTTGGGTAAGATTGAGCCATGAGGACTCAAGAATGACTAACCTATGGTTTCAAAGTAATAATTAGTGTTATTGAATGTTGAATGGTTAGTTAATCACTAGCTCACTTGTGTTGTTAGCGAAAAGTGTTTTTGGAGTTCATGGTTGACTTGAAATGGGTCAAATGGGTAAGTTTGACCTAGCGGGATAAATTGGGTATAAAAACACCCTAGATATGTATTGATGGGAGTCTTAGAACCTTAATCACTAGCTTTTAGTGGTTAGTTGAAGGGTTGGACCTTGATTGAGTGATTCTAGTGTAAATGGGTCATAAATACCCTTTTGGGTCATAAATGCACTAGTGAGGTTAGTTGGTGTTTGATCCAACTTATTATGTGAATTAATTAGGCATTAAATTGTATTAGGTGACTCGCATTGAAGGTTTCAAGTATTGTTGGAAAATCTCACCAAGGCGATAAGGTGAGTGGAATAATTATACATGTATGTATATAATGTATCTATTTGTGGGGTGGGGGAGGGATCAGATATGTGTTGTCTAAACCGCCCAAGAGTTAGTGCTATATGTCGTTGTACACTAACAGTAACTATGAATGGATATGCGTTGTCCAAACCGCCCAAGAGTTAGTGATATATGTCGTTGTACACTAACGGTTACTATGAATGGATATGCGTTGTCCAAACCGCCTAAGAGTTAGTGATATATGTCGTTGTACACTAACGATTGCTATGAACAGATATGTGTTGTCCATACCACCCAGGTGTTAGTGATATATGTCGTTGTATACTAACGTTGTTATGAAAACTGATAGGAAATTCGAGTACCATTCCCTTGTACTATTGGTTAACCATGGTCACGTGTTGTAGTGTAGCATATTATATTATTCGAGTTATATATGCTATTGTTGTGCTAGCTTGTGGTCTTGAAGAATTTAGCGTTATACTTTGCGATGGTATGCTATTTAAATTGCTAGCGTGTATGAGGTATTTGTGTAACTGATTGCAAGTAGGTATATTATATGTGTATATGTATAATTATTTCATTCACTAAGCTTTAGCTTACCCTCTCGTTGTTTACCTTTTTAGGCTCCGGCGTGGACAAGGGCAAAGGTATTCGTTTGGATTATTAATGGCTCTTGGGGGTTTAGCTTTTAGAAGTTCGGCTAAGAATTTGGGTAGTTTAACCCCAAACACCATGCTCTAGTGTCGTTTGGAAATTAAACTTGAATGGTCGAAACTTGTATTTTTGAACGAAATTCGTAAGACGGGGCATTGTGGGCCCGGTGTTGTAAAACTCATTTTTATTGTGAAAATATCTAAGTTTTACTTAATATGAATTGTTGTGAAAGTCGTTTCGTTTAAAAATGTCGGGAAGCGGGTTTTCCGCTCGAGTAAGTTAAACCACGGGGTCAGAAACTTACAGTTCATTTGGACGCCATCCAAGGTTCTTGGACGCCGTCCTGGTCTTCAATACTGGACGCCGTCCAGATAACTGGACACCGTCCAGATACACTAAACCAGAAAAAAATTTTATGGTGTGTTTTTGGTTAAACGAGTTTGGGTCGTTACACCTACCTGGCTAAGTTGGAAACAACAGTAGATACTAACTAACCGATCATCATTCTACAAAGATCCTACTATACTACTTATTATACAGTGTTACGGTGTTATGCTGACAATGATATAGATAGGAATCTACCAGATGCACTCAATATATAGTAAGACCAGTCCTAAAGCAACATTCAAACAAGAACATGCAGTGGGAGATGGTACATACAACTGGGTACAGCTAAGTGGATCATAACAGGCCCTAAGAGGTCTCCTTCGGTCAGTTATCAGGCATACTAAGTCATTCATGTCTCAATTCCTAGGTTCCGTGTCCCATAAGGTCGGGCCTTTCGGGAACACCGGCCATACGGAGTTCATAGATGCTTCAGTTACGGAATAAACGAGGCCTTAGTCCTATGAAGTATCTAATTCCATATGAGTGGATAAGTCCCATTCACAACCTAGGTTGGTGAATCCTTAAGATACTAGCATACAAGTCTTACTACAATCAGAGGTTCAGCGTAACAACAGTAAACGTACTAAAAAGTCATAACTACTCTAGCCTAGGTTTCTATCATGGTAACATACAAATACTCTAAGCTATCATGGTAAAGTCATAACGCATATTTAAACATGGATATTAATAACACTTATATAAATATAAAAGAACATCGTTTAGATTAAAACCTGAAAAGTGATTACAGATTCGCCCGAGATCGCTACAACTCCGAAAGTTCTTCCGTAAAAACTAAATAACTAACTAAAAAACTATTGAAAAGTAAATTTGAGTGTGTCTTCAATGTGTGAAAGTTGAAGTCTGTTGAAATGGAGAGAATTGGCTCCTATTTATAGGGAATTCTGGACTGGCAGGCCGTTTATGGCAGGCCGTCTAAAATGCTGGCAGGCCGTCCAATTGGTGGCAGGCCGTCCAGGTTGCCCGTCCAATTTTGTGTTGGGCCGTCTGAATTTGTGGTGGCTGGTTTAATTGGCCCGTTTTTCTTGCAGGCCGTTTGCAATCATGGCAGGCCGTCCATATACATTGGCAGGCCATTTTTCTGGATCTCTGGCAGGCCGGTTTTCTGGTGACTTCTGATATTTTTTCTTTTTCGCTCTAGATTCTTCGTTTTAAGTCCGTTTTCTCCGATTCTTTTTGCATTGCCTTCGTAATTACTAAACCTACAAAATGAAGCAAATACTTGCCACTTTTGGCGATAAAGTTTGAACCTTTATGGTTTTTGGGCTTAATATCGGGGGTAAAAACATGACTTTTTGAGCGATATCACAAAAGTATTATCTTAGAATTAACTGAGACGTATTGTGTACATGTGTCTTACGATTTATCTGACGTATTGCATAACTGTTGTCTTAACTAATCATGTTTATATTATATTGTCTCGAAATTAACCAAGACTAGTATATTACAAGGAAATAGTCATGACATGTATTAAAACATGTAAGATATAGGAAAAGTTAGCTAGGATATGGTTAGTGTAGATATTTAGAAAAAATCACGTAGCTAAAACTAGCTTTCCTAACCAATATTCTTTTGCCCATAATTTCTTCATTAAAAATCGAATTTGAGTGATTCAAATTGCAATGGTTGTGTAATGAACTCAATTTTCCAAAACTAAAATGTAAAAGTAATAGTTTATAGTCGGATTTACAGGTTACATATCAATTTAGAAGAAGGTAGTCATATCCGTCGAAAGAACGACATCTTGATGACCATTTTGAAAAACATACAACCACTTTGAGTTTAACCATGATTTTAGGATATATTATCATGTTCATATGAAATAACATTTTTCCCAAATACAAAATTTCAATTCAAAGTTTAAGATAGGTTTTAAATATCCAACCCAAAACAGCCCCTGATTCCTCTACGACGGCGTATGTTTGGTTTTAAGGTGTTCTTCGTATTTACAAGTTATATATCCTTGTGTTAGCATATCATATAGATATATTACATGTTTTTCAAGTGTTTTAAGTGTCAAGTTAGAAGGATTAACTTTGTTTGCAAACAAGTTTAGAATTAACTAAACTATGTTTTAGTGATTATAAGTTATATACTCCAAATAAGATAGCTATATGGATATGAATCGAACGAGACTATGAACAAGGTTATTACCTCAAATCAAATGAACAAAGTTTCTGGAAAAATAAAGATTTGATCTTGAGCTTGAAGATGCTCTTGAAAGCTTGGAAACTTTTGAAGTAGAATCATGAAATGAAACAACATTAAAATAATATTACTACTTGATTTAAGATAGTTATGTTTATAGAAATCGAATTAAAGCTTGAATATAATTATTACCTTGATTGAGAATGAAAAGTTGTTGAGATTAGATGAAAGTTATTGATCTTGGATGATTGCTTGGAATGGATTAGAAAGCTTGAAAGTAATCTTGCAAACTTGAAAGGATTCTTGAAGTGTTCTTGAATGATTTTCTTTTATTGATTCTAACTTAGTTTTTGAAGTAGTTTATGATGTAGAAGATGAAGATCATGAAGGAGGTTGATCAAGCTTGTAAGTAGGTGTTTTTAGAGAGTGAATTTGATAGAAAAATAAATGTGAAATGGTTTAGATATATAGATATTAAAATGTGTATGTATGTATGTATAGATATAGGTATTTTTAAGTTTTTTTTCTTGCTCATAAGTCATACTAGTTGTTAAATGGTTGGTTCCCACATATTTCTAATCAATTATGGCTGATTAGGTGGTGATTTTGATGTTTTTCTATTGGTATATACCAATAGTAAATACGTCTAGAAGCTGTGTATATTATGAGTATTAATACCGTATAAATATGAGTAGAATTCTTGATGAAAATGAATGGGAATACGAGTATAGCTATCTTTGTTAAGTATAAGTATATTGATATATGTATTTAAGTCTTTCAAAAGTGTATTAATACTTCATAATAATACATATGTATTCATTTTAACTTAAGGGTTATTACGTCGTTAAACGTTACATATATATATTGTTTTGATATTCTTAAGCTAGTAGTCTCATTATATGTATATATATAATTCATTGTTAACATACTTAATGAGATACTTAAATATCATTTATCAAGTTATATATATATATATATATATATATATATATATATATATATATATATATATATATACATCATTATATAATTATTCCAGTTATGACGTTCGTGAATCGTCAGACAAACTGGGTGATCAAACGTTTACATAAAACCCGTTTCAAATATTCAAGTCTTAACAAGTTTGATTGCTTAACATGTTGGAAACATTTATTTATATAAATATTAATCTCATATATATATTTACGGAAAAATTCGGGTCGTTACAGTACCTACATGTTAAAATAAATTTCGTCCCGAAATTTAAGCAGTTGCAGATGTTGACGCGTCATCTGGAAATAAATGTGGATATTTCTACTTCATCTGATCTTCACACTCCCAGGTGAACTCAGGTCCTCTACGAGCATTCCATCGAACTTTAGATATTGGTATTTTGCTTTGCTTGAGTCGTTTAACCTCACTATCCATTATTTCGACGGGTTCTTCAACGAAATGTAGTTTCTCATCAATCTTAATTTCATCTAAAGGGATAACGAGATCTTCCTTACCTAAGAATTTCTTCAAATTTGAGACGTCGAATGTATTATGTACACCGGCGAGTTATTGAGGTAGTTCAAGTCGATAAGCCACCGGCCCACAACGATCAATAACCTTAAATGGCCCAACGTATCTCGGGTTTAGTTCCCCCGTTTGCCGAAACGAATGACACATTTCCAAGGTGATACCTTAAGCATGACCATATCACCAATTTCAAATTCTAAAGATTTTCTTCTAATATCTGCGTAGCTCTTTTGCCGACTCCGGGCTGTTTTCAACTGTTGTTGAATCTGGATGATTTTCTCCGTAGTTTCCTGGATAATTTCTGGACACGTAATTTATTTATCCCCCACCTCGCTCCAACAAATTGGAGACCTGCACTTCCTACCATAAAGTGTCTCGAACGGTGCCGCACCAATACTTGAGTGGTAGTTGTTGTTGTAGGAAAATTCTGCTAATGGTAGATGTCGATCCCAACCATTTCCAAAATCAATAACACATGCTCGTAGCATGTCTTCAAGTGTCTGAATCATCCTTTCACTTTGCCCATCCGTTTATGGATGATAGGGAGTACTTAAGTCTAGACGAGTTCCCAATGATTTATGTAATGACTGCCAAAATCTTGAAATAAACCTGCCATCACAATCAGAGATAACAGAGATTGGTATCCCATGTCTGGAAACGATTTCTTTTAAATATAATCATGCTAATCTCTCCATCTTATCATCTTCTTTCATTAGTAGAAAGTGTTCTGATTTGGTGAGACGATCGACTATTACCGAAATCGTATCATAACCACCTGCAGTTCTTGGTAACTTAGTAATGAAATCCATGGTAATGTTTTCCCATTTTCATTCCGGGATTTCAGGTTGTTGAAGTAGAACCGATGGTTTCTGATGTTCATATTTGACTTTAGAACAATTCAAACATTCTCCTACATATGTGGCAATATTGGCTTTCATACTCGGCCACCAAAAGTGTTTCTTGAGGTCTTAGAACATTTTCCCTGCTCCAGGATGTATTGAGTATTTGATTTTATGTGCTTCATCAAGTACCACTTTCCTCAAATCCCCAAACTTTGGTACCCAAATTCTTTCAGCCAAATATCAGGGTTTCGTCTTCCCGAATATTAAGCTGTTTATCCAATCCTTTGGGTATTTCACTTCCAAAACATCCTCCTTTCAAAACCCTCGGTTGTGCCTCTTTTGATGGAATTCAATATAACAACAAGTTTATATGTCAACATAATCACAAAGCCATTTTATGATAGTTAAACAAAGCGGAAGCATGATTATCAAGAAAACAAGTTTATATGTTTAACCATTTTGATTGAATTCCATGTTAATATCAAGTCTTGAAAATATGCGTACATATAAGAACACAAAGAGAAGATATATATACCTCCTCAAGCTAGTTGAGGGTCGTTTTCTAATGTGCAAGATGATGATGAAGATGATGAATGAAAGCCTCTAACTTGAAGCCTCAAGTGTGAAAATACCCCAAGCCTTTTGTGCACCAACACCACCTTTAATTTAGTTAGGATTTTGACACTCAATAAACTAGAATACCAAGCAAAAGAACCTCTCTTTCTCCTTGATAAATTTCGGCCAGCAGCTATTTTGGGAGAGAAGAGAGTATTTCAAACTTGCATCTACAAATGAACAAGTCAATACTTGGTATATGAGTTCCACATGCACTTAAGAGAATGTGTTGTATTAAAAGTAACAAGAATAAGCATGGGTGTGCCTCCTTGGAGTCCCAAAAACGTCCACATGGGGGGGGGGGGGGGTTTAAAAAAAAGATTTTTATAAAACTTGATATAAATCCATGCATTTTATTAAGTTACTTGTATATTTTATAAACCATTTTATAAAATATATCACAACATAATTATTTAAACCTATAAATAATTAAATCCATATCATATATAAAATATCCAAATAATTTATCTCAAGTGATTATATTTTAGAAAACCCATTTTCTAAAATCCAAGTGTCGCGTATTTATTTAACGATTCAATCATTAAGATTAAATACGTATAAGGTGTCGGTAAGCTTGTTATTGGGTATGACCCGACTAGGATCATAACATATTAGCCACATTAATTTAATATGTCTCTCGAGCATACGAAATACCTTCAATCTCCCACTTGCACGAGAAACTTAAGAAATCAAGGCAAGTGACGGATACCACCTAACGACCGTCCATCACCCCCAATATGTTATGACTTTGTGCCATTTAATAACATCATCCCTTTCGAGTTCCCATCTCGAATATGAATAGGTGAATCTTTTCATTATATCCTTTCATCCTAGATGTCATGTTAAATCCAAGAGACACAGAGTGATCACTCTCTTCTAAATTTAACTTTATCAGGCCTTAGACATCTGACTCTCAACGAATAAGAGGGAAAAATTCCATCTTGACTACATACATCCTAAATATATACCTTGCATCATACCTGAGTTCTTCCTTATGAACTACCGTATTTCAGAATAGCGAAGGAAAGAATCAAGGCACAATGCTTGGTAAATATCCGAACCCAATATGTATCTCAGGTCAAAGGATACAATGATATTCGCCTTTACTCAAGATTACATGTGATCAACCACAAAGGCTCCATTTAGTAGATCTTGAGGGCGGGTCTTCCAATATTTGTATCCCACAAATATCTATGAACCTTGGTTGCAACCTTGCCTCACATTCATCCCGTGAATGTATACCAATCCAAGTTCATAATAGTCTAAACCTCACACTTGTTCCCACAAATGTGATCGACTACGGAATTTAGAATAATTTCTTATTCATGGATAAAATATGCAAAATAGGAACCTGACTCAAGATTAATAAATTAACACCATAATTATATTAATGAGTTTGAACCACTTCGTTTCGTTACAATACATAAAACAGATCACAGCCAATCACTAGAATATCAAAGCCCTAATGCACTAACATGTCCTTGATGTTTTGCACCATGTAAGAGCTTCATGAGTAGATCCGCTATATTAAGATATGTGTGAACTTTGTGAATACATATCTTTCCCTTCTCAACTTCATCCCTTATGTAGTTGAATCTCCGCTCAATGTGACGAGTCTTTTGGTGAGCACGAGGTTCCTTGATTTGAGCAATCGCACCCTCATTGTCACAAAAGATCTCAAGAGGGTCCTGAATGGAAGGGACTACTCATAAGTCGTCGATGAATTTCTTCATCCATGCAGCTTCCTGAGCTGCCAATGAGGCGGCAATGTACTCTAACTCTGTAGTGGATAAGGCAACAACATCCTGTTTTGAACTCTTCCAAGAGACCGCACCTCCATTTAATGTGAAGACATAACTGGATTGTGATCGAGAATCATCTCGATCAGTTTGGAAACTTGCGTCCACGTAACCTTTTACAGCGAGTTCCTCCTCACCAGACCCATATATTAGAAACATATCCTTAGTCCTCCTAAGGTATTTCAATATACTTTTGACAGCAATCCAATGACTGTTTCCTGGGTTATTCTGGTATCTACTTGTCAGGCTAAGAGCGCATGACACATCCGGTCTAGTACATATCATTGCATACATGATTGACCCAATAGCAGATGCATATGGGACTTTCTTCATTCTCTCGTTCATCTTTCGTGGTAGGGCACTGAGATGAACTGAGAAGCGTTCCTCTTTGAATAGGTACCAAACCTTTCTTAGAGTTCTCCATCTTGAACCTTTTCAAGATCTTTTCAATGTATGCACTTTGATTCAAACCTATCAGTTTCTTGGATCTATTCCTGTAGATACCAATCCCCAAAATGTATTGTGCTTCTCAAAGATCCTTAATGGAGAAGCATTTACTTAGGCAAGTTTTAACACCTTGCATTGCCGGAATATCATTTCCAAATAACAATATATCATCCACATATAGTACAAGGAACATGATAGTGCTCCCACTAGCTTTCTTGTATACACAAGATTCATCACCATTTTTAATGAAGCCAAATTTCTTGGCCTCCTCACTAAAACGATGATTCCACATTCTAGATGCTTGTTTCAATCCGTAGATTGACTTCTTTAACTTGCTAACCTTTTTAGGATATTTCGGATCAACAAAACCTTCAGGCTGAACCATATAGACATCTTCCTTAAGATGTCCATTTAGGAAAGCGGTCTTGACATCCATTTGCGATATTTCTTAATCATAATGAGCAGCAATGGCAAGTAATATCCTAATAGACTTTAGCATTGCCACAGGTGAAAAAGTTTCATCATAGTCAACCCCTTGAGTTTGAGTGAAACCTTTTGCTACAAGTCTAGCTTTATATGTATCCAAGTTTCCATGTATGTCGGTTTTCATTTTGAAAAGTCATTTACAATCAACTAGCCTAGAGCCAGCAGGTTGTGCAACAAGTTCCCAAACTTGGTTGTCATACATGGATTGCATCTCAGTGTTCATGGCTTCCTGCCATTTATCTTTATCAATCCTTGTTAAAGCATCTTGGTAGTTTGTTGGTTCATCTAAATCAACCACATAGCAACCGTCCATGAGAAACCCATATCTCTCAGGAGGATTACTAATCCTACCAGATCTGCGAACGTCTTGTGTATTTTGATCATCCATTTGATCACTCTCAACATTTTCATGTTGAGTGCTAGTGTCAACCAATTGTGTATCATTTACTTGATCTTGAACCTCTTCAAGATCTATCTTCCTTTCAATATTTCCTTCCATTAGGAACTTAGTTTCAAGGAATTCAGTCTTTCGAGCAACAAATACATTTTGCTCGGTTGGATCATAGAAATAGTATCCCATATCATTCTTGGGATATCCTATGAAGATACACTTCGTGAATCGAGCATTCAACTTATTAGGGACGTAACGCTTAGGATAAGCTTCACATCCCCATACCTTTAAGTATGATAGAGATGGAGGTTTTCCAAACCACATCTCATGAGGAGTTCGTTTCACTTTCTTGGTTGGGGCCATATTTAAAATACGAGCCATGGAGCATAGACAATAACCCCAAAATGATAGAGGTAACGAGCTTCTTGCCATCATAGATTAAACCATATCCATTAGGGTTCGGTTCCTCCTTTCGAAAACTCCATTAAGTTGGGGTGTTCCAGGAGGAGTGAGTTGCGAGATTATCCCACAACTTTTAAGATGATCTTGGAAAGCATCGCTTAGGTATTCACCTCATCTATCGGTACAAAGTACCTTGATTGTCTTATTGAGTTGATTTTGTACTTCATTTTGATATTCCTTGAATGCTTCAAAAGTTTCGTCCTTATGTCTTAACAAGTAGACATATCCGAAATGACTGAAGTCATCAATGAAAGTGACGAAGTATCTTTCACCTTTCCTAGTCATGGGCTTAAAGGGTCCACATACATCCGAATGTATTAATCCCAATAAGTCTTTAGCCCTTTCATAGGTCCCTTTGAAAGGTGCTTTAGTCATTTTGCCTTGTAAACAAGATTCACATACATCAAATGAGTCCAGTTCATTTGATTTCAAAAGTCCATTCTTTTGAAGTGTATGCATTCGATTCTTGTTTATGTGACCAAGGCGACAATGCCATAAGTAGGAATCACTCAAATCCCTTTTAAGTTTCTTAGTGTTTGCATGGAACATTGAGCTATTGTATGATGTGTCATCATGAACCAATTCATAAATACCATTCGAAGGTGAAGCCTTGAAATAGAACACATTATCTAAAGAAACATGGATATCATCATTAATGAAATTAAGATTAAAACCACATTGTTTCAAACGGGATACAGAAATAATGTTTCGAGATAAATCGGGTGCATACAAAATATTTTTCAAAATAAGCTCCAAACCACTTGGAAGCTTCAAAATAAAGTCTCCTTGAGCTACTACTTGCACCTTAGCTCCATTTCCCATGAAGAGACTTGATGTTCCCGCTTCTTGTCTACTTCTTTTGAACCCCTGCATAGAATTGCAAATGTGAGATCCACATCCTGTGTCTAATACCCATGTATTAGAAGAAGTAATACTAAGCTCAATGTATACCATATATACATTACCTAAGGTTTGCCCTGCATCCCTCTTTTTGTCAACTCTTTTAGGTAGACCGTGCAGTTGCGTTTCCAGTGACCCATTTCACCGCAACCAAAGCACGGATCTTCTTTGGGGTTAGCTTTACCGGCAACCTTTTGCTTCTTGTTATTGTTGGTTGGGGTAACCATCTTCCCCTTTCCCTTGCCCTTGTCTTGGTAGGCGGGTCCTTTCCTCTTAGCCGTCTTTGGCTTAGAAGTGTTATTGTTTTTGGACCCGCCTTCATTGATCATAAACATGGGTGAAGCCCTTTTACCCATGCTCGATTCGGCCGTATTAAGCATGGCATGTAATTTGCCAATGCTCTTATCCCATCCATTCATGTTGTAATTCATTACAAATGTGTCAAACCTCTTTGACAGATAATTAAGGATAAGGTCCGTGGCTAATTTATTAGATACGTTGCAGTTTAGACGGTTCACTCGATCAATTAGGCTCTTCATCTTAAGGACATAAGATGAAATGGATTGCGAGTCGTCCATCCGACATGCATAAGTGCTCGAACCGTTTCGAAGCGCTCGACATGAGCTTGTTGAAGGAACATCTCCTTCAATTATGTGATCATGTCATATGCACTATGATGCTCGAAATCCTTTTGGAGTTCTGGTATCATAGTCCCAAGCATGAGGCAAGAAACTTGCAACGAATTGGTGCAATATTTCTCCCAATAAGCCATGCCTTCCGTATCATCCTCGTCCGGTTGATCGGGAATGGGGTTCCAACACATACGCCCTATCCTCTAGTTTGAGAACAATTCTTAGATTGCGAAACCAATCCATGAAGTTCGTATGGTTGAGTTTTTCCTTTTCGAGGATTGACCTCAACGATAGGTTGTTAAAGTTGATTGGTGTGTTTGGAATGTTGTTGTTATTGGCGGTCATCTACAAAATTTAACAAAGTTGTTTAAGTATCATTTTTAATTTAACAATCAATACCCTTTAAATCCAATTGATATTTATTAAATTTTAGAATCCAACGGTAAACCAAATTTCGGTTAGGTGACCTTTATCCCGTCATTTGATTTAGCTAGGTAGTCATAATATGACAATTGCAACTTCTAAGTTATGGAATCATGCAATCCTTTTGCATGGCATATTTATTCCATCAACGCCTATTTGTTCCTCATGCTTCGGTGACCCTAAGTTCATGATTCCCAAATCAAGCCGTCCTACTTGTGTAAACGTGTAAATTTAACATACAAGTGGTTAGGTGACCTTTATCCCACAAGTGTGCGAAATTCACCTTAATCATATTAGTTTGCTCATAACGGTTAGATGACCTTTATCCCATTATGAGTTCCCTAATTAGTTTTAAGTGTCACACAAAAGGATGGCGTTTAACTTGTTTGCCTTGTTAATAATGGATTTTAAGTTTTCATAATTTCTAGTTTAAGGAAACTTTTATGCCATACACCAACATGCATTTAGTGTATGTTACATATGAAAAACCATTTTCATGTCTTGTAATTAAGCCAATTACTTGAAATAAACCATTTTATATATATGATCCTTATCATGTTCTTAATAACCGTTTATTAATGTCCTTTTAGCCATTTTTAATTTAACCATTTAAATTATCGTTTTGCATGTCGTTAATAATGTCTAATTTAACCAATTAAATTGTCATTTTGCTTGTTGTTAACTTGTGATTTACTTGTAGCAACCAAACAAATAAACACAATAAACAACCATGCATGCAAAACAAATATGTTCACAATCAAGCCATTTTGGTAGACATTTGTTTAGCCGAAAACAAATGCCACCGGTTAAGGGTTATAACACAAAGTAGGAGATTTCAAATCTCCCACTTAATCTTGCATCTTCCTTGTCTTCATCTTGCATCTTCATTTTTACAAAATATATCCTAATACATTGTTTTTTAAAAATGAAAATGCAACCTAATCTATTTTACATACCAAATATAAAATAAATTACATGACCAAATGAATATTATTACAAACCAAATGAATTAATTAATATTACATACCAAATGAATAACAAATCAACTAAACAAGCATCCATACAAACACAAGGTCATGGCTATGATTGTGAACATCAATATATCATCAAATATTAACCAAATGGCAAACCCAAAACCACTTTTGGAACCTCCCAAATTTGGCCAAAACAATGTACCCACCCAAATCCATTAATTTTTGCATTCTACATTCATGCATGTTAATAGAATGCAAAGTTGGTGGGTTTTAAAGACCATATATAAGAAGCATATTTCATAGACTTCGGCTCTAGATACCATTGATGGAATTCAACATAACAACAAGTTTAAATGTCAACATAATCACAAAGCCATTTTATGATAGTTAAACAAAGCGGAAGCATGATTATCAAGAAAACAAGTTTATATGGTTAACCATTTTGATTGAATTCCATGTTAATATCAAGTCTTGAAAATATGCTTACATATAAGAACACAAAGAGAAGATATATATACCTCCTCAAGCTAGTTGAGGGTCATTTTCTAATGTGCAAGATGATGATGAAGATGATGAATGAAAGCCTCTAACTTGAAGCCTCAAGTGTGAAAATACCCCAAGCCTTTTGTGCACCAACACCATCTTTAATTTAGTTAGGATTTTAACACTCAATAAACTAGAATACCAAGCAAAAGAACCTCTCTTTCTCCTTGATAAATTTTTGCCAGCAGCTATTTTGGGAGAGAAGAGAGTATTTCAAACTTGCATCTACAAATGAACAAGTCAATACTTTGTATATGAGTTCCACATGCACTTAAGAGAATGTGTTGTATTAAAAGTAACAAGAATAAGCATGGGTGTGCCTCCTTGGAGTCCCAAAAACATCCACATGGGGGGGGGGGGGTTTAAAAAAAAGGTTTTTATAAAACTTGATATAAATCCATGCATTTTATTAAGTTACTTGTATATTTTATAAACCATTTTATAAAATATAACACAACATAATTATTTAAACCTATAAATAATTAAATCCATATCATATATAAATTATCCAAATAATTTATCTCAAGTGATTATATTTTAGAAAACCCATTTTCGAAAATCCAAGTGTCGCATATTTATTTAACGATTCAATCGTTAAGATTAAATACGTATAAGGTGTCGGTAAGCTTGTTATTGGGTATGACCCGACTTGGATCATAACATATTAGCCACATTAATTTAATATGTCTCTTGGGCATACGAAATACCTTCATCTTTGATTCGAGTAGTAAGGTTAGTACGAATAATCATATTCATAGCTTTTACTCGGATAGGTTCCCTTTCCTTTCTACTCAAGGCGTCGGCCACTACATTTCCTTTCCCTGGGTGGTAACGAATTTCAACATCATAGTCATTCAACAATTCCACCCATTGTCGCTGCCTCATGTTTAGTTGCTTTTGATCAAATATATGTTGGAGACTTTTGTGGTGAGTATATATGATACATTTGACCCCATATAAGTAGTGCCTCCATATCTTTAATGCAAAAACAACAATGCCCAATTCCAAATCGTGAGTCGTGTAATTTTGCTCGTGAATCTTCAATTGTCTAGACGCATAATCAATCACCTTCGTACATTGCATTAACACACAACTGAGACCTTGCTTTGAAGCGTCACAATAAATCACAAAATCATCATTCCCTTCTGGTAATGACAATATAGTTGCTGTAGTTAACTTTTTCTTCAACAATTGAAACGCATTCTCTTGCTCATTCTTCCAGTCGAATTTCTTCCCTTTTATGCGTTAATGCATTCAGGGTTTTGCTACTCTGGAAAAGTCTTGAATGAACCTCCTGTAGTAACCAGTCAATCCTAAGAATTTACATATGTGTGTTGGAGTTTTTGGGATTTTGATATGGCCAAAATGGACGGTTTTATTTGTGCGGTGTCGTTAGATAGCAACACATCAGAATTAGCTACCAAAAGAGAGTAACAATTTTCTCATTTATATTTAGTTGGGGCTTCCTAGATATAACTCACCTACTTGTGTTCCTTTTAAGAAATAAGTGGTAAATATAACTCAGGTTCGTGTTTTTGTATGTTTGCTCAGTAATGTGGGACAAAAGTGCCTAAATAGTTAACCCTAGTGACAAGAGGTGATAGATTAAGATTAATTAATAATACGGTAATTTAACTGTAAAGATAAAGATAGATAGGTATGGAGAATAGAATTCTGATGGGGAACTATCACTAGAGTTTAACTTCCTAAAATAAATACTAAACCTCAATCAACTAGGCTATGAACCTAACTGATTTGTCACTAAGAGTTTAGGCTTTGAAGATTCTGGCTAAGACGGATATCCCTACTCCCAACGTTAACCTTAGAGGGTTTAAATGACCTTATGGATAGAATCATAGGTATATAAATAAAGTGGTATATCCCTAAACGAAAGTCTCAACTTTTCTTAATCCTAGTTGGTCTAACTAAAGCAATATTCCACCACTTAATACTACGCTATGCCTTAACATTAACAGATGTGAAATCTTAGATATTCTAAGGTACTACTAATTGGACTAGAAGTCTCTCCTTTGCGATCACTTACTCAACCCCGGATCATCTTACAATATCTCAAGAACATTGCTTTTGACGCGAATCATGCTTCTGAGCAAGCCAGTGTTCATTGAACTCTATATTGCCTACTTTAATCACAACCTAATTGGGCAGCTCTTCTTTGATGAATAAATGATTATTCGTACGTAGGTACTATATCCCTATTGTGATGTTAAGCACTTATAACTACTTACCTTGTATCCTAGGGTTGATCAGGTCCTAATACTAGGTTATAGTCACATGAATAAGCGAAAAGGGTGATCCGTAAATTAAACTTCTAAACCGTCAAGGTTTCAGCATAACAGTAGGATAAGTTTCAGATAAATTATCCAACATATAATAAACATTTGTAACTTTATTAAAATATAACTAATACTAGATAGGCATGCAAGATGAAAGAAACTTAAGATAACAAAATAACTTTATTAAATTAAGGAAAGCGTTCACCGTTTACAGACGAGATCTGGACCATTACAAGTACTGACATCCTCTAGACCGCTCCTATTACAATCTTCGGCGTTCGCCTCTGGGTATTTAATTTCCCGCTCGGAGGTGAGAAGGCCTTGAAATAGTAAGAGAAAGTGTATTGTAGTGAGAAAGTGAGGAGATGTGTACTGAAATTGGATGACAAAAAGCCTTTAAATAGACTTGAAATTTCCCTGCAAATGGCTGGCAGGCCGTTTGGCAGGCCGTTTGCAGGGGCCGTTTGCAGGGGCCGTTTTCCAGACCAAGCTGTTTGCAAGGGCCGTTTAACTTGGACGTGTGGCAGGCCATTTGCAAGCCAGGCAAGCCGTTTGGCATGCCGTTTGGCAGGCCGTTTGTCTTGCTGATTTCTTGGTTCGTAACTTGATTTCTTGTCTTTCACCATTTTCGCTCTAGAATCTTCGTTTTAGCTCCGTTTTTCTTGATTCTTTTTGCATCGTCTTCGTAATTACTTTATCTACAAATTTCACTGAAAAACGATTATTTTGACGACAAAGTTTTGAACTTTATGCTTTTTGGGACTCAATATCGGGGGTAAAAACGTGACTTTTTAGCCGATATCAGGTTTCCGACTTCTAATAGCTTCAATCTTTGCCAGATCAACCTGAATGTCTTCTTTGCTAACTATATGATTGAGGAATTGCACTTCCTTCAACCAAAATGTGCACTTAGATAACTTAGCGTATAGTTCTTCCTTCCTCAACAATTCTAGCACCATTCTCAAATGTTCTTCGTGCTCTTGGGCATTCTTAGAGTAAATAAGTATGTCATCAATGAAAACAATGACAAACTTGTCCAGATATGGCCCACACGCAGTTTATGAGGTCCATGAAAACAGTTGGTGCGTTAGTCAATCCAAATAGCATAACTAGAAACTCATAATGACCGTAACGCGTTCTAAAAGAAGTCTTTGGGATATCATCCTCGTTCACCCGCATTTGATGATTACCGGAACGTAAATCGATCTTTGAATGAATAGACGAGTCATCAATTCTTGTTAGTGGATAACAGTTCTTGATGGTAAGCTTGTTCAACTCTCGGTAGTCGATACACAACCTGAACGTACCATACTTCTTATTGACAAACAGAACAGGAGCTCCCCATGGTGATGTGCTTGGTCGAATGAAACCACGCTCCAGTAGTTCTTGTAGTTGAGTTTGTAATTCCTTCATTTCGGTGGGTGCGAGTCTGTATGGAGTACGTGATATAGGTGCAGCACCTGGTACAAGATGTATTTGAAATTCGACGGATGGGTGTGGAGGTAGTCCCGGTAATTCTTACAGAAATACATTGGAAAATTCTTTTGCGACGAGAACATCATTGATGTTCTTTTCTTCGGGTATGACTTTCTCGATGTGTGCTAGAATGGCATAGCATCCCTTTCTTATTAGCTTTTGTGCCTTCAAACTGCTAATAAGATTTAACTTCGCATTACCCTTTTATCCGTACACCATTAAGGGTATTCCATTTTTGCGCGGAATGCGAATCGCCTTCTTGTAACAAACGACCTCTACTCTCACTTTGGTCATCCAGTCCATGCCAATTATGAAGGAATTTAACATTTTTAACAAGCAACATGTTCATGTAGTTTACACAATCATAAAACCAATTTTAAGATAGTTAAAGCAAGCGGAAGCAATAATAGAACAAGTATATTTGTTAAGCCATTTTGTTAAATCCCATATTAATATCAAGTCTTGGATAAATGCTTACAAATATAACAAGTAGAGAAGATATATATACCTCCTCAAGCTAGTTGAGAGTTGTTTACAAAGTTGCAAGATGATGATGAAGATGATGGAAAATGGAGCTTCTAACTTGAAGCCTCAAGCAAGAAATACCCCAAGCAATAACCCCAACACCTTTGACTTTAGTTAGGATTTGATTTACACTTGATATAAGCTTACAAAAAAAAATTTAGAACTCCCTTTGAGCTCAAAAAGGCCACGGCCAGCAGCCTGTTTCAGCAACAATTCTGTGCAGTTTTTTGCTTTGAAAGTCTAGTATACCCTCTTGAGAAAAGGAGTCAAGCCTTGGTCTTTTTGTTAAGCATGCACTTGAGAATCTTTGTATCAAAAGTAACAAGAATAAACAAGCATGGGACTTGTCTAGGAGTCCCAAAAACTGCCCATCCATGCCATTATTTTATAACAAGAATGTTTATATATAAAACTTAATGTTATATATATATATATATATATATATATATATATATATATATATATATATATATATATATATATATATATATATATATATATATATATATATATATATATATAACTTGTTATAAAACATATGCATTGTTTAGTTACTTATATACTTTATAAACCTTTTATAAAATATAACACAATATAATTATTTAAACCTATAAACAATTATATATAATTATCCAAATAATTTATCTCAAGTGATAATATTTTAGAAAACCGATTTTCTAAAGTTCAAGTGTCGCGTATTTATTTAATGATCCAATCATTAAGATTAAATACATTTAAGGTGTCAGTAAGCTTGTTATTGGGTATGACCCGACTTGGATCATAACATATTAGCCACATCAATTTAATATGTTTCTCGCGCATACGAAAAACCTTCAATCTCTCACTTGCACGAGAAACATAAGAAATTAATGCAAGTGATGGATACCACCTAACGACCGTCCATCACCCCCAATATGTTATGACTTTGTGCCATTCAATAACATCATCCCTTTTGAGTTCTTATCTCGAATATGAATAGGTGAATCTTTCATTATATCCTTTCGTCCTAGATGTCATGTTAAATCTAAGAGACACAAGTGATCACTCTCTTCTAGAGTTAACTTTATCAGGCCTTAGACATCTAACTCTCAACGAATAAGAGGGACGAATTCCATCTTGACTACATACGTCCTAAATATATACCTTGCATTATACCTGAGCTCTTCCTTATGAACTACCATATTTCAAAATAGTGAAGGAAAGAATCGAGGCACACTACTTGGTAAATATCCGAACCCAATATGTATCTCAGGTCGGAGGATACAATGATATTCGCCTTTACTCAAGATTACATGTGATCAACCACAAAGGCTCCATTTAGTAGATATTGATGGCGGGTCTTCCAATATTTGTATCCCACAAATATCTATGAACCTTGGTTGCAACCTTGCCCCACATTCATCCCGTGAATGTATACCAATCCAAGTTCATAATAGTCTAAACCTCACACCGCTCCCACAAATGTGATCGACTACGGAATCTAGAATAATTACTTATTCATGGATAAAATATGCAAAATAGGAACCTGACTCAAAATAAATTAATACCATAATTATATTAATGAGTTTGAACAATTTCGTTCTGTTACAATACTTAAAACAGATCATGACCAATCACTAGAATATTGAATCCCTAATGCACAAACATGTCCTGCATGTTTTGCTCCATGTAAGAGCTTCATAAGAGGATCCGCTATATTAAGATCTGTGTGAACTTTGCGAATACATATCTTTCCCTTTTCAACTTCATCCCTTATGTAGTTGAATCTCCGCTCAATGTGACGGGTCTTTTGGTGAGCACGAGGTTCCTTGATTTGAGCAATCGCTCCCTCGTTGTCACAAAAGACCTCAAGAGGGTCCTGAATGGAAGGGACTACTCCTAAGTCGTCGATGAATTTCTTCATCCATGCAGCTTCCTGAGCTGCCAATGAGGCAGCAATGTACTCTGACTCTGTAGTGGATAATGCAACAACATCCTGTTTTGAACTCTTCCAAGAGACCGCACCTCCATTTAATGTGAAGACATAACCGGATTGTGATCGAGAATCATCTCGATCAGTTTGGAAACTCGCGTCCACGTAACCTTTTACAGCGAGTTCCTCCTCACCAGACTCATATATTAGAAACATATCCTTAGTCCTCCTAAGGTATTTCAATATACTTTTGACAGCAATCCAATGACTGTTTCCTGGGTTATTCTGGTATCTGCTTGTCAAGCTAAGAGCGCATGACACATCCGGTCTAGTGCATATCATTGCATACATGATTGACCCAATAGCAGATGCGTATGGGAATTTCTTCATTCTCTCTTGTTCATCTTTCGTGGTAGGGCACTGAGATGAACTGAGAATCGTTCCCTTTTGAATAGGTACCAAACCTTTCTTAAAGTTCTCCACCTTGAACCTTTTCAAGATCTTTTCAATGTGTGCACTTTGATTCAAACCTATCAGTTTCTTGGATCTATCCCTGTAGATCCCAATCCCTAAAACGTATTGTGCTTCTCCAAGATCCTTAATGGAGAAGCATTTACTTAGCCAAGTTTTAACACCTTGCATTGCCAGAATATCATTTCCAAATAACAATATATCATCCACATATAGTACAAGGAACATGATTGTGCTCCCACTAGCTTTCTTGTATACACAAGCTTCATCACCATTTTTAATGAAGCCAAATTTCTTGGCCTCCTCATTAAAATGATGATTCCACATTCTAGATGCTTGTTTCAATCCGTAGATTGACTTCTTTAACTTGCATACCTTTTTAGGATATTTTAGGTCAACAAAACCTTCAGGCTGAACCATATAGACATTTTCCTCAAGATGTCCATTTAGGAAAGCGGTCTTGAAATCCATTTGCCATATTTCATAATCATAATGAGCAGCAATGGCAAGTAATATCCTAATAGACTTTAGCATTGCCACAGTTGAAAAAGTTTCATCATAGTCAACCCCTTGAGTTTGAGTGAAATCTTTTGCTACAAGTCTAGCTTTATATGTATCCAAGTTTCCATGTATGTCGGTTTTCATTTTCAAAAGCCATTTACAATCAACTAGCCTTGAGCCAGTAGGTTGTTCAACAAGTTCCCAAACTTGGTTGTCATACATGGATTGCATCTCAGCGTTCATGGCTTCCTGCCATTTATCCTTATCAATCCTTGATAAAGCATCTTGGTAGTTTTTTGGTTCATCCAAATCAACCACATAGAAACCATCCATGAGAAACCTATATCTCTCAGGAGGATTACTAACCCTACCAGATCTGCAAACTTCTTGTGTATTTTGATCATCCATTTGATCACTCTCAACATTTTCATGTTAAGTGCTAGTGTCAACCAATTGTGTATCATCTACTTGATCTTAAACCTCTTCAAGATCTATCTTCCTTTCACTATTTCCTTCCATTAGGAACTTAGTTTCAAGGAATTCAGCCTTTTGAGCAACAAATACATTTTGTTCGGTTGGATCATAGAAATAGTATCCCATATCATCCTTGGGATATCCTATGAAGATACACTTCGTGGATCGAGCATTCAACTTATTAGGGACGGAACGCTTAGGATAAGCTTCACATCCCCATACCTTTAAGTATGATAGAGATGGCGGTTTTCCAAACCACATCTCATGAGGAGTTCGTTCCACTTTCTTTGTTGGGGCCATATTTAGAATACGAGCCGTGGAGCATAGACAATAACCCCAAAATTATAGAGGAAACGAGCTTTTAGCCATCATAGATCGAACCATATCCATTAGGGTCCAGTTCCTCCTTTCGGATACTCCATTAAGTTGTGGTGTTCCAGGAGTAGTAAGTTGCGAGATAATCCCATAACTTTTAAGATGATCTTGGAAGGCATCGCTTAGGTATTCACCTCCTCTATCGGTACGAAGTACCTTAATTGTCTTATTGAGTTGGTTTTGTACTTCGTTTTGATATTCTTTAAATGCTTCAAAAGTTTCGTCCTTGTGCCTTAATAAATAGACATATCCGAAACGACTGAAGTCATCAATGAAAGTGACCAAGTATCTTTCACCTTTCCTAGTCATGGGCTTAAAAGGTCCACATACATCCGAATGTATTAATCCTAATAAGTCTTTAGCCCTTTCATAGGTCCCTTTGAAAGGTTCTTTAGTCATTTTGCCTTGTAACAAGATTCACATACATCAAATGAGTCTAGCTCACTTGATTTCAAAAGGCCATTCTTTTGAAGTGTATGCATTCGGTTCTTGTTTATGTGACCAAGGCGACAATGCCATAAGTAGGAATCACTCAAATTCCTTTTGAGTTTCTTGGTGTTTGCATGGTATATTGAGCTATTGTATGATGTGTCATCATGAACCAATTCATAAATACCATTCGAAGGTGAAGCCTTAAAATAGAACACATTATCTAAAGAAACATGGATATCATCATTAATGAAATTAAGATTAAAACCATATTGTTTCAAGCGGGATACAGAAATAATGTTTCGTGATAAATCGGGTGCATACAAAACATTTTTCAAAATAAGCTCCAAACCACTTGGTAGCTTTAAAACAAAGTCTCCCTGAGCTTGCACTTGCACCCTTGCTCCATTTCCCATGAAGAGACTTGTTGTTCCCGCATCATGATTACTTCTTTTGAACCCCTGCAAAGAATTGCAAATATGAGTTCCACATCCTGTGTCTAATACCCATGTATTAGAAGAAGTAATACTAAGCTCAATGTATACCATGTATACATTACCTGAGGTTTTCCCTGCATCCCTCTTTTCTTTCAAATCCTTGAGGTAGACCAGGCAGTTGCGTTTCCAGTGACCCATTTCACCGCAACCAAAGCACGGATCTTCATTGGGGTTAGCTTTACTGGAAACCTTTTGCTTCTTGTTATTGTTGGTTGGGGTAACCATCTTCCCCTTTCCCTTGCCCTTGCCTTGGTAGGAAGGTCCTTTCCTCTTAGCCGCCTTTGGCTTAGAAGTGTTATTGGTTTTGGACCCACCTTCATTGATCATAAACATGGGTGAAGCCCTTTTACCCATGCTCGCTTCGACCGTCTTAAGCATGGCATGTAATTCGCCAATGCTCTTATCCCATCCATTCATGTTGTAATTCATTACAAATGTGTCAAACCTCTTTGACAAGGAATTAAGGATAAGGTTCGTGGCTAATTCATTAGACACGTTGCAGTTTAGACGGTTCGCTCGATCAATTAGGCTTTTCATCTTAAGGACATAAGATGAAACTGATTGGGAGTCGTCCATCCGACATGCATGAAGCGCTCGGACCGTTTCAAAGCGCTCGACACGATCTTGTTGAAGGAACATCTCCTTCAACTGTGTGATCATGTCATATGCACTATGATGCTCGAAATCCTTTTGGAGTTCTGGTATCATAGTCCCAAGCATGAGGCAAGAAACTTGCACCGAATTGGTGCAATATTTCTCCCAATAAGCCATGCCTTCCGTATCATCCTCGTCCGGTTGATCGGGAATGGGGTCTTCCAACACATACGCCCTATCCTCTAGTTTGAGGACAATTCTTATGGTTGAGTTTTTCCTTTTCGAGGATTGACCTCAACGATAGGTTGTTAAAGTTGATAGGTGCGTTTGGAATGTTGTTGTTGTTATTGGCGGCCATCTACAAAATTTAACAAAGTTGTTTAAGTATCAATTTTAATTTAACAATCAATACCCTTTAAATCCAATTGATATTTATTAAATTTTAGAATCCAACGATAAACCAAATTTCGGTTAGGTGACCTTTATCCCGTCATTTGATTTAGCTAGGTAGTCATTATATGACAATTGCAATCCTTTTGCAACTTCTAAGTTATGGAATCATGCAATCCTTTTGCATGGCATATTTATTCCATCAACGCTTATTTGTTCCTCATGCTTCGGTGACCCTAAGTTCATGATTCCCAAATCAAGTCGTCCTACTTATGTAAATGTGTAAATTTAACATACAAGTGGTTAGGTGACCTTTATCCCACAAGCATGCGAAATTCACCTTAATCATATTAGTTTGCTCATAATGGTTAGGTGACCTTTATCCCATTATGAGTTCCCTAATATTTTTAAGTGTCACACAAAAGGATGGCATTTAACTTGTTTGCCTTGTTAATAAGGGATTTTAAGTTTTCATTGTTTCTAGCTTAAGAAAACTTTCATGCAATACACCAACATGCATCTAGTGTATGGTACTTATGAAAAATCATTTTCATGTCTTGTAATTAAGCTAATTACTTGATATAAACCATTTTATATATATGTGATCCTTTTCATGTTCTTAATAACTGTTTATAAATGTCCTTTTGCCATATTTAATTTAACCAATTAAATTGTCGTTATGCATGTTGTTAATAACGTCTAATTTAACCAATTAAATTGTAGTTTTGTTTGTTGTTAACTTGTGTGATTAACTTGTAGCATACAAACATACAATCTACAATCATACAATAAACCACCAAGCATGTAAAACAATATGTTCAAAATCAAGCCATTTTGGTAGACATTTGTTTAGCCGAAAACAAATGCCACCGGTTAAGGGGTTATATCACAAAGTAGGAGATTTTAAATCTCTCACTTAATCTTGCATCCAAATGCTTCTTCTTGGGTTCTTCAAGTCTTCATCATCTTCATCATTTTACAAAATATATCCTAATACATTTTGTCTAAAAAATGAAATACAACCTAATCTATTTTACATACCAAATATAAAATAAATTACATAACCAAAATAATATTATTACAAATCAATTGAATAAATATTATTACAACCAATTGAATGAATAACAAATCAACCAAACATGCATGTACTTGAAACATAAGGTCAAGGCTTGATTGTGAACTTTAACATACAACAAAATATGAAAAAATGGAAGCACCCAAAACCCATTTTGGGTCTCCAAATTTTTGGCTAAAAGTACATACCCACCCAAACCCGACAATTTTTGTATTCCATTTTCATGCATGCACTTGGAATGCAAATATAGTGGGTTTAAAGACAATATAAGAAGCATAATCCATAGACCTCGGCTCTAGATACCATTAAAGGAATTTAACATTTTTAACAAGCAACATGTTCATGTAGTTTACACAATCATAAAACCAATTTTAAGATAGTTAAAGCAAGCGAAAGCAATAATAGAACAAGTATATTTGTTAAGCTATTTTGTTAAATCCCATATTAATATCAAGTCTTGGATAAATGCTTACAAATATAACAAGTAGAGAAGATATATATACCTCCTCAAGCTAGTTGAGGGTTGTTTACAAAGTTGCAAGATGATGATGAAGATGATGGAAAATGGAGCCTCTAACTTGAAGCCTCAAGCAAGAAATACCCCAAGCAATAACCCCAACACCTTTGCCTTTAATTAGGATTTGATTTACACTTGATATAAGCTTGTAAAACAAAATTTAGAACTCCCTTTGAGCTCAAAAAGGCCACGGCCAGCAGCCTGTTTCAGCAACAATTATGTGCAGTTTTTTGCTTTGAAAGTCTAGTATACCCTCTTCAGAAAAGGAGTCAAGCCTTGGTCTTTTTGTTAAGCATGCACTTGAGAATCTTCGTATCAAAAGTAACAAGAATAAAAAAGCATGGGACTTGTCTAGGAGTCCCAAAAACTGCCCATCCATGCCATTATTTTATAACAAGAATGTTTATATATAAAACTTGATGTTATATATATATTTATATATATATATATATATATATATATATATATATATATATATATATATATATATATATATATATATATATATATATATATATATATATATATATATATATATATATATATATATATATATATAACTTGTTATAAAACATATGCATTGTTTAGTTACTTATATACTTTATAAACCTTTTATAAAATATAACACAATATAATTATTTAAACCTATAAACAATTATATATAATTATCCAAATAATTTATCTCAAGTGATAATATTTTAGAAAACCGATTTTCTAAAGTTCAAGTGTCGCGTATTTATTTAATGATCCAATCATTAAGATTAAATACGTTTAAGGTGTCAGTAAGCTTGTTATTGGGTATGACCCGACTTGGATCATAACATATTAGCCATATCAATTTAATATGTTCTCGGGCATACGAAAAACCTTCAAATTATTACATCAAAACTACCCAATTCCACCGGTATCAAATTAATTTCAAATGTTTTGCTAGCCAATTTGATTTTTCAGTTACGACAAATTTTATCAACCTTAACTACTTTACCGTTTGCTAATTCAAGTATGCACTTATCATCCAAAGGCATTAACGGACAACTTGGTTTGGTACAAAAATCTCTACTCATATAGCTTCTATCCGCACCCGAATCAAATATAACATAAGAAGGTTTATCGTCAATAAAAAACGTACCCGTAACAAGCTTCGGGTCTTCCTGTGCGTTTGCCGCATTGATATTGAAGACTCTTCCACGACCTTGCCAGTTATTATTCCCTTGGTTTGGGCATGTGTTTTTGTAATGGCCCAGCTTTTTGCATCCAAATAATAGTATTATTTGCTCTATTATTTCTGTTGGCCATTGGTCCATAGACATCACACTGCACTGCACCATGACCCGATCTGTTACATTTGGTGTATCACTCGTTACAAAAATTATCCGGACGGTACTTCTCACACCTTAGGCATTGAGTTTTCTGCCACTTATTGTCATTGTTGGGATTGTTGTTGTTGCGGTTGTTATTGTTGTTGGGATGGTGGTTGTAGTTTTTGTGGTTGTAGTTGTTGTGGTTGTAGTTGTTGTTGGGGTTGCAATTGTTGTTGTTGCGATTGTTGTTGCGATTGTTGTTGCGATTATTGTTGTAATTAATGTTGCGATTGTTGTTATGATTGTTGTTATTGTATTGGTGACCCTTGTCACTGTTTTCTTCCCACCTACTCTTTCCTTCTTTCATTGTTGCCTCCTCGGTCGCCTGATTTGGTTAGCTGATTTGGTTTAAGGGTGTTGTTGTGGTTCATTATGAGTACATTTTCTTACTAGTTCGACGTCATACACTAATTTTCATTGTATATAACATCGAACTGGGGGACTTAATGATATGCATATCCGCATGACCATGCAGATTACACATCCAATGCCCTGAACCGCACACAAATTGCTACTTAATATATATGGTACGGGTATAGCCGCACTATATGCGCCTATACCATCTGATGCGAGTTTCGTATACTTGCATAAGGGTTCAGTATATTCTAGAAGAATGTACGGTATAATCAATTCGGATTCTTTTCCTTAAATAACGAAAGTTAGTTGGGATAAGATTGCATTTAATTAGGAAAGAGATTCTATCAAAGCCCTAATTCGTGAGCCTATAAATACATAGCTCATAAACCCTAAGAACACATTCGTTTACTCATACATAACAACAACATACATATCTTCATTGTACGAACAAAGCTTCATACGATCTTAATGACTTTCAGGTATGTCTTGAACTATAAAACCTTCATGTCTTTGGGCCACTCAACCTCGTATGCTAGGTTGTTAGTGGACTCTCAAATCGGCCACCCTGTCGGAATTGAAATGATAGCGGTGTGGGTTATCCACGACTAAGTGTCAGAGGTTCGAATGTTGTTAGTCCTTAAACCCTATTATGCACTCAAGCGTAAGATCACCTTGACCTCGTGAAAATATGCTTGATCATTTGGCGCCATCCGTAGGACCGGTTATACGAAACAAATAAGATTAGAATTTATTTGTATACGATTTATTATACGTATCTTCTTCCGTAAAACTTTTTTGTTTAATTAATCGGTCACTTTCAGGTTTTAAAAATTGTCAGCAAGAATGGGTGGAGGAAGTAAGGGTGCCAAAAATCAAGGGCAATCGGATTCTCCAGTAAGTCCAGGGTTTCAAACACCTATGGCGGCTGTTACGAATACCATCGACACCACCTGCACCCGTCAAAGGTACATCAAAGCCTTCATCGACATCAAATGTTGAAACAGGGCCCGTTACATCAGAAACAGTCCTGACATAATCATCTAAGAGTTGGTGGCACTCTCCCGATGGAAGATTACTGGAAACAGGAACCAGCTTCAGATCATTCGAGGATCTCCCTCCAAAAAATCTGAGCTTCGGTTCTCCAAGTGAAACCGTTCCACCAGGTTTTAAAGTTAAAACTACCTGTGTGGGTACAATACTAATCATCACCTCGGTTGAACCCAAAACTCTTATTGAAAGGGTTACTACCGAGAAAGCTCTGGAAAGAATCAGGCAAATGGGTCTGAGAAATCCATATGGTTCATATATTTCGCTGACACCGCAACAAGGGTCAACGACGTATGTGTCTTCAAAACCAATCTATACTGTTGCAAGCAACCAATATAGCGGGGCTCATTACGTTGCGACTCAGTCAAACAGATTAATATCTCAATTGCAGCAAGTCGCACCACCACACTTGGCACCAGCTTTCAATGAGCTAGCACGAGTGCAAGAATTTATGAACAATTGGTTCGCAGTGATGCAAGGGCAAAAATCAAAGCAAAGCCTTGAGCTGGCTCCCACAATGGAAAAGTTTGTGCCACATATTGCAAATCATCCCTTCACAGTAGCACCCATGTTACCTTTAACACTCGGAACTTACGACGGACTATCAGATCCAGATGATTTTTTGCAAAAATTTGAAGGAACTGCAAGAACACACAGCTGGGGCGATGCAGTAGCATGCCATATGCTACCAATAGTGCTGCAAGGAGTAGCAAGGGAGTGGTTCAATAATTTACCACCCCAAAGCGTTACAGGTTTTGCGGTTTTGCGCTCAAGATTTTTATTAAACTTTCACAACTTGCGCGCCCGCAAAAGAACACATGTCGAATGCCATGATATTAAGCAGAAACCGAAAGAAATCTTAGGAGAGATAATGGACAGGTACACCAAGGAGGTGGCCAAAATATAGGACTTTCCAGAAAGCCAGAAGGTGTTCGGCTTTATACATTGTGTAGATACGGACATGCACCTATCTTTATGACAGCGGTTACGCAGAAGAGTGCAAGAAACGTTCGCATAAGCTGTAAAAGAAACGTATGATTATATGCGAGCACAAGAAGACATAAAGCAACATTGCAGGAGTACCTCTTCAAACATGGATATCGATGATGATTACTATCGAATGCAGGGAAGAGGATCAGAGTCTGGCAAGCGCTATGGTAGTAATGGGCCACCCAGAAGTGGTAACTACAATAGTGATAAATGTCGCAAGTTTAATAACAACAAAGGGGGAGGAATTCAGAGGTTTAAAAATAACCACGCCGACAATGTTGCATTGATAAAAGACCTCACTAAAAAACCCAAGGAAATTTTAGCTACAGAGGCAGTATGTAAAAGCTTCGATCCCCTAGTACCTTTGAAATATGGGAACAGAGACAAAAGCAAATTTTGAGATTTTCATGATGATTATGGTCATGAAACCAACGAATGTTGGCATCTAATCGAAAAGGTAGTTGTTGAACTTAAAAGAGGAAGATTGCAACACTTGAAGAAAAGTGGAAAAGCATCAAGCGAGAAGCCGAAAGAAGCGATAAGTTCAGTATTGATAGCGGACAGGGGACAGGTACGCACTATAAACTTAAAAATAGCTAATTTTTAATCCGTAAACATTTAAAATTATATGATTATGCTGTGCGAACAGGTACAAATGCCTGTATATTTTGTTAGCAAAGCTTTAACATGAAGCGAATTAAACTACCCTGCAATTGAAAAACTGGTTTATGCGCCCGTGCATACGACTAGACGCTTAAGGAGATATTTCCAAGCGCATCCAATAATGGTCCCAACAAACCAGCCAATAAAGCAGGTATGACAAAAAAACGTACTGTCAAAAAACATAAAATCTCTTGATAAATTCTAGCAAGTTTACATTCGCTGACACTTGTTGAAAAGGTGCTATATAAACCAAAAAATTCTGGTCGCATGGCCAAATGGGCTATTGAATTAGGTGAGCATGAGATAAGCTTCTCACCAAGAAGTGCAGTAAAAGGGCAAGTCCTGGCAGATTATCTGGCTGAAACAACTGGAGATATCGAAGTTTCGCATGAATCAAAAGAAATACCACCTCTGCCCGAACTGCTGTGGGAAATGCACACAGATGGGGCTTGTGGTCCAGAAGGCGCAGCGGTAGGAATAGTCCTAAAAAGTCCAGAAGGAGAATAATATACCTTCGCGCTGCGCTTTAGCTTCCCTGTAACAAACAATGAAGCTGAGTATGAAGCGTTGTTATCCGGAATGCGGGTAGAAAAATATCTGGAGGTAAAAGAGCTGTCTGTATATGTTGATTCGTAGTTAGTTGCAAATCAATTCAACGGTATATTTGAAGCACATGATGTGTCGATGGAAAAGTACTTGAAACTTGTGCAAGAGCTCGCGGTGGACTTTAATTTATTTCAGATAACTCAAGTTTCAAGAACATTGAATAAAAATGCGTCAGTAAGTTAGCCGCCTTAACATTCAGCCATTTTAAGAAAGAAATTTGGGTCGAGGAAGTGAAAGTAAAATCCATCAAGACAGACTGTGTATCTGCCGCAGTTGAAGAAGAGGAGCAGAGTTGGATGACACCGATAGTAGAATTTCTAAATAAAGGAACATTGCCGATAGATTCAATAGAAGCAAGAAAGATTAAGATGAAAGCACCAATGTATTTGTTAGGCAAAGGAATTCTATACAGAAAGTCTTTTCTGGGACCCCATTTGCGGTGTCATAATCCAACTCAAGCATAATCTATCATACGGGAAGTGCACGAGGGAATGTGCGCTTTGCACTCGGGACACAAAACAGTTGCGTCCAAAATAATGCGTCTCGGGTACTATTGGCCGTTAATTTACAGAGATGCTGCCGAAGTGATACGCAAATGTCAGCCATGTCAGCTTCATGCACTGGTAAGCAAGGCTTCGTGACATCCAATGATACCGGTCGCATCTCCATGGCCATTCTGCAAATGGGCAATTGACATAGTGGGGCCATTCCCCGCAGGACCAGGAGGTGTAAAGTTTATGGTAGTGGCCATTGATTATTTTACAAAGTGGGTAGAAGCCAAACCACTGAAAACAATTTCGGGCAAGAAAATCCAAAATTTCGTATGGGAAAACATCGTATGTCGGCTTGGAATACCAAATAAAATAGTAAGTGACAATGGTACACAGTTTGAGGGTAATCCATTCAGAGATTGGTGCCAAGAGCTGAACATAAAGAAAACATTCACATCAGTCACACAACCCAGGCGAACGGTCAGTGTGAGGTCACGAATCGGGATATCGTGTTAGGAATCAAAGCAAGGCTCGAATTGTGCCGAAGGGGTTGGATAGACAAACTTCCAAATGTACTGTGGGCACACCGCACAACTCCAAAAGGCGCGACCAATGAAACACCTTTCAGTTTGGTGTACGGGTCCGAGGCTGTAATACCCGCTGAAATAAATGTGCCAACTATGCGCATAGCTTCCTTCGATGAAAGTAGCAATAGCGAAGAACTGCGTGAAAATATAAACTTAGTTAAAGAGCGCAAGGAAATGGCAGCCATAAAAGAAGCAATCAACAAACAAAGAATCGCAAGCTACTATAATAAGCGCGTACAACCATTATCTTTCCAATTGGATGACTTGGTATGGCAAAAGAATGAAGCAAGCAGAGCAGAAGACACGAGTAAACTTGGACCTAAATGGGAAGGACCATACAAGGTTATTGGCGAAAGTGATAAGGGGCGTATCGACTAGCAAGTTTAGATGGAAAAGCAATAAAACGCACCTGGCATGCGCAAACACTAAAACGGTGCTACATATGAAAAAACTACAGAGGGATTGATTACCCCAGACAACTGTTTAAAGTTTTTATTATGTAAATTTTTATTTTCCATTGTAAAACATGACAACTAAGTGTTGGTCAATTGATATGTTTGAAATAAATTGAATCATGCAATTTAAGCCAATAACTTGTGCATTTTTACGTTCGTTGATTGCATGTCCTTTAAGCCGTACAGGGACACACTCCGAGTCTCAAATGGCATAGTTTAGTTTCGTTACTAATACTTTTTTTAATGGTGACAGTAGTAAAATATTGGTTTGTTTCAAACGCTCGTACATCGCGCAAGACGCAGACTTGCACAGTCTAGACTATAAAACACAAGTTTGGTTTACTTGTTTAAATAACCCGAACATTGGCATTGCCGGAAGACTCTTGAGTATAGACATTGGTTTGTCTATAGTACGGGTAAATTACATTGGATTGTATATGCGTACACACTTATAAATTTTTTTTTATAAAAGTCTTGAGTATAAACTTATAAGCATTGGTTTGCTTACTTTTGCGTAAAATATTAGATTGTTAGCGTAAGAATAAAAAGATCATGAAACGATTGAAGGGTCGCTCCCGTCATGAATTCATGGCATTTATTCTAAACGAGAGTTATTGGATGCATAAAATTGTAACGAATCATTATAACCGCCATAGTGATTTCATAAGCACGTGATAATTGCACCTTAACCAAAAGAGATATCGAATTATATTCAATCAAAGCTAAAAAATTACAGTTAGAAGATATAAAGTCCAACGCTTAGCATAAAATCGGGACATGTACCAAAATTTGACCTAATATAAGCTCATATAAAAAATAAAAAAAGGGGTGGCATTGGCTGGAACGTTTTCCCTACACTAAGGAGAGTATGCCATCCTCGTACGCAGCGATCAGATGCATACCCTGCTTTAAACATAAAAGAAAATTATAATATAGGGATGCGAAACCTCCAAAATGGCAAGGCCCATTCCTCACTAGCAAAAAACGCCACCCAAGAATGGATAAATAATATCCATCCTGGGTAGCATAACAAACTCAGTCGAGTTTGTCATTGATTATCTCCTGGGCGGAGATGGTAGGATCATTGATGAGAAATTGTAGACGGGGAATCAGGATTTGTTGAAGTCGGGCACCAGCTTCTTCACATCTTTCCTTGGCTCCATCAGTGAGCAGCTCAGCAACGTTGGGGGGAATCACGGGGGGTACAAACATTTCCCGACAGATGACATTCCAAAAAAGGGTACGCTCATAAGCACGAGCAGCAACCATAACTACACCAAAACGCTGCTCAACCACTTTGCAGTCAAGCGCATGCTGGATTATAGTTGGAAGACCCTTTCGGAGACTGTCATACTCTGCCTTTATAGCATCTTGCTTGGCACCCCACGATTCTTGGGTTGCAATCCAGTCGCTGAAGCTTTCATTTAAAAACACGACATGACCCTCTGCTTCCTTCAGTTTCGCAGATAGAGACGCAATCTCAGACTCCATAAACCTTTTTTCAGCAAGATGTTGATCCTCCTCTTGCTGCCTTTTAAACATCAGAACATTGATCCACTCTTCTGCCTACATGTGTGCGGTTACCGCAACCTCGAGTTGGGCAGTTAGCTTTGCATTATCCTCTTGCAAAGCATTTATCTTGGACGTCTCTGTTGATGAGGGCGGTCGTGGATGAGCAAGTGCAGCAGATTTAAGTTGCAAACGGTTGAGATCCTTGGCAAAGTTAAACATCATCGATTGCGTATCCATGTAAAGTTCTTCGGAAGGTGAAAGCGAGGAAAATTTCTGCATTAGCTGCTGAGGGGCACATGATTGTAAAAAAGAGAACTGTTGTGCAAAAACTAGAAGAGGAACCTTCATGAACTCATTCACATTCAGAATCAGTAAAGATGAATCATCAGGACTCGGCCATACACGCTTGGAATGATGGGATACACCACTTGGACGTGCAAATACGATAAACATGGCGTATAAAAACTTAAAATCAATATTCAATAAAAAGTCAGACTGTCGAAATTAATACCTTCATCATGTAACCTTTTGTGGTTACCCAAGATTCTGCTATCAGGAGTTTGGTATAGTGAAGGTATTGTGTTTGAATGACTGACCGGCGAACGAGAATGGTTACCGGAGTCGGTGGTAGGAATGGGTGCGTAAGATTCCAACTTCATCTACAATGTCAGAATCAGAACAACATATGAATGATACATAAAAAATGAAACTAGGGTTACATAGTATAATGCAAAGTATAAGAGTATGAAGTATACCTTTTTTTACAGTCAAGAACAGGTTCATGCAGAGAAGATGAAAAGGGTTGAAGGATTTAAAAGGGAAAAGATTGTGAGATACGAAAAAGCCAAAATCCTATTTATAGAGAAAATACGGAGTTAAAAAGTAACAAGGGTATAATGGTAGCCGTACACGTGTATCAATCTTAATCTAAACACTTTGTTAAGATGTCCAGTGCACGTTAGCATCAACAGGCAGTTGCATAATTACAATCATTACCTTTTCGGTAAACAGTGACAGTTGTCACCTCGACTGCAGGAAATGCAGCTGAAAAGACAGTTTGGTGACTGCACGCATACATTGCATTTAATGTAATACAGTATCCGGTTACGCATATATATTCAAATAATCTTATGCACTGACTGGTTACATTTGGAATCCAACTATGATTTTAAGCGGAATTACTAGGCATGATAATATGGTCAGCTGATTTGGTTTAAGGGTGTTGTTGTGGTTCATTATGAGTACATTTTCTTACTAGTTCCACGTCATACACTAATTTTCATTGTATATAACATCGAACTGGGGGGACTTAATGATATGCATATCCGCATGACCATGCGGATTACGCATCCAATGCCCTGAGCCGCAAACAAATTGCCACTTAATATATATGGTACGGGTATAGCCGCACTATATGCGCCTATATCATCTGATGCAAGTTTCGTATACTTGCATAAGGGTTCAGTATATTCTAGAAGAATGTACAGTATAATCAATTCGGATTCTTTTCCTTAAATAACGAAAGTTAGTTGGGATAAGATTTCATTTAATTATGGAAGAGATTCTATCGAAGCCCTAATTCGTGAGCCTATAAATACATAGCTCATAAACCCTAAGAACACATTCGTTTACTCATACGTAGCAACAGTATACATATCTTCATCGTACGAACAAAGCTTCATATGATCTTAAAGACTTTCAGGTATGTCTTAAACTATAAATCCTTCATGTCTTTAGGCCACTCAACCTCGTATGCTAGGTTGTTGGTGGACTCTCAAATCGACTACCCTGTCAGAATCGAAACGATACCGATGTGGGTTATCCACGACTAAGTGTCGGAGGTCCGAATGTTGTTAGTCCTTAAACCCTATTATGCACCCATGCGTAAGATCACCTTGATCTCGTGAAAATATGATTGATCAGTAGCGCGTAAGCAATATTTTGTCCCACTTGCTCGAGATAGGTGTTCCATCATGTTAACGTAGTACCTATGAAAGTATGTGAGGCGTATTTCACCATATCCTCTTCTGCACATTTGTTTATTGCAAAAATATATTCAACCTTCTCAGTCTACCATTTTAACCCGACTGGTCCTTCGGTTCCATCGAACTCAAGGGGTTTACATGCAGTGAAAGCCTTGTAGGAGAATCCTACACGATTTCCTGTGGAGTTAGTTCCACTACTAGAACCTGACCGATTGTTGTTGTTGTGCATTGCATTGTGGAATTACAAAAGTCTTTCTCGCTTATGTTCAGGGTTTGTCTGGTATTTGGTGCCATTACCTTCAAAAATAGCCAAAAGAGTTAAGTTAATCATATAGAATATTATGAGTAATCAATAGTATTTTGTAGCATAATATGAACTTATTATTATAAAAGCCTTTTCTTCATATTAGCATTTTATAATTATAATCCGGGTAGTACCTACCCGTTAAAGTTCATGCTTAATAGCTAGTACAAAAATTAACTACTACTATCAAGATAATATTCTATCATGAAAAACTTAATACATTAATACTTCAAGCTTAAACATTTGGTACAATATTTTACAATAATACAATACCACTATTTTACATAAAACATAGGTAAGATATAGCACACGATAACTATTATACAAGGCGTGAAATATGGTGGCTGCTGAGATAGATTAGAAATGACGAGGCTTCTTATTGTTCAGAAACAATTCTGGGAAATCTTCGGGATCTGGGAAACCAAAGGGTCATTGTGTCCTTGTACTTATTCTAGCGGTAAGTTTGTATCTTGGTCGGGATGGTGCCTCAATAGAAGTAACAACAGGAGGATGACTATGTGTAGAAGTGTCAGGTTCACTCTGTTATTGTACTCCAGAACGGAAAATTCAAGTGGGCAGACCACAAGTTCCTTTCCTTTATTGAACTGTTCCTCTGTGATTTCTAACACTTCTTCCTCAGAATCCTCTTCTTCCTGTTCTTCTTCAGGTTTTTCCGAAAATTTAGACTCATCCCAGAATTTTGTTCTTCCATAGTGGCATCGTCTGTTAGGTCGACAATTGGTACCATAGCTGAGGATTTTGACTCAACATCTGAGTCGCTAGAGATGCTAATGTGATCAGGAATAGTCATCTACCACATAACAGCTAGCATGTTAAGAGATTAATATATCTTATAATATTTACATGTTAAGAATATATAGTTTCCAACAACAGTGATAAGCAATCGTTTTTAAAACAGACATGGTCGAAGTCCAGACTCGCTAATACATCCTAACAAAATTTGTTAGATACACTAATGCAAATTTCTGATTCTCTAAGACCAACGCTCTGATACCAACTGAAATGCCCCGTTCATATCGATTATAATTGTTTCATATTAATTGGTTTCATTGCGAGGTTGTAACCTCTATATGAGACATTTTTCAAAGTCTGCATTCGTTTTAAAAAGAAACCATAACCTTTATTTCATCTATAAAGGTTTAATTGACATAAAATAGATTATCAATCAATGATAATCTAATAATCCAAAGTTTACACACAACCATTACATAATGGTTAATAATATGTTACAACAAAAGATTTCCGAATGCAGTTTAAACATTTTAACACAAGCATGCTGACTTCAAATGTTGACTTTAAATAGCATGCAACAGTGGAAGCTCTTAATAATCACCTGAGAATAAAACATGCTTAAAAACGTCAACAAAAATGTTGGTGAGTCATAGGTTTAACCTATATAATAAATCGTAATATTAGACCACAAGATTTCATTTTCATAAACAACATACAGGAATTCTGTCTTTATAAAAATCATTCATATGATGAACACCTGGTAACCGACATTAACAAAATGCATCTAGAATATCCCCAAACATACATGAATCACATATGTATAAAAATTGAAGTACTAAAGCATCCATAACTTGGATGGGGTTGTTAGGCTCAATAGATCTATCTTTAGGATTCGCGTCAATTAGTGGCCGGTTCACTAATTCTTAGGTTACCAAGCAAAAATAGGGATATCCAGTATAATAATTCAATCATAGAATGTAGTTTCAAGTACTTGTGTCTATTTTGTAAAACATTTACAAAACTGCATGTATTCTCATCCCAAAAATATTAGATAGTAAAAATGGGACTATATCTCACTTGATAAGATTTTAAAATCGTCGAAGAATTAGGCTTGGCATCGATATGATTCACGAACCTAATCACGATATTATATGTCAAAATATGTTATAATTAATATTTCATACTTATAATACTTTTAATTGTCCAATGTTAGTAGTCCAATGTTAGTAGTCCAAATATAGTCCAATAGTCCAATATATAATCTTAGAATTTAATCAAGACGTATTGTATGCGTATTATTCAAGACTCAATCACGACCCATTGCACACGTATTGTCTTAGAATTAACCCAGACGTATTGTGTACATGTGTCTTACGATTTATCCGACGTATTGCATAACTGTTGTCTTAACTAATCAAGATTATATTATATTGTCTAGAAATTAACGAATACTAGTATGTTACAAAGAAATAGTCATGACATGTATAAATACATGTAGGATATAGGAAAAGTTTTCTATAATATGGTTAGTGTAGATTTTTTGCAAAAATCACGTAGCTAAAACTAGCTTTCCTAACCAATATTGTTTTGCCCATAATTTCTTCATTACAAATCGGATTTGAGTGATTCAAATTGCTATGATTTTGTAATGAACTCAATTTTCCAAAACTAAACTGCAAAAGTATTAGTTTATAGTCGGAGTTACAGGTTACATGTCAATTTAGAAGAAGGTAGTCATATCCGTCGAAAGAACGACATCTTGATGACCATTTTGAAAAACATACAACCACTTTGAGTTTAACCATGATTTTTGGATATATTATCATGTTCATATGAAATAACATTTTCCCAGAATACAAACTTTCAATTCAAAGTTTAAGATAGGTTTTAAATATCCAACCCAAAACAGCCCCTGATTTTTCTATGACGGCGTATGTTTAGTTTTAAGGTGTTCTTCGTATTTACAAGTTATATATCTGAAATGACCCGTCAAAGTACACTTGATGACCATCGTTATCTTGGTCTCACAGCTTGATCATAACTCTATATGAATTTGATAAATAACCTTGCATTCTTTATTTAAAAATGATTTCCTATAAAGGAAACCTACCAAAATGTGTAAGTTTAGAAAAACCATACATTATTACTTAACCAAAAGTTGACCAAAACAAGTCAACAACATCCACTATTAAATGTATCAAAATAGAATGCAAGTTAATGTTTAACAAAAGCTGTCATTCATAAATATGCAGACTCTCTAAGCACAGCGGAAGCAATCAATCATGAACCTGAGAATAAAATATGCGAGTAACTGTCAACAAAAATGTTGAGTGAATTATAGGTTTAATATTGCAAACAATAATTAATTTAAACCATAAAAATTTATGTTTAAAAACATAAAAACTATTTTTTGAATCACAAAATTATATGCTAGAAAACATATAAAAATATTATTCCATTTTTCGTGAGCCACCTGGTAACCACTTAACCATTTATTTACCCTTACCTAACATAATAAATAATATACACCGAACAAGTGTATCTTCAACTAAATACGAAGTACTAAACATTCCGATTATAAATTGCTAGCGCGACTAGCTCAAAATGTGGTTGTCAAACCCGATAGATCTATCCATATAATTCGCGTTCACCAGTAGAAACCAGTGATTACAATTACCAGATTAGGGAATATTTTTGTTCGACTCACAATGAATAATTTAAACCAACTTCCACTTGTGTCCAATACGTAAAAATAAAATGCATATATTCTCATCCCAAAAGATTTAAAATTTAAAAATGGGACTATAACTCACCGTAACGTAAATGAAGTAATCACACAAAAAGCGAACAGCAAGTGAAGTAAAGTGATCAGGAATGATCACAACGCCGACCTATAAATAAAGCAGGTCGATATGAATAACTAACTTGGGTCAAGTTTTACTATGATAGCTATTGTACATGTTGCAAGTAGACATAGAACAACACTCAACATGCATCGGTTTGATCGGAACAGCGTACGGACATACACTTTCTATTTTTAGAAAGTTTCTATTTTTAGCAGGTTTCCATTTTTGGAAATTTCTATTTTAGGAAAGTTTCTATTTTTGAAAAGTTTCTATTTTGGAAAGTTTCTATTATTGGAAAGTTTCTATTTTAGGAAAGTTTCCATATTTAGAAAGTTGCTATTTTTGAAAAGTTTATAAGTTAGGAAAGTTTCCTTAATTAGAAAGTCAACAAAAGTCAACTGAAAGTCAAAGTCAACTAAAAGTCAACTCAAAAGTCACCATTGGTCAAACATAGTCAACATTAATTTTTAAAGTATAAGTTATATTAATAATATAGGTTATAACGTTAATTAAAGTCATATATGTATAATTATGTCATAACATAAGTTTTAATTAAATTAAATGAATTATTAAAGTTAACATAAGTTTAAATGATATAATTAATATAACATAAGTATTTAATTAAGTAATTAAATATCAATCATAATATAAGTATTATTAATTAATAAAAAAATTTAAATTATATCATAAGTATTATTAATTAATAATGAATTATTAATCATATCATAAGTTTCTAATTATATTTATTAAATCATAAGTATTTAATAATTAAATTATAATTAAATAATAATTAAGCCTTATAATAATTAAATAATTAATTAATCCTTATTATAAGTCTTATTATAATAATCTCATAATATAAGTTTAATACTTACCATAAGTATTTTTCATTAATAATAAAAGTATTATTAATCATAAGTTTAATTAAATGTTTAATTAAATCATAATTAATTAATTAATGATATAATAAATATATATCATAAGTCTTAAATTAAATAATTACTTTTCATATCATAAGTAATTTATTAATAATTAAATTTTATTATTTATATCATAAGTCATAATTAATAACCATAAGTTTTAATTAAAAGTTCATCGGGTCATAACTTGAGCCCCGAGAATCAGTTTTCGGCGAGTCTTATATATATCTTCGCCTAACCAACCCACCCGTCACATTAGTGTGCTCAAGAACATCCCAAGAATAGCAAACAAGTCGTGATGATCAGCCATTAAACAACTTGTAGCTTTAATCCGTTCAAAAACATGTTTTAGTCATACCGGGTGATCCGTGGCTCGGATTTCGATGACCCGAACATGAAAGTTCATCCCATAATCAATACTAACACACTAGTACACCCTAAAGACTCCAAAAATAATCACAAAGTCGGACCATACCTGTACCCATTCGTTTTCACATTTTAATCTCAACAAAACACCATTTTAAGCATATCTAGAGCTTCGGGAATCGAAATAACATGAATCTGGAGTCTAAAATTAATGTCTTGATGAGAGGAACTTATCTAGACACTTTAATTTCACTTTTATATCAGTTATATTTACAGAAAACAACAATTAAACCGCTGTCCCAAAACAATCAAACTGAAAACATATATAATCGAGCATTCCTACGCATACAATCAACAATACAATAACATATAAGCATCATACTATCATTATAACATATAAAAACAGAAAAATTAAAGAAAAATTGAAAAGCTAGGGTTAGGGTTTATACCCTAATCAAGAAATGAAGGATATGAACGTGTAGAGATCGAAGAGAGGAATCCGTTTATATGAACAATCAAATGATCCAAGCAATATTTTAATTGATGATGATGATGTTGGGGAGCTGGTAGTCGACGGCTAATATCACAAGGAGAGGAGAGAAAAAAAATGGTTGCTAGGTAAGAAATGAGATGAATTTTGTGGTTTTGACCAAAAAAAAATCATAAGTTACAAGGAATGGAAAAACCAACCCCTCCCTTGGGTGGTTCGGCCGAAAATGGTATGGGGTGGGCCCCATATGGCCCAAATTTTATAAATATAGGAAGTCTTATGGCCCGAATTCCCCAACGAAACCCGAAACGCGAAAACACGACTACGCGATTAATTATTCGAAGAGATAACAAATACGCGACGAAAAATATTTAAACACTATATATAAATATATGACATTAAAATATCATATTTAAAATAATTAGGACTTAAAAATCTCAAAAGCTCGACCGTTGGTTTGAAAACCGAAAAGATTCGCCAGATAGAAATCCGCGACACGTAGAAACGTATAACTTAAAATATGAATACAATTATTCATTTAGCACATAATATTTAATATATTATTACAAAATTAATAATATAGGTCATAGAAATGACGTGGCATGAATAACAGTTAACGGTCATTAAATAATTAACGGTAAAAGATAACGGACAAAGTAGGGTCGTTACAGTACCTTACCGTTACGAAAATTTTATCCCAAAATTTAAGCAGGTGCAGGGGTTGACTCGGCATCTGGGAACAAATGCGGGTACTTCTGCTTCATCTGATCTTCACGCTCCCAAGTGGACTCGGGACCGCGTCTGGCGTTCCATCTAACTCGAACAATAAGAATTCTACTCTGCTTAAGAGTCTTAACCTCCCAATCCATAATTTCAACAGGTTCTTCAATAAAATGAAGTTGCTGATCAACTTGAAGTTCCTCCAGAGAAATAGTCTTATCGGCCTCGGCCAAACACTTCTTCAAATTCGATACATGAAAAATGTCATGAATAGCACTGAGTTCTTGTGGCAATTTTAAACGATAAGCCACGGGTCCAACTCTCTCAATAATCTCGAATGGTCCAACAAAACGAGGATTCAACTTTCCCCTTTTACCAAAGCGTATCACGCTCTTTCAAGGTGATAACTTCAACATAACACAGTCACCGACCTAAAACTCAATATCGTTCCTTTTCTTATTGGCATAGCTCTTTTGCCAGCTTCTGGCGGTTCTCAGTCTTTCTTAAATCTGTATGATCTTCTCGGTAGTCTCATGAAAAATTTCTGGTCCTGCGAGTTGAGCATCCCCAACCTCATTCCAACAAACATGAGACCTACACTTTCTACCATATAGAGCTTCAAACGGTGCGACTTTAATACTTGCATGATAACTGTTGTTATAAGAAAATTTAGCTAGCGATTAATATCTATCCCAACCATTACCAAAATCAATAACACACGCTCGCAACATGTCTTCTAACATTTGAATGGTCCTTTCACTCTGACCATCCGTCTGCGGATGATAAGCGGTGTTCATATCCAACTTAGTTCCTAAAGCTTCCTGTAAGGATCGCCAAAACCTCGATATAAATCGACTGTCTCGGTCTGAAGTGATTGATACAAGAACACCATGTCTTGAAACAATTTTCTTCCAGTACAAACGAGTAAGCTTCTCCATCGAATCTGTTTCCTTAATTGGCAAGAAATGAGCTGACTTTGTGAGTCGGTCAACAATCACCCAAATGGTATCATAACCACCCACAACCCTCGGTAACTTCGTAATAAAATCCATCGTAATAACTTCCCACTTCCATTCGGGAATCTCAGGTTGTACCAAAAGTCCTGATGATTTTTGATGTTCAGCTTTTGTAACATCCCGCATTTTTCTGTTAAATTATTTTAACGCCCGTCTTTTTATTTTAATAATATCCTTCGTAACTAAATTTGTATCCTCCGTTAGCTAACATTCTTAATATTTTTCCGTTATTGGTAATTAACATCCTCCGTTAATACGCGTTTTAAAATATTCCGTTTAGGTAATTCCCTCACCCGACTACAAACGCGAGGGACTAATCTCGCCACTCGGGCAAACTTGGCTAACTAGTAACCCACCATCCACCACCAACCTCCCATTTCTCTCTATCTCTTTTTCTTACTTCCCTTTTTATGCTCTCAAAACCTTCAAACACAAAATCATCATCCAAATTCGATTTAGGGAGCTAGCAACAAAATAAATTACATATTCGTGATCCTCTCTTCATCCTCTTCATTTTGGTACCAACTTCATCTCGTTTGGGTAACATTTCTAAAACTCTAGATTTCTCTAAATTCGTGTTTTTGACTTGAAATGATGCTAGTTAGTGTCTATGGCTCATTGTGATGTCGTGTATGTAATTTGTATGCTCGATCTTGTTATTTGGTGTAACTAGCATGAACACTTGAAATGGGTTTGTTTAATCTTTGATTTTGATTGATTAAATGTTGTTAGATGTTAAACCCATTGTGTTAAAAGTGTTACTAGCATCGTTAGTTTCGTTTTGGTATGTTGGATGATATGAAAACCTTGCGTTAACATGATTATTGATTTTGTGATTCTTAATTAGGGTTTGATGAACCTTAAAATGAACTTTTGATGCATTGAATGCTTGTTAATGTTGTTAGTAAGTGTTTAGTTGCAATGTACGTTTAATTACCTTCGATACGGCATATCGTATGTGTAGATTGGACTACCGAATCATGAAATGAAGTTGTGAACTTGAAACTTGGAAAACGAACTCTAAATGATCACTTGACGAGAATTCGGTTATTGTAAATGATAAACTCGATTGATGATATGTGGTTAGTTGTATCCTTTGTCAAAATACCTTCCCGATGATATAGGATACATGTTTTGATTGTTTGCGGGTCATAAATTGGGATTGTTTGAGTTTTGGTTCGTGCATTTCTTTGTTGCAGCAAAACAGGGCCTGGATACAGATCTGGACGCCGTCCAGATTCTTGGACGCCGTCCAGCCCTTCAGACTTGGATGTCGTCCAGTCTTTTGGACGCCATCCAGTACTTCAATACTGGACGACGTCCAGCCATTTTGGACGCCGTCCAGATGGCCTATCAGGTGCTGTCCAATTTGGTCGTTTTTCGATTAATTCTAACTATGCTACGCACCTCCGATTAACATGAAACTTGACTAACATGCTTATATATGATTAAAAACCTCAGAAAAATAGTTCGGGACCCGACCCGAACGTGTTGACTTTTTCATTGACTTTGACCCGACCAAGTTTGACTTATAGCCAAACTTAACCGAATACTTATGCAATCTCTCTAACTTGATTCTATACTTGTATCTTGCATGAAACTTAATAATTTGATTCACATGCTACTTAATCGAGTCGTAACGAGCCATAGGACTAATTGAACATCCTTGACCAATCGCGTTTACCATTATTGATACAACTTACTTGTTTAGGTCAAGACTAGCATTGTTCTTTGCACACGTTTACTTGTTGAAGTACTTTATTACTCGTGCACTCAAGGTGAGATCATAGTCCCACTTTTACTCTTTTGAATTTACATTTGGGATGAGAAAACATAAACGTTTCTTTTTACTAAGTGAACACAAGTACAGGAAAACAAACATTCTACATACGAGTTTAGAACAAAATCCTCAATTCAATTATCATTAGTTACACTTGCCGGGTGTAAGCGTGAACTTATGTTATGTGGATCCATATGGGTTTGACAAACCCTCATTCAGACGGTTCGCTACCGTCTACGAATGAAATATATTTTCGAGAATCAGTGTATGTTCTAACACTAAGGTGATGGGGTTCAATGGGAGAAATGTTAAGCATTGATAATTGGGTGCTCGTGAAACAAATTTTGGAATGGTTAACTATTATTTCGATGTTGCAAATCTTGTGGTTCAATCTACTTATTTACTCACTTACTTACTTAAACCTATGATTTCACCAACGTTTTCGTTGACAGATTTCTATGTTTTTCTCAGGTCTTTGAACGATATGTGTTACATGCTTCCGCTCATTATTTTGATACTTGCTTTGGATGTCGAGTATTTATGCATACATGGAGCATCTTTTGGCTACTTTTAAATTGTGTCGCATAGGTTTCATTTGTACTTATAACTTTGTAACGTAACTTTTGGATGAACAATTCTTGTAAACTAGGGAACAATCTTTACTTTTGCAATGAACGCGACATATTTTGGTCAAACGTTATTTTAAAGACTTATGACCACGTAACGGGACCTAAGTAGTCGGCGCCGTCAAATGACGATTTTGTCGGGTCGCTACAATTGGTATCAGAGCGTTGGTTGTAGGGATTTAGAGTTCATTGGTGTCAACCCCGAGTCATAGGGTACATTAGTGAGTCTAGACTACAACCGGCATATAGACTTGGAGTAGGAATTACTTGACTACTTGTGCATTTATACTCGATCTCTTCTATTCACATCTAACTCTTATTCTACCTTAATCTCACGTGGTTGATTTGATTGACACGCCACCTTGACTATATGAAATGATGTCTAATGCACATTTGAATCAGGGTAATATAATTTCCGGGATTATATTACGGTGACTCATATGAACATTCCGACATTATGACATAAAGAATTTAAGGCGAGTCAAGGAAAAATTTCCTCTTTATCTTGATTTCCATATCACGATTAGTATTATTGATAATACTAAACAACGGTATTCTTGTGTCATGAAGGAACAATGGCTCACCAAGGTCAACCCAATACTCCTTCCGAAACTCTCGAACAAGCTCTTCAACGAATGATAACCACCGCCGTGGGTGCGGCCGTGGCCAATCACTTTTCCAACAACAATAATCATGGAGCTGGTAATTCAAACGAGGGGTGCTCCTATAAGAACTTCATGGGGTGCAAACCTCCCACTTTCAATGGAACCGAGGGACCGGTTGCTCTCACCAGATGGTTTGAACAAACGGAAGCCGTTTTTAACATAAGCGGTTGTCGGGACCAAGATAAGGTCAAGTTTTCCACCCTCACTCTCACCGGTATTGCTCTCTCATGGTGGAACACGTATGTAAAATCAGTGGGTATCGATGAAGCCCACGCACTCACTTGGACCGAATTAAGAGAAAGAATGATCACCGAATACTTTCCGCGCGACGAGACTCGAAGGCTCGAACAGGGGCTAAGAAATTTACAAACGGTCCAGAATGACCTCGAAGCTTATAATAAACGGTTTGCTGAACTAGTCTTAATGTGTCCAAACCTCATGACTCTCGAGTCCCTAAGAGTTGAACTTTACATGGATGGCCTTCCGAAGAGCATTCAACACAGGGTAATGTCATCCAAACCCGCCAACCTACAAGAGGCTTTAACGATGGCTCGCCAATCTATAGAAACGGTGGATGAAATTGAAGCACCGGCACCAACGGCCGAGGACCAACCGGGTAACAACAAAAGAAAATGGTAAGCCTCTCAATCCAGCAACTACAACAGCAACAACTTTGCCAAGGAACCTTTCACCTCCGTCGGCAAGAAAAGTTATGCTGGAACTCGACCTTTTTGCAACAAATGCCACAAGCATCACTTTAGTGAATGTGGCATTCTAATTTGCCACCGGTGCCAGGGAAGTGGTCATATTGCCAAATATTGTGGAAGTACCGCCCCCGTCAGTCAAAAGGGACACAACACACAAAAGCCGGGTGTTTGTTTCGAATGTGGCCAACCGGGTCATTTTAGGAATGCATGTCCAATGAAGAAAGCCAACCCCAACACACGCGGCCGAACATCCAACATTAGCACCGAGGATGCTCGAGACGACATGAACTAGTCACGGGTACGTTTCTTCTTAACAACTCCTATACTTCATGTTTATTCGATTCGAATGTCGATAAATGTTTTGTATCCAAGGCTTTGGAGCCTACTATTTGCACTCCACCACCCCCTAGATATTACTTAGGCCATTCAAGTGACCAACGGAAAACTATTGCGTACCGACAAATTTATCGGAGAGTGTACGTCAAACTTATTGGGTAGGTAATTTGAACTTTGATTTGACATCTATAGAACTAGGGAGCCCAAAACCTATACGTTAGGAAGGGAATGTTTTCCCCACATATATGTGATTTTAGTGAACTAAATAATTTCCGTTTAAGAACCGATATCCTCTTCCCCGTATCAACAACCTCTTGAACCGTTACACGGATCTCGCGTATATTCTAAAATCGACCTTCATTCTGGTTATCATCAATTGAGGGTTAAGGGAGAAGATGTCTAAACCGCTTTCCGAACTCGCTACGATAGTTTTAAATTTCTTTTAGTGCCGTTCAGTTTATCTAAGGCTCCGCCCGTATTCATAGACCTCCGGAACCGCGTATGCAAACTTATCTAGACAAATCCGTTACCGTACTTATAATTGATGTTTTAAGCTATTCAAGCGGAAAGGAAAAACGAACAACGTCTCCGTATTACGCTCGAACTCTTGAGAAAAGAACAACTCTATGCCGAATTCTCCAAGTGAGAATTTTGGTTAAACGAAGTCCAAATTCTAAAACATGTTGTTAGTGGTCAAGGTATTACAGTAGATCTCGCAAAAAAAAAAAAAAATTAATTAACTAATTAATTTTGGAGAAACCCTCACGACTCCGACTTGTATTCGTAAAATTTTAGATCTCGCGATTATTACCAAAGATTAATTTCCGATTTTTCCCGTATCGCTCTTCCTTTAACCTCGTTAACGTACTAAGGGAAAGAATTAAACATTTTTCGTGTCCGGACTTTGAACGTGATTTTTCACACCAACCTTACTAGATAAATTCGTGTGGCACAAAATGGAACTCAAATATAGAAATACTTCTACGTGAACGCCTGAAAGGCAACCCCTCTCGACTCGAAATCAAGGAAGCTGAAATTCGTTATTTTACACGGAGAATTTGAATACTTATTTATGGATCCGATCAATCTTCTCGTCATCGCGTACCATGATACATAGCTCTGCTATTTCACTATTACCGTCTGATATTACTGGGACCAAAGATAACACACAATCCAAGGATACCCCTTTCTTCTTTGACTTAACGTCCTTGTGCTTCTGTTATACGGCCAACTACTACTCAACCCCGAGCTATACAACTACGTGTACTATCTCATTTCCCACCAAGTCTCAACATTTGGCCACTAGATGCGCGATATGGCTACCTCAAAATGTGAACTCATCCTATTCTAAGTTCTCATTTCACTCCTATCTTTTCGCTCGTACTTCCATATACGGAAACCTTTTTATATAATTTCTCAATGGAGAGAGAGACTCTTCACGTGTTACTAGTATTCGCCATGAGGGTGACTAGCCCTTACGAACATTTTTCAGTAGCCGACAAGAAACCTGTTCCAATAAATGCTTTCGAACCCTAACTAACTTGTCCAAGCATATCTTAAGAAATTATATTCCAACACGGTGTATCATTGTCAATTATCCCAGATCGAAAATACTCGTTACACAACTTGTTTACAAGAAGCCTTCGGAACACGTTTAGACGTGAGTACTGCGTATCTTCCACAAACAGACGAGCTAAGCAAACGAACAATTTACATCTTGGAAAGACATGTTACAAACTTGTATTGTCGCCTTTAGTTGATCCCTCTTACAACAGTAGTTACCACTCGCGTGTTAACGCGCACTTTTCGAAACTTTATATAACCACAAATGTTGTTCTCCTATTCGTTGGACCGAAGTAGGTGACAAGCAAATCATCAGATCCGAAATCATTCAAGAAATAACCTTTGAGATAGTTCAAGTCCGAGAAGGGCTCAAGACAGCCCGTGGTCGCCAAAGGAGTTATACCAATGTTAGATGAAAATCTCTCAAATTTAAAGTCAGTAACCGTGTAATATTGAAAACCACACCTTGGAAAGGTGTAATCCGTTTCGGAAAATCGAGGAAATTTATATCTGCAATATTGATCCTTTTGAAATCTTGGGGCGTATTGGAACCGCTTCCTACCGTTTAGAACTTCCGACTCAATTAAGTTTCCGTTTACCTTACGTTCCATGTAACAAACTTAGATACGTGTCCTGCGGAACAGGAACGTGCTATCCTTTCTAGATAAACTTACTATTGATGACAACTCCTCTTCGTAGAAAGACCGGTTGAAATTGTGGATCGTAAAACCAAGTCTTAATACAACATAAAACCCCGACTGTCCAAATTCGTGGGAATGCCCAAGGACGTATCTTCACTTATTCATAGCATTGACAATGCAAGGTCTCAAGGAAGAGACATCGACTATTACTTCCAACTAAATTTCGGGACGAAATTTCTTTTAAGGTGTGGGTAATGTAACATCCCGCATTTTTTCGTTAAATTATTTTAACGCCCGTCTTTTTATTTTAATAATATCCTTCGTAACTAAATTTGTATCCTTCGTTAGCTAACATTCTTAATATTTTTCCGTTATTGGATTTTAACATCTTCCGTTAATACGCGTTTTAAAATATTCCGTTTAGGTAATTCCTGCACCCGACTACAAACGCGAGGGACTAATCTCGCCACTCGGGCAAACTTGGCTAACTAGTAACCCACCATCCACCACCAACCTCCCATTTCTCTCTATCTCTTTTTCTTACTTCCCTTTTTATGCTCTCAAAACCTTCAAACACAAAATCATCATCCAAATTCGATTTAGGGAGCTAGCAACAAAATAAATTACATATTCGTGATCCTCTCTTCATCCTCTTCATTTTGGTACCAACTTCATCTCGTTTGGGTAACATTTCTAAAACTCTAGATTTCTCTAAATTCGTGTTTTTGACTTGAAATGATGTTAGTTAGTGTCTATGGCTCATTGTGATGTCGTGTATGTAATTTGTATGCTCGATCTTGTTATTTGGTGTAACTAGCATGAACACTTGAAATGGGTTAGTTTAATCTTTGATTTTGATTGATTAAATGTTGTTAGATGTTAAACCCATTGTGTTAAAAGTGTTACTAGCATCGTTAGTTTCGTTTTGGTATGTTGGATGATATGAAAACCTTGCGTTAACATGATTATTGATTTTGTGATTCTTAATTAGGGTTTGATGAACCTTAAAATGAACTTTTGATGCATTGAATGCTTGTTAATGTTGTTTGTAAGTGTTTAGTTGCAATGTACATTTAATTACCTTCGAAACGGCATATCGTATGTGTAGATTGGACTACCGAATCATGAAATGAAGTTGTGAACTTGAAACTTGGAAAACGAACTCTAAATGATCACTTGACGAGAATTCGGTTATTGTAAATGATAAACTCGATTGATGATATGTGGTTAGTTGTATCCTTTGTAAAAATACCTTCCCGATGATATAGGATACATGTTTTGATTGTTTGCGGGTCATAAATTGGGATTGTTTGAGTTTTGGTTCGTGCATTTCTTTGTTGCAGCAAAACAGGGCCTGGATACAGATCTGGACGCCGTCCAGATTCTTGGATGCCGTCCAGCCCTTCAGACTTGGACGCCATCCAGTCTTTTGGACGCCGTCCAGTACTTCAATACTGGACACCGTCCAGCCATTTTGGACGCCGTCCAGATGGCCTATCAGGTGCTGTCCAATTTGGTCGTTTTTCGATTAATTCTAACTATGCTACGCACCTCTGATTAACATGAAACTTGACTAACATGCTTATATATGATTAAAAACCTCAGAAAAATAGTTCGGGACCCGACCCGAACGTGTTGACTTTTTCATTGACTTTGACCCGACCAAGTTTGACTTATAGCCAAACTTAACCGAATACTTATGCAATCTCTCTAACTTGCTTCTATACTTGTATCTTGCATGAAACTTGACAATTTGATTCACATGCTACTTAATCGAGTCATAACGAGCCATAGGACTAATTGAACATCCTTGACCAATCGCGTTTACCATTATTGATACAACTTACTTGTTTAGGTCAAGACTAGCATTGTTCTTTGCACACGTTTACTTGTTGAAGTACTTTATTACTCGTGCACTCAAGGTGAGATCATAGTCCCAATTTTACTCTTTTGAATTTACATTTGGGATAGGAAAACATAAACGTTTCTTTTTACTAAGTGAACACAAGTACAGGAAAACAAACATTCTACATACGAGTTTAGAACAAAATCCTCAATTCAATTATCATTAGTTACACTTGCCGGGTGTAAGCGTGAACTTATGTTATGTGGATCCATATGGGTTTGACAAACCCTCATTCAGACGGTTCGCTACCGTCTACGAATGAAATATATTTTCGAGAATCAGTGTATGTTCTAACACTAAGGTGATGGGGTTCAATGGGAGAAATGTTAAGCATTGATAATTGGGTGCTCGTGAAACAAATTTTGGAATGGTTAACTATTATTTCGATGTTGCAAATCTTATGGTTCAATCTACTTATTTACTCACTTACTTACTTAAACCTATGATTTCACCAACGTTTTCGTTGACAGATTTCTATGTTTTTCTCAGGTCTTTGAACGATATGTGTTACATGCTTCCGCTTATTATTTTGATACTTGCTTTGGATGTCGAGTATTTATGCATACATGGAGCATCTTTTGGCTACTTTTAAATTGTGTCGCATAGTTTCATTTGTACTTATAACTTTGTAACGTAACTTTTGGATGAACAATTCTTGTAAACTAGGGAACAATCTTTACTTTTGCAATGAATGCGACATATTTTGGTCAAACGTTATTTTAAAGACTTATGACCACGTAACGGGACCTAAGTAGTCGGCGTCGTCAAATGATGATTTTGTCGGGTCGCTACAGCTTTAACCTTAGCACAGGTCAAACACTTAACCACATATGCAGCCACTTCAACCTTCAAATTAGGCCACAAATACAGCTCCTTAAGATCATGATACATCTTTCCCGAACCAGGGTGAAGAGAGTACCCAGACTTATGAGCCTCCTCTAGAACAAATTGTCGCAGATCACCAAACTTCGGAACCCAAAGGCATCTCGCAAAATACCGAGTACCATCGGTTCGTACCTCTAACTGTTTATTCAAGCCTCGGACCTTCCCGTTACAAAATTTTCCTCCTTCAAGGCTTCTTGTTGAGCTGCAAGAATCTGCCTTGCGAGGTTTGTTCGAATGGTCATATTTAAGGCCCTAAACCTATGAGGTTCAGTCCTCTCTTTACAACTTAACGTATCGGCCACAACATTGGCCTTCCCCGGATGATACAAAAGTTCGCAATCATAATCATGCAACGTCTCAACCCATCTACGCTGCCTCAAATTTAAGTGTTTCTGATCAAGGATATGTCGAAGACTTTTGTGACCAGTGTACACTGTACTTTTAACCCCATACAGATAATGTCTCCAAATCTTAAGCGCAAACACAACAGCTCCCAATTCTAAATCATGGGTCGTATAATTCTGTTCATGGATCTTTAACTGACGTGACGCGTACGCAATAACTTTCTTTCGCTGCATCAAACACAGCCAAAGCCCTGACACGATGCATCACAATAAATAACAAAATCATCATTACCCTCAGGTAGTGATAATATCAGAGCGGTAGTCAACTTCTTCTTCAGAGTTTGAAAAGCAGTCTCTTGTTCATCCTTCCACTCATACTTCTTCCCCTTATGCGTTAAAGCAGTCAGAGGTTTCACTACTCGTGAAAAATCTTGAATGAACCTTCTATAATAGCCTGCTAAACCTAGGAACTGACGAATCTGAGTAGGAATTTTCGGAATTTCCCACTTCTCAATCGCCTCATTCTTAGCATGATCAACTGGAATTCCCTTCTTACCAACAACGTGTCCAAGGAATTGAACTTCTTTCAACCAGAACGCGCACTTAGAGAACTTAGCGTACAGCTCTTCCGTCCTCAACAAATCAAGGACCGACTTCAAATGTTCTTCGTGCTCTTCATCACTCTTGGAATTAATAAGGATATCGTCGATGAAAACTATAACGAATTTGTCCAGATAGGGTTTACACACACGGTTCATGAGGTCCATGAACATAGCAGGTTCATTTGTCAATCCGAATGGCATAACAAGGAATTCATAGTGACCATAACGGGTGCGAAAAGCAGTTTTCGGAACATCAGTTTCTTTAGCCCGCAGTTGGTGATAACCGGAACGAAAATCAATCTTAGAATAAATGGACGAACCTTGAAGTTGATCGAACAGATCATCAATTCTTGAGAGAGGGTAACGGTTTTTAACTGTAAGCTTGTTCAATTCACGATAATCAATGCACAAACGAAACAAACCATCTTTCTTTTTAACAAACAGAATTGGAGCTCCCCAAGGGCACGAACTAGGACGAATGAAATATAGTTACAACGATGAAGGAAGAAATATATGGAGTAGTCACATCGGTGGCATAGATATATAAGGCAATTCTCTCAAAGGAGATAACGAGGATCATGGACTTCAAAGTAAATTTTCATTACATTTCCGAAAGGAAGATGTACGAAAGGTGTGATATTTCAACGAGAGTGAACTTCCTTGTACAATGAGCGAGGAAATCTAGGATTCATCCATATTCTTAAATTTATGTGCGGATGAAAAGAATGCGAATCATTTTATAAAGAATGGTCGACTCCAGGTGAGATGAATCTCTAAACATAATTTCGTGTACCTCAAAGTATTGAATCCTAGGATTGATGTTTATGAGGGTGTTGCGGTTGACAACGAATATTGAGAGTAGAAACTCCTCAAACGGTCTAGTGTAATATATATCCATGATACCCACTATAACAACAGTTGGGGTAGAAACCCACCTAGCGCCTTTTCTACAATAGGGTGACCATCAAGTGTACCCCAGAAAATTGGTTTATCGGTCCGCGTTTCGGCCATGTCCAACCATAAGAGGGAAAATTTTATGAGCGCAAAGACTTTCCAACAGATTTTATAAAATCGGAATCCGAAGTGGTGTAAGAGTTTCTATTACTGAACTTAATGGTAAGTTTCATCCTTAAATGGAGGATGAGAAGAACTGTGATCCAAACATTCTGTAGAGTAATGCGAAAATTTGATAAAATCAATCAAAGGAGTTTAAAAAAAAAGTTTTAAACGTTTGATGTGACAACATAAACGGAACGAAGTTCTTAGTAAATTTAGAAGTATGTACAACGTGTACCATTTTATATAAAACAAATTGACTTAGTCAAACAGCTCAACAAATTAGTGGTCTTAAAATTATTTTGAAGGCATAATTTAGTATATACTAACCAAAATAGGTAAGGGTAAATTTATTCATTTGAATCCATACATACATATATGATTTTATATATTGTATACATGACAAAATATTTCATTACTTCTATTCGCCCATAAATCTCGTGAGAACCGCCCAATTAAACAAATGTGTAAAACTCCCGATGATAAACATAGTATCTATATTTCAGAGGTTACAAGTAGAAGTAAGATCGTGGAAGATAGAGTAAAGGGCTTGAATCTTTGTGCGACATTTGACCAATAAATGTTACGAGGTCATGAAAACCAATGAGTTAAATGTTGTTTTGACTATTATCAGGACATAAGTCCTTGGGCTAAAACTGTTCCCGAGCGAAGCTTTTGCTAACAAGCGAGTTATGAAGGATAGAGCATGAGATAGATAATCTGGCTAAAATGAGCTTCTCGTATATCAACAAATAAGATAATGAATATTTTCCCTATCCATGTAATACATCGAAACTTCTGAATGAGTAGTGTAAAAATTTTCTTTGACTCGCTTTCTATTCCTCATGTCACAATATTAGGACTTCTTTATGAATTAACATAATATAATCATGTTGGCCTGACGCCATTATATTTCACTAATTCATAGTTCCATTTCAATAGCACTACATGAGGTCAGGACACGAAATCAACATCGGATTTCTACACAATTTCTCTAAAACAATTTCTTAAATAATGTGCTAAGGATAGCACAAGAGACAAAACATCATAAGTAACGAATAGGAGTAACGATGACATAGAAATGTCTTCGAAGTACCAAAAATCTCTAAAAGTCAAGAATGACGTTTTCCAGTTCAAAAACTAAAGCACATAGGCACAACGGCACCAAGGCACGTAATATAACAAGAATGTTATATACCTAACATAATAGCTGACATTGAAATGCCAAGAATTTAGAAGTCAAGAATGACATCTCTCGTAATATAACTCGAACGTTATATACATAACCATAATAGATGACATAGAAATGTCTTGAATTTCAGAAGCCAAGAATGACATCCCTCAGTTTCACTACCCGAGGTGTTCTTATAAGGATAAGTTCGCATGAGTCGAAGAATACGTTTAAATCGGAATGGGTGTTCCTCCCGGATTCAAAACATAATAGAGATGGATGTATGATAACAATATATATACCAATACGATACAAATAATCACATATAATAATATATTATAGGTCGGGCTGTAGACTAGACTCACTAATGCACCCTATTGACTCGGGTAACGACATCAATGCAGCCTAATTCCCTACAACCAACGCTCTGATACTAACTGAAACGATCCGTCAAAGTACACTTGACGACCATCGTTATCTTGGTCCCACAGCTTGATCATAACTCTATATGAATTTGATAAATAACCTTACATTCTTTATTTAAAAATGATTTCCTATAAAGGAAACCTACCAAAATGTGTAAGTTTAGAAAAACCATACATTATTACTTAACTAAAAGTTGACCAAAATAAGTCAACAATATCCACTATTAAATGTATCAAAATAGAATGCAAGTTAATGTTTAACAAAAGCTGCCATCATAAATATGCAGAATCTCTAAGCACAGCGGAAGCAATCAATCATAAACCTGAGAATAAAACATGCGAGTAACTGTCAACAAAAATATTGAGTGAATTATAGGTTTAATACTGCAAACAATAATTAATTTAAATCATAAAAATTTATGTTTGAAAACATAAAAACTCCTTTTTGGACCACAAAATTATATGCTAGAAAACATATAAAAACATTATTCCATTTTTCGTGAGCCACCTGGTAACCACTTAACCATTTATTTACCCTTGCCAAACACAATAAATAATATACACCGAACAAGTGTATCTTCAACTAAATACGAAGTACTAAACATTCCGATTATAAATTGCTAGCGCGACTAGCTCGAAATGGGGTTGTCAAACCCGATAGATCTATCCATAGGATTCACGTTCACCAGTAGAAACCAGTTATTACAATTACCAGATTATGGAATATTTTTGTTCGACTCACAATGAATAATTTAAACCAACTTCCACTTGTGTCCAATACGTAAAAATAAAATGCATGTATTCTCATCCCAAAAGATTTAAAATAGAAAAATAGGACTATAACTCACCTTAACGCAAATGAAGTGATCACACAAAAAGCGAACAGCAAGTGAAGTAAAGTGATCAGGAATGATCACAACGCCGACCTATAAATAAAGCAGGTCGATATGAATAACTAACTTAGGTCAAGTCTTAGTATGATAGCTATTGTACATGTTGCAAGTAGACATAGAACAACACTAAACATGCATCGGTTTGATCGAAACAGCGTACGGACACACACTTGCTATTTTTAAAAAGTTTCTATTTTTAGCAGGTTTCCATTTTTGGAAAGTTTCTATTTTAGGAAAGTTTCTATTTTTGGAAAGTTTCTATTTTAGGAAAGTTTTATTTTAGGAAAGTTTCTATATTTAGAAAGTTGCTATTTTTGGAAGGTTTATAAGTTAGGAAAGTTTCCTTAATTAGAAAGTCAACGGAAGTCAACTGAAAGTCAAAGTCAACCGAAAGTCAACTCAAAAGTCAACCTTGGTCAAACATAGTCAACATTGATTTTTAAAGTATAAGTTATATTAATAATATTGGTTATAACGTTAATTAAAGTCATATATGTATAATTATGTCATAACATAAGTTTTAATTAAATTAAATGAATTATTAAAGTTAACATAAGTTTATATGATATAATTAATATAACATAAGTATTTAATTAAGTAATTAAATATCAATCATAATATAAGTATTATTAATTAATAAAAAAATTTTAAATTATATCATAAGTATTATTAATTAATAATGAATTATTGATCATATCATAAGTTTCTAAATATATTTATTAAATCATAAGTATTTAATAATTAAATTATAATTAAATAATAACTAAGCCTTATAATAATTAAATAATTAATTAATCCTTATTATAAGTCTTATTATAATAATCTCAGAATATAAGTTTAATACTTACCATAAGTATTTTTCATTAATAATAAAAGTATTATTAATCATAAGTTTAATTAAATGTTTAATTAAATCATAATTAATTAATAAATGATATAATAAATGTATATTATAAGTCTTAAATTAAATAATTACTTTTCATGTCATAAGTAATTTATTAATAATGAAATTTCATTATTTATATCATAAGTCATAATTAATAACCATAAGTTTTAATTAAAAGTTCATCGGGTTATAACTTGAGCCCCGAGAATCCGTTTTCGGCGAGTCTTATATATATCTTAGCCTAACCAACCCACCCGACACATTAGTGTGCTCAAGAACATCCCAAGAACAGCAAACAATTCGTGATGATCAGCCATTAAACAACTTGTAGCTTTAATCCGTTCAAAAACATGTTTTAGTCATACCGGGTGATCCGTGGCCCGGATTTCGATGACCCGAACATGAAAGTTCATCCCATCATCAATCTTAACACACTAGTACACCCTAAAGACTCCAAAAATGGTCACAAAGTCAGACCATACCTGTACCCATTCGTTTTCACATTTTAATCTCAACAAAACACCATTTTAAGTATATCTAGAGCTCCGGGAATCGAAATAACATGAATCCGGAGTCTAAAATTAATGTCTTGATGAGAGGAACTCATTAAGACACTTTTATTTCACTTTAATATCAATTATATTTACAGAAAACAACAATCAAACCGCTGTCCCAAAACAATCAAACGGAAAACATATATAATCGAGCATTCCTACGCATACAATCAACAATACAATAACATATAAGCATCATACTATCATTATAACATGTAAAAACAGAAAAATTAAAGAAAAATTGAAAAGCTAGGGTTAGGATTTATACCCTAATCAAGAATTGAAGGATATGAACGTGTAGAGATCGAAGAGAGGAATCCGTTTATATGAACAATCAAATGATCCAAGCAATATTTAAATTGATGATGATGATGTTGGGGAGCTGGTAGTCGACATACAAGAACACAAGGAGAGGAGAAAAATAAAAAAAAATGGTTGCTAGGTTAGAAATGAGATGAATTTTGTGGTTTTGATCAAAAAATTTCACAAGTTACAAGGAATGGCAAAACCAACCCCTCCCTTTGGTGGTTCGGCTGAAAATGGTATGGGGTGGGCCCCATATGAAATGTCCCGTTCTTATTGATTAAAAACGTTCCATATTAATTGATTTCGTTGCGAGGTTTTGACCTCTATATGAGACGTTTTTCAAAGACTGCATTCATTTTTAAAACAAACCATAACCTTTATTTCATAAATAAAGGTTTATAAAGCTTTACGTAGATTATCAAATAATGATAATCTAAAATATCCTGTTTACACACGACCATTACATAATGGTTTACAATACAAATATGTTACATCGAAATCAGTTTCTTGAATGCAGTTTTTACACAATATCATACAAACATGGACTCCAAATCTTGTCCTTATTTTATTATGCAACAGCGGAAGCTCTTAGTATTCACCTGAGAATAAACATGCTTTAAACGTCAACAAAAATGTTGGTGAGTTATAGGTTTAACCTATATATATCAAATCGTAACAATAGACCACAAGATTTCATATTTCAATACACATCCCATACATAGAGATAAAAATCATTCATATGGTGAACACCTGGTAACCGACATTAACAAGATGCATATATAAGAATATCCCCATCATTCCGGGACACCCTTCGGATATGATATAAATTTCGAAGTACTAAAGCATCCGGTACTTTGGATGGGGTTTGTTAGGCCCAATAGATCTATCTTTAGGATTCGCATCAATTAGGGTGTCTGTTCCCTAATTCTTAGATTACCAGACTTAATAAAAAGGGGCATATTCGATTTCGATAATTCAACCATAGAATGTAGTTTCACGTACTTGTGTCTATTTTGTAAATCATTTATAAAACCTGCATGTATTCTCATCCCAAAAATATTAGATTTTAAAAGTGGGACTATAACTCACTTTCACGGATTTTTACTTCGTCGGGAAGTAAGACTTGGCCACTGGTTGATTCACGAACCTATAACAATATATACATATATATCAAAGTATGTTCAAAATATATTTACAACACTTTTAATATATTTTGATGTTTTAAGTTTATTAAGTCAGCTGTCCTCGTTAGTAACCTACAACTAGTTGTCCACAGTTAGATGTACAGAAATAAATCGATAAATATTATCTTGAATCAATCCACGACCCAGTGTATACGTATCTCAGTATTGATCACAACTCAAACTATATATATTTTGGAATCAACCTCAACCCTGTATAGCTAACTCCAACATTCACATATAGAGTGTCTATGGTTGTTCCGAAATATATATAGATGTGTCGACATGATAGGTCGAAACATTGTATACGTGTCTATGGTATCTCAAGATTACATAATATAAAATACAAGTTGATTAAGTTATGGTTGGAATAGATTTGTTACCAATTTTCACGTAGCTAAAATGAGAAAAATTATCCAATCTTGTTTTACCCATAACTTCTTCATTTTAAATCCGTTTTGAGTGAATCAAATTGCTATGGTTTCATATTGAACTCTATTTTATGAATCTAAACAGAAAAAGTATAGGTTTATAGTCGGAAAAATAAGTTACAAGTCGTTTTTGTAAAGGTAGTCATTTCTGTCGAAAGAACGACGTCTAGATGACCATTTTAGAAAACATACTTCCACTTTGAGTTTAACCATAATTTTTGGATATAGTTTCATGTTCATAATAAAAATCATTTTCTCAGAATAAAAACTTTTAAATCAAAGTTTATCATACTTTTTAATTAACTAACCCAAAACAGCCCGCGGTGTTACTACGACGGCGTAAATCTGGTTTTACGGTGTTTTTCGTGTTTCCAGGTTTTAAATCATTAAGTTAGCATATCATATAGATATAGAACATGTGTTTAGTTGATTTTAAAATTCAAGTTAGAAGGATTAACTTTTGTTTGCGAACAAGTTTAGAATTACTAAACTATGTTCTAGTGATTACAAGTTTAAACCTTCGAATAAGATAGCTTTATATGTATGAATCGAATGATGTTATGAACATCATTACTACCTTAAGTTCCTTGGATAAACCTACTGGAAAAGAGAAAAATGGATCTAGCTTCAACGAATCCTTGGATGGCTCGAAGTTCTTGAAGCAGAATCATGACACGAAAACAAGTTCAAGTAAGATCATCACTTGAAATAAGATTGTTATAGTTATAGAAATTGAACCAAAGTTTGAATATGATTATTACCTTGTATTAGAATGATAACCTACTGTAAGAAACAAAGATTTCTTGAGGTTGGATGATCACCTTACAAGATTGGAAGTGAGCTAGCAAACTTGAAAGTATTCTTGATTTTATGTAACTAGAACTTGTAAAATATATGAAGAACACTTAGAACTTGAAGATAGAACTTGAGAGAGATAAATTAGATGAAGAAAATTGAAGAATGAAAGTGTTTGTAGGTGTTTTGGTCGTTGGTGTATGGATTAGATATAAAGGATATGTAATTTTGTTTTCATGTAAATAAGTCATGAATGATTACTCATATTTTTGTAATTTTATGAGATATTTCATGCTAGTTGCCAAATGATGGTTCCCACATGTGTTAGGTGACTCAAATGGGCTGCTAAGAGCTGATCATTGGAGTGTATATACTAATAGTACATACATCTAAAAGCTGTGTATTGTACGAGTACGAATACGGGTGCATACGAGTAGAATTGTTGATGAAACTGAACGAGGATGTAATTGTAAGCATTTTTGTTAAGTAGAAGTATTTTGATAAGTGTATTGAAGTCTTTCAAAAGTGTATAAATACATATTAAAACACTACATGTATATACATTTTAACTGAGTCGTTAAGTCATCGTTAGTCGTTACATGTAAGTGTTGTTTTGAAACCTTTAGGTTAACGATCTTGTTAAATGTTGTTAACCCAATGTTTATAATATCAAATGAGATTTTAAATTATTATATTATCATAATATTATCATGTATGAATATCTCTTAATATGATATATATACATTAAATGTCTTTACAACGATAATCGTTACATATATGTCTCGTTTCGAAATCATTAAGTTAGTAGTCTTATTTTTACATATGTATTTCATTGTTAATACACTTAATAATATATTTACTTATCATTTAACATAATTAACCAAGTGTATCAATATCTTAATATGATTCATATGTACCTAGTAAGACGTTGTTATAACGATAATCGTTATATATATCGTTTTCGAGTTTCTTAAATTAATAGTCTCATTTTTATGTATATAACTCATTGTTAAAATACCTAATGAGATACATACTTATAATAAAAACATGTTAACTATATATATAACCATATATATGTCATCGTATAGTTTTTACAAGTTTTAACGTTCGTGAATCACCGGTCAACTTGGGTGGTCAATTGTCTATATGAAACATATTTCAATTAATCAAGTCTTAACAAGTTTGATTGCTTAACATGTTGGAAACATTTAATCATGTAAATATAAATCTCAATTAATATATATAAACATGGAAAAGTTCGGGTCACTACAGTACCTACCCGTTAAATAAATTTCGTCCCGAAATTTTAAGCTGTTGAAGGTGTTGACGAATCTTCTGGAAATAGATGCGGGTATTTCTTCTTCATCTGATCTTCACGCTCCCAGATGAACTCGGGTCCTCTACGAGCATTCCATCGAACCTTAACAATTGGTATCTTGTTTTGCTTAAGTCTTTTAACCTCACGATCCATTATTTCGACGGGTTCTTCGATGAATTGAAGTTTTTCGTTGATTTGGATTTCATCTAACGGAATAGTGAGATCTTCTTTAGCAAAACATTTCTTCAAATTCGAGACGTGGAAAGTGTTATGTACAGCTGCTAGTTGTTGAGGTAACTCAAGTCGGTAAGCTACTGGTCCGACACGATCAATAATCTTGAATGGTCCAATATACCTTGGATTTAATTTCCCTCGTTTACCAAATCGAACAACGCCTTTCCAAGGTGCAACTTTAAGCATGACCATCTCTCCAATTTCAAATTCTATATCTTTTCTTTTAATGTCAGCGTAGCTCTTTTGTCGACTTTGGGCGGTTTTCAACCGTTGTTGAATTTGGATGATCTTCTCGGTAGTTTCTTGTATAATCTCCGGACCCGTAATCTGTCTATCCCCCACTTCACTCCAACTAATCGGAGACCTGCACTTTCTACCATAAAGTGCTTCAAACGGCGCCATCTCAATGCTTGAATGGTAGCGGTTGTTGTAGGAAAATTCTGCTAACGCTAGATGTCGATCCCAACTGTTTCCGAAATCAATAACACATGCTCGTAGCATGTCTTCAAGCGTTTGTATCGTCCTTTCGCTCTGCCCATCAGTTTGTGGATGATAGGCAGTACTCATGTCTAGACGAGTTCCTAATGCTTGCTGTAATGTCTGCCAGAATCTTGAAATAAATCTACCATCCCTATCAGAGATAATAGAGATTGGTATTCCATGTCTGGAGACGACTTCCTTCAAATACAGTCGTGCTAACTTCTCCATCTTGTCATCTTCTCTTATTGGCAGGAAGTGTGCTGATTTGGTGAGACGATCAACTATTACCCAAATAGTATCAAACCCACTTGCAGTCCTTGGCAATTTAGTGATGAAATCCATGGTAATGTTTTCCCATTTCCATTCCGGGATTTCGGGTTGTTGAAGTAGACCTGATGGTTTCTGATGCTCAGTTTTGACCTTAGAACACGTCAAACATTCTCCTACGTATTTTGCAACATCGGATTTCATACCTGGCCACCAAAAATGTTTCTTGAGATCCTTGTACATCTTCCCCGTTCCAGGATGTATTGAGTATCTGGTTTTATGAGCTTCTCTAAGTACCATTTCTCTCATATCTCCAAATTTTGGTACCCAAATCCTTTCAGCCCTATACCGGGTTCCGTCTTCCTGAATATTAAGATGCTTCTCCGATCCTTTGGGTATTTCATCCTTTAAATTTCCCTCTTTTAAAACTCCTTGTTGCGCCTCCTTTATTTGAGTAGTAAGGTTATTATGAATCATTATATTCATAGATTTTACTCGAATGGGTTCTCTGTCCTTCCTGCTCAAGGCATCGGCTACCACATTTGCCTTCCCCGGGTGGTAACGAATCTCAAAGTCGTAATCATTCAATAATTCAATCCACCTACGCTGCCTCATATTCAGTTGTTTCTGATTAAATATGTGTTGAAGACTTTTGTGGTCGGTATATATAATACTTTTGACCCCATATAAGTAGTGCCTCCAAGTCTTTAATGCAAAAACAATCGTGCCTAATTCCAAATCATGCGTCGTATAATTTTGTTCGTGAATCTTCAATTGTCAAGACGCATAAGCAATCACCTTCGTTCGTTGCATTAATACACAACTGAGACCTTGCTTTGATGCGTCACAATAAATCGCAAAATCATCATTCCCTTCAGGCAATGACAATATAGGTGCCGTAGTTAGCTTTTTCTTCAATAACTGAAACGCTTTCTCTTGTTCATCATTCCATTCAAATTTCTTCCCTTTATGCGTTAATGCAGTCAAGGGTTTTGCTATTCTGGAAAAGTCTTGGATGAACCTTCTGTAGTAACCCGCTAGTCCTAAAAACTGGCGTATGTGTTTCGGAGTTTTCGGGGTTTTCCACTTTTCAACAGTTTCTATCTTTGCCGGATCCACCTTAATACCTTCTTTGTTCACTATGTGACCGAGGAATTGAACTTCTTCTAACCAAAATGCACACTTTTAAAACTTAGCGTACAATTCTTCCTTCCTCAATACTTCTAACACCTTTCTCAAATGTTCACCGTGTTCTTGGTCATTCTTTGAGTAAATAAGTATGTCATCAATGAAAACAATGACAAACTTGTCAAGGTATGGTCCACACACTCGGTTCATAAGGTCCATGAACACAGCTGGTGCATTAGTTAAACCAAACGGCATGACCATAAACTCGTAATGACCGTAACGTGTTCTGAAAGCAGTCTTTGGAATATCATCTTCTTTCACCCGCATTTGATGATACCCGGAACGTAAGTCAATCTTTGAATAAACAGACGAGCCTTGTAGTTGATCAAATAAGTCGTCGATTCTCGGTAGTGGGTAGCGGTTCTTGATGGTAAGTTTGTTCAACTCTCGGTAGTCAATACACAACCTGAATGTACCATCTTTCTTCTTGACAAACAAAACAGGAGCTCCCCACGGTGATGTGCTTGGTCGAATGAAACCACGCTCTAAAAGTTCTTGTAGTTGGCTTTGCAGTTCTTTCATCTCGCTGGGTGCGAGTCTGTAAGGAGCACGAGCTATTGGTGCAGCTCCTGGTACAAGATATATTTGAAATTCAACGGATCGATGTGGGGGTAATCCCGGTAATTCTTTCGGAAATACATTGGGAAATTCTTTTGCAATGGGAACATCATTGATGCTCTTTTCTTCAGTTTGTACTTTCTCGACGTGTGCTAGAACAGCATAGCAACCTTTTCTTATTAGTTTTTGTGCCTTCAAATTACTAATAAGATGTAGCTTCGTGTTGCCCTTTTCTCCGTACACCATTAAGGGTTTTCCTTTTTCTCGTATAATGCGAATTGCATTTTTATAACAAACGATCTCTGCTTTCACTTCTTTCAACCAGTCCATACCGATTATCACATCAAAACTCCCTAACTCTACTGGTATCAAATCAATCTTAAATGTTTCGCTAACCAGTTTAATTTCTCGATTCCGACATATATTATCTGCTGAAATTAATTTACCATTTGCTAATTCGAGTAAAAATTTACTATCCAAAGGCGTCAATGGACAACTTAATTTAGCACAAAAATCTCTACTCATATAGCTTCTATCCGCACCCGAATCAAATAAAACGTAAGCAGATTTATTGTCAATAAGAAACGTACCCGTAACAAGCTCCGGGTCTTCCTGTGCCTCTGCCGCATTAATATTGAAAACTCTTCCGCGGCCTTGTCCATTCGTGTTCTCCTGGTTCGGGCAATTTCTAATAATGTGGCCCGGTTTTCCACATTTATAACAAACTACATTGGCATAACTTGCTCCGACACTACTTGCTCCGCCATTACTCGTTCCGACACCATTTGTTCCTTTCGTTCTATTAACCCCTGGTCCGTAGACCTCACACTTCGCCGCGCTATGACCATTTCTTTTACACTTGTTGCAAAATTTGGTGCAGAACCCCGAGTGATACTTTTCACACCTTTGGCATAGCTGCTTCTGATTGTTGTTGTTGTTGCGGTTATTATTGTTGTTGGGATGATTGTTGTAGTTGCTGTTGTTGTTGTTGTTGTTGTTGTTGTTGTTGTTGTTGTTGTTGTTGTTGTTGTTGTTGTTGGGCCGTTTGTTGTAGTTGCGATTGATGTTGCGATTGTTGGGATAATTGTTGCGATTATTGTTGTAATTGCTGTTGTTGTTGTATTGGTGATTCTTATCACCGTTTTCCTCCCACTTTCTTTTGACTTGCTTCACATTGGCCTCTTCAGCAGTCTGTTCTTTAATTCTTTCTTCAATCTGGTTCACTAGTTTGTGAGCCATTCTACATGCCTGTTGTATGGAGGCGGGCTCGTGTGAACTTATATCTTCTTGGATTCTTTCCGGTAATCCTTTCACAAACGCGTCGATCTTCTCTTCCTCATCTTCAAATGCTCCCGGACACAATAGGCACAATTCTGTGAATCGTCTTTCGTACGTGGTAATATCAAATCCTTGGGTTCGTAACCCTCTAAGTTCTGTCTTGAGCTTATTGACCTCGGTTCTGGAACGGTACTTCTCGTTCATCAAGTGCTTGAATGCTGACCATGGTAGTGCGTACGCATCGTCTTGTCCCACTTGCTCTAGATAGGTATTCCACCATGTTAACGCAGAACCTGTGAAGGTATGCGTAGCTTACTTCACTTTGTCCTCTTCAGTACACTTACTTATGGCAAACACCGATTCGACCTTCTCGGTCCACCGTTTCAATCCGATCGGTCCTTCGGTTCCATCAAATTCCAAAGGTTTGCAGGCAGTGAATTCTTTGTAGGTGCATCCTACACGATTTCCTGTACTGCTAGATCCAAGGTTATTGTTGGTATGTAGTGCAGCCTGTACTGCGGCTATGTTTGAAGCTAGAAAAGTACGGAATTCCTCTTCATTCATATTCACGGTGTGTCGAGTAGTCGGTGCCATTTCCTTCAAAATAGTCCAATGGAACAAGTTAATCATACAGAATATTAAGAGTAGTTAATAGTATTTCGTAGCATAATATGAACTCATTTATAAAAGCTTTTTCTTCATATTAGCGTTTTATAAGTTTAAATTCGGGTAGTACCTACCCGTTAAGTTCATACTTAGTAGCTAATATACAATTCAACTACTACAATTCTATATGAAAAACTGATTATAATAATATTTCGCGTTCAAACTTTTACACAATATTTTACAAACTTACAATACCGCTTATTTTACATATAGCATGAAATATAGCACACAATAAATTTGATACAAGATGGTTGTGAAGATAATTCTAGCTAGTACACAAGTCGTTCAGCAAAGGCAATAAAGACACGTAATTCATACGTCCAGAAACAAGTCATGCATTCTGGTTTTACTAGGATTACTTCCCATCCTTGGTCTTGTGGAACATAACCGTTATGGCCGTTGATAAGACAGCGTGTTGTAACGTCATCAAAGGGACGAGGGTTACGTAATGTCCAACAGTCTCGTAACAATCTAAAAACCTCATTTCTTACCCCAATTATCGACTCTGTAACTTGTGGGAATGTTTTGTTTAATAGTTGTAGCCCGATGTTCTTGTTCTCACTTTGGTGAGAAGCGAACATTACTAATCCGTAAGCATAACATGCTTCTTTATGTTGCATGTTAGCCGCTTTTTCTAAATCACGAAGTCCAATATTCAGATATATTGAGTCAAAATAATTTCTTAACCCATTGCGTAAAATAGCATTTGGGTTCCCCGCAATATATGCGTCAAAGTAAACACATCGTAACTTATGGGTTTCCCAATGTGATATCCCCCATCTTTCGAACGAAAGCCTTTTATAAACCAAGGCATTCTTGGAACGTTCTTTGAATGTCTTACAAACTGATCTCACCTTAAATAGTTGTGCAGAAGAATTCTGACCGACTCTAGACAAGATTTCATCAATCATGTCTCCGGGTATGTCTCTTAAAATATTGGGTTGTCTATCCATTTTGTGTTTTTATACTGTAAAATAGACAAGAGTTAGATTCATAAAAAAAATACTTATTAATACAAGCAATTTTTACATATATCATAAAGCATAAGCACACTATATTACATATATTACACCACACGAATACAACTATCTTATTCCGACTCGCTTGTTTCTTCTTCTTCGGTTTTGGTTCGTTTTGCCAAGTTTCTAGGGATATATGATGTTCCCCTAATACGAGCCGTCGTTGTCTACATTGGTTTAGAAAAACCTGGTGGTTTAGAGGTTCCCGGGTCATTGTTACAACTTAAGGACTTCGGGGGTTGACGATACATATAAAGTTCATCGGGGTTAGAATTAGATTTCTCTATTTTTATGCCTTTTCCCTTATTATTTTCTTTTGCCTTTTTAAATTCAGTTGGGGTAATTTCTATAACATCATCGGAATTCTCGTCGGAATCCGATTCATCGGAGAATTGGTAATCCTCCCAATATTTTGCTTCCTTGGCGGAAACACCATTGACCATAATTAACCTTGGTCGGTTGGTTGAGGATTTTCTTTTACTTAACCGTTTTATTATTTCCCCCACCGGTTCTATTTCTTCATCCGGTTCCGATTCTTCTTTCGGTTCCGATTCTTCTTCTGGTTCCGACTCTTCTTCCGGTTCCTCTTCGGGAACTTGTGAATCAGTCCACGAATCATTCCAATTTACATTTGACTCTTCATTATTATTAGGTGAGTCAATGAGACTTGTTCTAGAGGTAGACATCTATCACATAATATCAAACGCGTTAAGAGATTAATATATCACATAATATTCACATGTTAAAAATATATAGTTTCCAACAAAATTTGTTAAGCAATCATTTTTCAAGTAGACACGGTCGAAGTCCAGACTCACTAATGCATCCTAACAAACTCGATAAGACACACTAATGCAAAATTCTGGTTCTCTAAGACCAACGCTCTGATACCAACTGAAATGTCCCGTTCTTATTGATTAAAAACGTTCCATATTAATTGATTTCGTTGCGAGGTTTTGACCTCTATATGAGACGTTTTTCAAAGACTGCATTCATTTTTAAAACAAACCATAACCTCTATTTCATAAATAAAGGTTTATAAAGCTTTACGTAAATTATCAAATAATGATAATCTAAAATATCCTGTTTACACACGACCATTACATAATGGTTTACAATACAAATATGTTACATCGAAATCAGTTTCTTGAATGCAGTTTTTACACAATATCATACAAACATGGACTCCAAATCTTGTCCGTATTTTATTATGCAACAGCGGAAGCTCTTAGTATTCACCTGAGAATAAACATGCTTTAAACGTCAACAAAAATGTTGGTGAGTTATAGGTTTAACCTATATATATCAAATCGTAACAATAGACCACAAGATTTCATATTTCAATACACATCCCATACATAGAGATAAAAATCATTCATATGGTGAACACCTGGTAACCGACATTAACAAGATGCATATATAAGAATATCCCCATCATTCCGGGACACCCTTCGGATATGATATAAATTTCGAAGTACTAAAGCATCCGGTACTTTGGATGGGGTTTGTTAGGCCCAATAGATCTATCTTTCGGATTCGCGTCAATTAGGGTGTCTGTTCCCTAATTCTTAGATTACCAGACTTAATAAAAAGGGGCATATTCGATTTCGATAATTCAACCATAGAATGTAGTTTCACGTACTTGTGTCTATTTTGTAAATCATTTATAAAACCTGCATGTATTCTCATCCCAAAAATATTAGATTTTAAAAGTGGGACTATAACTCACTTTCACGGATTTTTACTTCGTCGGGAAGTAAGACTTGGCCACTGGTTGATTCACGAACCTATAACAATATATACATATATATCAAAGTATGTTCAAAATATATTTACAACACTTTTAATATATTTTGATGTTTTAAGTTTATTAAGTCAGCTGTCCTCGTTAGTAACCTACAACTAGTTGTCCACAGTTAGATGTACAGAAATAAATCGATAAATATTATCTTGAATCAATCCACGACCCAGTGTATACGTATCTCAGTATTGATCACAACTCAAACTATATATATTTTGGAATCAACCTCAACCCTGTATAGCTAACTCCAACATTCACATATAGAGTGTCTATGGTTGTTCCGAAATATATATAGATGTGTCGACATGATAGGTCGAAACATTGTATACGTGTCTATGGTATCTCAAGATTACATAATATAAAATACAAGTTGATTAAGTTATGGTTGGAATAGATTTGTTACCAATTTTCACGTAGCTAAAATGAGAAAAATTATCCAATCTTGTTTTACCCATAACTTCTTCATTTTAAATCCGTTTTGAGTGTATCAAATTGCTATGGTTTCATATTGAACTCTATTTTATGAATCTAAACAGAAAAAGTATAGGTTTATAGTCGGAAAAATAAGTTACAAGTCGTTTTTGTAAAGGTAGTCATTTCTGTTGAAAGAACGACGTCTAGATGACCATTTTAGAAAACATACTTTCACTTTGAGTTTAACCATAATTTTTGGATATAGTTTCATGTTCATAATAAAAATCATTTTCTCAGAATAACAACTTTTAAATCAAAGTTTATCATAGTTTTTAATTAACTAACCCAAAACAGCCCGCGGTGTTACTACGACGGCGTAAATCTGGTTTTACGGTGTTTTTCGTGTTTCCAGGTTTTAAATCATTAAGTTAGCATATCATATAGATATAGAACATGTGTTTATTTGATTTTAAAATTCAAGTTAGAAGGATTAACTTTTGTTTGCGAACAAGTTTAGAATTACTAAACTATGTTCTAGTGATTACAAGTTTAAACCTTCGAATAAGATAGCTTTATATGTATGAATCGAATGATGTTATGAATATCATTACTACCTTAAGTTCCTTGGATAAACCTACTGGAAAAGAGAAAAATGGATCTAGCTTCAACGAATCCTTGGATGGCTCGAAGTTCTTGAAGCAGAATCATGACACGAAAACAAGTTCAAGTAAGATCATCACTTGAAATAAGATTGTTATAGTTATAGAAATTGAACCAAAGTTTGAATATGATTATTACCTTGTATTAGAATGATAACCTACTGTAAGAAACAAAGATTTCTTGAGGTTGGATGATCACCTTACAAGATTGGAAGTGAGCTAGCAAACTTGAAAGTATTCTTGATTTTATGTAACTAGAACTTGTAAAATATATGAAGAACACTTAGAACTTGAAGATAGAACTTGAGAGAGATAAATTAGATGAAGAAAATTGAAGAATGAAAGTGTTTGTAGGTGTTTTGGTCGTTGGTGTATGGATTAGATATAAAGGATATGTAATTTTGTTTTCATGTAAATAAGTCATGAATGATTACTCATATTTTTGTAATTTTATGAGATATTTCATGCTAGTTGCCAAATGATGATTCCCACATATGTTAGGTGACTCAAATGGGCTGCTAAGAGCTGATCATTGGAGTGTATATACTAATAGTACATACATCTAAAAGCTGTGTATTGTACGAGTACGAATACGGGTGCATACGAGTAGAATTGTTGATGAAACTGAACGAGGATGTAATTGTAAGCATTTTTGTTAAGTAGAAGTATTTTGATAAGTGTATTGAAGTCTTTCAAAAGTGTATAAATACATATTAAAACACTACATGTATATACATTTTAACTGAGTCGTTAAGTCATCGTTAGTCGTTACATGTAAGTGTTGTTTTGAAACCTTTAGGTTAACGATCTTGTTAAATGTTGTTAACCCAATGTTTATAATATCAAATGAGATTTTAAATTATTATATTATCATAATATTATCATGTATGAATATCTCTTAATATGATATATATACATTAAATGTCTTTACAACGATAATCGTTACATATATGTCTCGTTTCGAAATCATTAAGTTAGTAGTCTTATTTTTACATATGTATTTCATTGTTAATACACTTAATAATATATTTACTTATCATTTAACATAATTAACCAAGTGTATCAATATCTTAATATGATTCATATGTACCTAGTAAGACGTTGTTATAACGATAATCGTTATATATATCGTTTTCGAGTTTCTTAAATTAATAGTCTCATTTTTATGTATATAACTCATTGTTAAAATACCTAATGAGATACATACTTATAATAAAAACATGTTAACTATATATATAACCATATATATGTCATCGTATAGTTTTTACAAGTTTTAACGTTCGTGAATCACCGGTCAACTTGGGTGGTCAATTGTCTATATGAAACATATTTCAATTAATCAAGTCTTAACAAGTTTGATTGCTTAACATGTTGGAAACATTTAATCATGTAAATATCAATCTCAATTAATATATATAAACATGAAAAAGTTCGGGTCACTACACCATATGGCCCAAATTTGATAAATTTAGGAATTCTTGTGGCCCGAATGAACGAGAAAACCCGAAACGCGAAAACACGACTACGCGATTAATTATTCGAAGAGATAACAAATACGCGACGAAAAATATATAAACACTATATATAAATATATGATATTAAAATATCATATTTAAAATAATTAGGACTTAAAAATCCCAAAAGCTCGACCGTTGGTTTGAAAACCGAAAAGATTCGCCGGATAGAAATCAGCGACACGTAGAAACGTAGAACTTAAAATATGAATACAATTATTCATTTAGCACATAATATTTAATATATTATTACAAAATTAATAATATAGTGTAACATCCCGCATTTTTTTTCTTTCCGTTAAATTATTTTAATGCCCGTCTTTTTATTTTGATGATACCCTTCGTATCTAGTTTCGTATTTTCCGTTAGTTAACATTCTTAATATTTTTCGTTATTAAATTATAACATCTTCTGTTAATACGCGTTTTTAAAATATTTTGTTTAGGTAATTCACGCACCCGCATCCAAAATCGAGGACTAGTTTTGCCACTTGACTAAAGAGGTGGCTAGTAGTTGACTAGTCAACCACCTCACCACCTCCACTCATTCATTCATCTCTTTCTTTCTTTCTTACTTCCTCTTTTTCTCTCAAACACTCAAATAAGAATTCATCATCCATTTCACATCTAGGAAGCTTATAACAAATCCGACTACATATTCTTGATCCTCTCATCATCCTCTACGATTGGATACTAACTTCATTGATTTTGGGTAACATTTCTAAAACACTAGATTTCTCTAAATTTGTTTTATAGACTTGAAATGGTGTTAATTAGTGTCTATGGCTCAAGTCTAACATGAATATGTGTTTAGTTTGCTCGATTTGTTATTTTGAGTAACTAGTTTGATTATGAAAAATGTGTGTGCTTAATCTTGAGTTTTGGGTGATTAAATGTTGTTTAAATGTTAAAGCTCATGTATTAAATGTGTTACTAGCATTATTAGCTTCAATTTGATGTGTAGGTTGATTAAGAAAACTCCACTAACATGATTACTGATTTTGTGATTTTGGATTAGGGTTTGATGAACTTTAAAATGAACTTTTGACGCATTGAATGCTATGAAATGTTGTTAGTAAGTGTTTAGTTGTATTGTATGTTTCATTACCTTCGAAACGTTATATCATATGTGTAGATTGGATTCCCAAGTCAAGAAATGCATTTTATGAACTTGAAACTTTGATTTTGAACGTTTAACGATCATTAGATGAGGTATTTGTTTTTGTAAATGATGAACTTGATTGATGAAAAGTATTTAGTTGTATTCCTCGTTAAATTACCTTTCAAACGATATAAAATACATGTTTTAGATGTTTACGGATCATAAATTGCGTTAAATTGAAGTTTGGTTCGAGACTTGTTATGTTTTAAGGTAGTTTCACTGAAACAGATACAGATGCGGCGCATCTGCCTTGGATGCAGTGCATCTGCTGCAGATGCGGCGCATCACATACAGATGCGGTGCATCTGAAGGCTGTTGTCCAAATTTTTATTTTTATTTTTTCATTTAATTCCCGCTATGCTATACATGTCCGATTAACATGAAATTTGGCCAACATACTTATATATGCTTATCTTTCATAGAAAAATTTTCGGATACCCGACCCGACCCCGTTGACTTTGACTTTGACAAAGTTTGACCTTGAATCAAATTTAACCGAATACTTATGCGATCATTTCTAACATACTATTATACTTGAATCTTGCATGAAACTTGACAATTTGATTCACATGCTACATTAATCGAGTCGTAACGAGCCATAGGACTAATTGAACATCTTTGACCAACCGTGTTTACCATTATTGATACAACCTACTTGTTTAGGTCAAGACTAGCAATTGTCCTTGCACACATTTACTTGTGAAGTACTTTATTACTCGTGCACTCAAGGTGAGATCATAGTCCCACTTTTACTATTTTAAACTTACATTTGGGATGAGAAAACATAAACGTTTCATTTTACAAGGTGAACATAAGTACGAAAACAAACATTCTACATACGAGTTAGAACAAAATCCTCAGTTCGATTATCATTAGTTACACTTGTCGGGTGTAAGCGAGAACTTATGTTGTATGGCCATATGGGTTTGACAAACCCTCATTCGGACGGTTCGCTACCGTTATTCAGATGAAATATATTTTCGAGAAACAGTGTATGTTATAACACTATTGTGATGGGGTTCTTGGTACGTTAAGCCTTGATAATTGGGTGCTCGTGACAACTTTTAGAATGGTTTACAATTATTTCAAGTTATAAATCTTGTGGTTCATTTGTACTTACTTACTTACTTACTTACTTACTTAAACCTATGATTTCACCAACGTTTTCGTTGATAGATTTCTATGTTTTTCTCAGGTCCTTGAACATTTTGTGATACATGCTTCCGCTCATTATTTTGATACTTGCATTGGATGTCGAGTATAAATGCATACATGGAGCGTCTTTTGGCTACTTTTAAATTGTGTCGCATGGGTTTCATTTGTACTTATAACTTTGAAATGTAACTAGTGGTTGAACTATTCTTGTAAACTTTGAAACAATCTTTATATTTGAAATGAATGCGACATACTTTTGGTCAAACGTTATTTTAAAGACTTATGACCACGTAACGGGACCTAAGTAGACGGCTCCGTCAATGACGATTTTGTCGGGTCGCTACAGATGGTATCAGAGCGTTGGTTGTAGGGATTTAGAGTTCATTGGTGTCAACCCCGAGTCATAGGGTACATTAGTGAGTCTAGACTACAACTGGCATATAGACTTGAGGTAGGAATTACCTGACTACTTGTGCATTTATACTCGAACTCTTTTATTCATACCTAACTCTTATTCTATCTTAATCTCACGTTATTTAATTTGATTGACACGTCACCTTGACTTTGTGAAATAATGTCGAATGCACATATGAATTAGGGTAATATAATTGCCGGGATTATATTACGGTGACTCATATGGACGTTCCGACATTATGACATAAAGAATTTAAGGCGAGTCAAGGAAAAATGTTCTCTTCATCATTATTCCATATCACGATTAGTATTATTGAGAATACTAATCAACGATATTCTTGTGTCATGAAGGAACAATGGCTCACCAAGGTCAACACAACACTCCTCCCGAAACTCTCGAACGAGCTCTTCAACGAATGATAACCACCGTCGTGGATGCGGCCATGGCCGGTCACTCCTCCAACAACAATAACGACAACAAAAATCATGGAGCCGGTGATTCAAACGAGGGGTGCTCCTACAAAAACTTCATGGGATACAAACCTCCCACTTTCGATGGAATCGGGGGACCGGTTGCTCTCACCCGATGGTTTGATCAAACGGAAGCCATTTTTAGCATAAGCGGTTGTCGGGACCAAGATAAGGTCAAGTTTTCCACCCTCACTTTCACCGGTGTTGCTCTCTCATGGTGGAACACATATCTATAATCGGTGGGTATCGATGAAGCCTACACACTCTCTTGGACCGAATTAAGAGTTCCCGCGTGATGAGACTCGAAGGCTCGAACAGGGGCTAAGAAATTTAAAAATGGTCGGGAATGATCTCGAAGCTTATAATCAACGGTTTTCCGAACTAGCCTTAAGGTGTCCGAACCTCATGACTCCCGAGTCCCTAAGAGTTGAACTTTACATGGATGGCCTCCCTAAGAGCATTCAACTCGGGGTAATGTCATTCAAACCCACTAACCTACAAGTGGTTTTAACGATGGCCCACAAATTTATAAAAACGGTAGATGAAATTGAAGCGCCGACACCAACGACCGAGGACCAAACGGGTAACAACAAAAGAAAATGGGAAGCCTCTCAATCAAGTAACCACAACGACTTCACCAAGAAGCCTTTCACCCCCGGCTGCAAGAAAGGGTATGCCGGAAACCTACCTTATTGTAACAAGTGTCACAAACATCATTTGGGTGAATGTGGCAAACCATTTTGCATCAAGTGTCAAAGAAGTGGCCATGTGGCCCATGTTTGTAAGAGTACCATTACCGTCGCTCAAAAGGCGCCCAATGCACACAGAACGGGTGCTTATTTCGAATGTGGCCAATTGGGTCATTTTAGGAATGCGTGCCCAAGTAAGAAAGCCAACCCCAACGCACGCGATTGAACTTTCAACATCAACACCTAGGATGCCCGGGATGACAACTAGTCACGGGTACGTTTCTTCTCAACAACTCTTATATTTCATGTTTATTCGATTCTGGTGTCGCTAAATGTTTCGTATCCAAGGCTTTGGAGCCTACTCTTTGCACACCATCACTTTCCCTAGACACTATTACGCCATTCAAGTGACCAACTGAAAACTATTGCGTACCGATAAATTTTATCGGAGGGTATACGTTAAACTTATTGGGTGGATAATTTAAATTTTTGACTTAATACCTATAGAACTAGGGAGCTCAAAACCTACTCGTTAAGAAGAAAATGATTCCTTACATGTGTATAGATTATCGTGAACTAAATAATTTCCGGTTAAGAACTGATATGCTCTTCCCCGTATCAACAACCTCTTGAACCGTTACAAGGATCTCGCGTGTATTCCAAATTCGACCTTCATTCTGGTTATCATCAATTTAGGGTTAAGGGAGATGATGTCTCCTAAACCGCTTTTCGAACTCACTACGATGGTCATGAATTTCTCATAGGGTCGTTCAGTTTAACTAAGGCTCCGCCCGTATTCATAGATCTCATGAATCGCGTATGTAAACGTATCTAGACAAATCCGTTATCGTATTTATAGATGATATCTTAACCTATTCAATTCAAGTGAAGAAGAAAACGAATAACGTCTCTGTCCTATGCTCAAACTCTTGAGAAAAGAGCAACTCTATGCCAAATTCTCCAAGTGAGAATTTTGGTTAAACGAAGTCCAAATTCTAAACCATGTTGTTAGTGGTCAAGGTATTAAAGTAGATCTCGCGAAATCGAAGCCACATGTAATCGGGAAACCCTCACGACTCTGACTTGAATTCATAAAATCCTAGATCTCACCGGTTACTACCGAAGATTCATTTCCGATTTTTCCCATATTGCTCGTCCTTGAATCTCTCCGTGTCCGAGCCTCGAACGTGATTATCCACACCAACCTTACCAGCTAAATTCGTGTAGCACAAGATGAAACTAAAATATGGAAATACTTCTACGTGAACGCCTGAAAGGCATACCCTCTCGACTCAAAATCAAGGAAACTGAAATTCGTTATGTTGCATGGAGAATTCGAATACTTAAATTATGGGTCCGATCAATTTTCTCATCACCCCGTACCACGTTACATAACTCTGTTATTTCACTGTTACCGTCTGATATTACTGGAACCTAAAATAACACACAATCTAATGATACCTCTTTCTTATTTGACTCATCATCCTTATGCTTCTGATATATGGCCAACTATTACCCAACTTCGAACTATACAACTACGTGTACTATATCGTTCCCACCAAGTCTCAACATTTGATCACAAGATGCGCAATATGGCTACATCAAGATGTAAACTCATCCTACTCTAAATTCTCATTTCGCTCCTATCTTTTTCGCTCATACTTCCGTATAAGGAAACCTTTTATCTAAATTCTCAATGGAGAGAGAGACTCTTCACGCATGACTAGTATTCGCCACGAGGGTGAATAGCCCTGACGAATGTTTTCAGTAGCCGATAATAAACTTGCTCCAACAAACGTTTTCGAGCCCTAACTAACTTGTTCAAACACATCAAAAAAAAAATTCTATTCCAACACGGTGCACCATTGTCAATTATCTCGGATCATAATACTCGTTTCACTTCTAGTTTTACAAGAAGCCTTGGGAACACGTTGAGACATGAGTATTGCGTATCATCCACACCCCGACGGACCAAGCAAACGTGCGATTCAAATCTTGGAAAGACATGTTACAAACATGTATTGTTGCCTTTAGTTGTTTCCCTCTTACTACAGTAGTTACCACTCGTGTATTAACGCCGCACTTTCAAAACTTTAAATGACCGCAAATGTCATTCTCCTATTCGTTGGACCGAAGTAGGTGACAAGCAATCACAGGATCCGAACTTATTCAAGAAACAACCGTTGAGATAGTTCATATCCGAGAAGGGCTCAAGACGGCCCGTAGTCACCAAAAGGACTATGCCGATGTTAGGCGTAAACCTTCCTAATTCCAAGTCAATAACCGTGGAATATTGAAAAACCGCACCTTGGAAAGGTGTAATCCGTTTGGGAAATCGAGGAAAGTTATATCCACAATATTGATCCTTTTGAAATATTGGGGCGTATTGGAACCGCTTCCTACCGTTTAGATCTTCCGACTCAATTAAGTTTCCGTTTACCCTACGTTCCATATAACAAACTTAGAGATGTGTCCTGTAGAACAGGAACGTGCTATTCTTCTAGATAAACTTACTATCGATGATAAGCTCCACTTCATAGGAGAACCGGTTGAAATTATGGATCGTAAGATAAAACCGTAAGACAACGTAAAACCCCAACTGTCCAAGTTCGTTGGAATGCCAAAGGAGACCCGAGTTTACTCGAAAAAGGCAAGTTCAAATGAAAAGAAAGTACCTTCACTTATTCGTAGAATTAACAACACAAGGTCTCGAGGAAGAGACATCGACCACTACTTCCAACTAAATTTCGGGACGAAATTTATTTTAAGGTGTGGGTAATGTAACATCCCGCATTTTTTTTCTTTCCGTTAAATTATTTTAAAGCCCGTCTTTTTATTTTGATAATTCCCTTCGTATCTAGTTTCGTATTATCCGTTAGCTAACATTCTTAATATTTCCCGTTATTGAATTATAACATCTTCCGTTAATACGCGTTTTTAAAATATTTCGTTTAGGTAATTCTCGCACCCGCATCCGAAATCGAGGGACTAGTTTTGCCACTTGACCAAAGAGGTGGCTAGTAGTTGACTAGTCAACCACCTCACCACCTCCACTCATTCATTCATCTCTTTCTTTCTTACTTACTTCCTCTTTTTCTCTCAAACACTCAAACAAGAATTCATCATCCATTTCACATCTAGGAAGCTCACAACAAATCCGACTACATATTCTTGATCCTCTCATCATCCTCTACGATTTGATACTAACTTTATCGATTTTGGGTAACATTTCTAAAACACTAGATTTCTCTAAATTCGTTTTATAGACTTGAAATGGTGTTAATTAGTGTCTATGGCTCAAGTCTAACATGAATATGTGTTTAGTTTGCTCGATTTGTTGTTTTGAGTAACTAGTTTGATTATGAAAAATGGGTGCGCTTAATCTTGAGTTTTGGGTGATTAAATGTTGTTTAAATGTTAAAGTTCATGTATTAAATGTGTTACTAACATCATTAGCTTCAATTTGATGTGTAGGTTGATTAAGAAAACTCCACTAACATGATTACTGATTTTGTGATTTTGGATTAGGGTTTGATGAACATTAAAATGAACTTTTGACGCACTGAATGCTATGAAATGTTGTTAGTAAGTGTTTAGTTGTATTGTATGTTTCATTACCTTCGAAATGGCATATCATATGTGTAGATTGGATTCCCAAGTCAAGAAATGCATTTTATGAACTTGAAACTTTGATTTTGAACGTTTAACGATCATTAGACAAGGTTTTTGTTTTTGTAAATGATGAACTTGATTGATGAAAAGTATTTAGTTGTATTCCTTGTTAAATTACCTTTCCAACGATATAAGATACATGTTTTAGATGTTTACGGATCATAAATTGCGTTAAATTGAAGTTTGGTTCGAGACTTGTTATGTTTTAAGGCAGTTTCACTGAAACAGATACAGATGCGGCGCATCTGCCTTGGATGCGGCGCATCTGAAGGCTGCTGTCCAAATTTTATTTTATTTTTTTCGTTTAATTCCCGCTATGCTATACATGTCCGATTAACATGAAACTTGGCCCACATACTTATATATGCTTATCTTTCATAGAAAAATTGTCGGATACCCGACCCCGTTGACTTTGACTTTGACTTTGACTTTGACCAAGTTTGACCAAGTTTGACTTTTAGTCAAATTTAACCGAATACTTATGCAATCGTTTCTAACATACTTTTATACTTGAATCTTGCATGAAACTTGACAATTTGATTCACATGCTACATTAATCGAGTCGTAACGAGCCATAGGACTAATTGAACATCTTTAACCAACCGTGTTTACCGTTATTGATACAACCTACTTGTTTAGGTCAAGACTAGCAATTGTCCTTGCACACGTTTACTTGTGAAGTACTTTATTACTCGTGCACTCAAGGTGAGATCATAGTCCCACTTTTACTCTTTTAAACTTACATTTGGGATGAGAAAACATAAACGTTTCATTTTACAAGGTGAACACAAGTACGAAAATAAACATTCTACATACTAGTTAGAACAAAATCCTCAATTCGATTATCATTAGTTACACTTGCCGGGTGTAAGCGAGAACTTATGTTGTATGGCCATATGGGTTTGACAAACCGTCATTCGGAAGGTTCGCTACCGTTATTCGGATGAAATATATTTTTGAGAAACAGTGTATGTTCTAACACTATTGTGATGGGGTTCTTGGTACGTTAAGCCTTGATAATTGGGTGCTCGTGACAACTTTTGGAATGGTTTACAATTATTTCAAGTTATAAATCTTGTGGTTCATTTGTACTTACTTACTTACTTACTTACTTACTTACTTACTTACTTAAACCTATGATTTCACCAACGTTTTCGTTGATAGATTTCTATGTTTTTCTCAGGTCCTTGAACGTTTTGTGATACATGCTTCCGCTCATTATTTTGATACTTGCATTGGATGTCGAGTATATATGCATACATGGAGCGTCTTTTGGCTACTTTTAAATTGTGTCGCATGGGTTTCATTTGTACTTATAACGTTGTAATGTAACTAGTGGTTGAACTATTCTTGTAAACTTTGAAACAATCTTTACATTTGAAATGAATGCGACATACTTTTGGTCAAACGTTATTTTAAAGACTTATGACCACGTAACGGGACCTAAGTAGACGGCGCCGTCAATGACGATTTTGTCGGGTCGCTACATATAGGTCATAGAAATGACGTGGCATGAATAACAGTTAATGGTCATTAAATAATTAACGGTAAAAGATAATAGAAAAAGTAGGGTCGTTACAATATCCTTATGTTAGCATATCATATAGATATATTACATGTTGTTTGTGACGACCTGGAAATTTCTGACCAAATTTAAACTTTAATCTTTACATTATTCCGACACGATAAGCAAAGTTTGTTAAAAATTTTAAACAATGTTTATACATTTATTTAACCTCGACCAAATTCCAATGATTCACGAACCATTAAATGAACGGATATGAGTATATGTATATGTGTATATATTATAACTTGAAACATTAACAAAGTACTAAAAGTATAATACTCTACATGAACGTGTTTGTTTCAAAATATATTTAGAATAATTATCGACGGAATTAAAAGATAATATCAATTGATTGAATTATCAGATACATTGAATTATGATTACGAGTCTCTATTGAGAGGCCCACATTGATTTGAGAAATCTTTCCATTTTAACAATATTCGGAAAATGGTAAAGTGATTTACGTGTAAGAACAAATTGTCAATCATTGAGAGTTAGACAAAGGATAGTGGAAGATTGAATTTCATAAGAATCGATTGATTTATTCAAACGTGCAAAAAGCTTTATGATATAATGGAACTTGATAACTAAAATGTCCTTGTTTAAATAACGTGAATTAGAAGATTAGTTGTTAAATATATAGGAAACTCGCAACTTGTATTTAAAACATGTTCATTAAATATATATGTTTTCAAATTAATTAAGTGGATGATTGTAACAATTGATTATTGTTTCGATGGATACTTAGTCATATTATTTAGAACGTTTTAGAAGTTAAAATAAATAATGGCGCATAAACAAAGTATATCAAAATTAAGTTTTAAAGTATAAACGATACGTATTATAATATTTTCTAAATGAAATTTAAAACGAACTTCGAAATATAAATAGTTTAAAAGATTAAATATTATATTATTCGTTAAATATTTCAAACATATATATTATGTATAAATTTACAATTCTAAATAAAAATATATATATTTTAACTTAGTCATAAAACATCCTGATTTAAAATAATATATTTAGACGAACAACGAGCCACTGATTTATAGAAGCAAATGACCACAACACTCAATTATATAAGTTACATTTTTATAAGGTAATTTATCGATGAGAAAGTCAAATTATTAATAAGGGTACACGTCGCGTAACGTAAAAGGCTAGTTTTCTAAGCGTACGAAAATGCGTTCGAAAAACCGGAACTGGTACTTAAGTCGAGGGTCAACGTATAACACATCGGTGTAAAAATTACAGATCAACTATGCACGTAAATATAATATAATATTTAATTAATTATATAAATTAAATATATTAAATATTACATAAACTAACTACATCACGTTTTCTTTATATGAGATGAAAAATTGAAGCCGCAATCAACAGAAGCATGGGTCTAGGATTGGATCTATAAAACTCGAAGTGATCTAGTGCATTTCATTTATCAAAATCTCTATCCCTCTAATCTTATACTCCGTAAATATTTATTTAATTAAATTATTTTTATTATTATTATTAAAGATTACTATCTTATGGTATTATTATTAGTGGTATTATTATTATTAAGTATATACATAAAATACTACGACGAGGTCATGAGTGCATTATTTTCAAAACGGATTTTTTTTAATGAGCGGGATAAAGCTAAGAAAATTATGAGTTATAGCTTTGGAGGTTATGGGTATGGATCAGGGGTATGCTCGTGAGGTCAACCTAGTATTTATCGTCTCCGTTGCGTCTACATATTTTCTTGCAATATTGAATCTCAATATTGATACGTGAGCACTCATAACTTAACTTTTATATATTAATAATGTATCCCTGACCAGTGCTCGAGTATATAGGATTATGCATGCTTGTATTTTTGATATTTCCATTAGATATGATGAATCCTGGATTAGTTACATATGCGGTTGAGATAAGGTATAAGATATGCATGTCGTTGGAAAGCTAGCAAAAAATTAAGAAGTTTTCATTTAGATATCGACTGGTTTCGATGAACGGATTAGAAGTTATAGTCAATTGAATTTTTGTATTATTATTAAAAATGATTATTATTATCGTCGTTATTATCATCATTCTAGTTTTTATCTAATTATTATTATTATTATTATTATTATTATTATTATTATTATTATTATTATTATTATTATTATTATTATTATTATTATGATTACTATTATTATCATTATCCATAAAAAGTATTATCATTAAAAATTGTTTTTTTATTATTATTACTATCGTTATTATCATTAAAGTTATAATTAGTATTATTATTATTATTATTATCATTAAAATAGTTATTAGTATTATCATTAATATTATCATAATATTTAGTATTATTATAATTAAAGCTAAGATTAGTAACACCAAATTATTATAATTACTATTATTATCATTAATATAAACGCAATATAAAAGACGATTAAAAGCTATTAAACGAATCGATTAGGAAATAATGAGTATGAGTATCATGATAAAATTAAAATATTGTAAGATATTGAATTACATAAAATTATCGTTCTTATTATTTTTATCATTTTATTATTATTAAAAGTATTATTAATATTAAAACTAGCATTTTTACTAAAATTATCATTTTTAATAGAAATATCATTGTTATTATAAAATATCATTATTATTATCAGCTTAGTACTATTATTAATAAAAATTATCATTTTAATATCATTTTTAGTAAATATAAATATAGATATTTTATTAGCGGAATAATAATAACTATTATTACAAAATAATACAACTTCTAATTATTATTGTTATTATCGATATTATTTTATCAAATAAATATGTAATACAAAGACATTTTATTACACATAATATATTTACATTAATAATACATATCGTTATATTAAATGAACTTTATAAATTTTATTACTTAAGATATATAAAAGTATATTTTTATCATATATAAATTTTAAATTTAAATTTTTATTAACAAATGACTTTTATTATTTACTTTCATAAAACCTGTTAAAAATATTAAATATATATATAAAACGACAAAATTTAAGTTATATAATAATCATGTATGGATTTTGGAAATCATTTTGGGTCAAGTTGACTTTTTGTTGACTTTTGCATATTAGTCTCGAGCATTAGGATTGTGATACACTATAACCTGACCTAAATTGTTAGACAAATATTGACCAACATATAAATATATATAATTAATATAGGTTCGTGAATCCGAGGTCAACTTTGCACTTGTTCAATGACGTTATATGTATTTTTACTACGAAATACAATATGGTGAGTTTCGTTTGCTCCATTTTTAAATGCTTTTGCAATATATATTTTTGGGACTGAGAATACATGCGCTATTATAAATGTTTTACGAAATAGACATAAGTAATCGAAACTACATTATATGGTTGAATGATCGAAGTCGAATATGCCCCTTTTTGCTTGGTAGCCTAACAATTAGTAAACCAGTCTACTAATTAACACGAATCCTAAAGATAGATCTATTGGGCCTAACAAACCCCATCCGTTGTAGCGGATGCTTTAGTACTTCGATGTTGTTTTATCATGTCCGATGGATGTCCCGGAATGATAGGGCATATTCTTATATGCATCTTGTTAATGTCGGTTACCAGGTGTTCAATCCATATGAATGATTTTTGTCTCTATGTATGGGACGTATATTTAATGGAAATGAAATTCTTGTGGTCTATTAAAATGATGGAAATGAATGATTATGATAAACTAATGAACTCACCAACCTTTTGGTTGACACCTTAAACAATGTTTATTCTCACGTATGAAAGAAATCTCCCGCTGTGCATTTGTCATTTTAAGGATATTACTTGGAGTCATTCATGGCATATTTCGAAAGACGTTGCATTCAAGTCATTGAGTTCAATAAAGATTATGATTAAGTAAATGACAGATTAGATCATTTATAGATGGATATTATGAAATGGTATGCATGTCTGTCAATTTTCGATGTAAAGAAAGTTTGTCTTTTAAAAATGAATGCAATATATGTAAAATGTATCATATAGAGGTCAAATACCTCGCGATGTAATCAACTATTGTGAATCGTTTATAATATATATTAACGGGTCCCTTCAGTTGGTATCAGAGCGGTGGTCTTAGCGAACTAGGTCTGCATTAGTGTGTCTAACTGATAAGTCGTTAGGATGCATTAGTGAGTCTGGACTTCGACCGTGTCTGCATGTCAAAAGTTTTGCTTATCATTTTGTGTCGAAAATTACCTACTTATCATCCTTATGAAATTACCTGCTTATCATTCTTAGTCTAGACACGTCTTACTGCATTGATTGCATGAATAGTGTATAGACAAAATTCATATCTTAGCGTATCTGTTAATTCATATCTTAGCGTATCTGTTACTGTAAACTTTTCATGACATATTCCGTAAATTCCTCCATAATCTACGAAATTTTTTGCTCTATATATATAGATATTCTATGTAATTAGAATATCATCCGATAACCGAAAAATCATTTCATATCGAAAAATCCTTTATTCAATCGTACGAAATGGAATTTGTCATCAGTTCAAGTCACTCGGATTCCGAAATGCAATCCCACTCAAGCTCCGAAAGCAGTGTAACCGGAATGGATCAACCAATCAGTAATCATCTATTCTGGATAAATTGGGGAAGCGCTCGTAGCCTCCTCAATCATTGGAGACAAGAAGAAGGTGATCATTTCCATCCACCACATTGCCCTCTTAGCGATGAACCTGAAGCACTTACCGGCGAACCTGTCCAAAACACCATTTTCTCTCTCATTTCCATAGTATCTCGTCATGATTATATACTACATCAAATTCTAGATTTTATTTATCAGCTCGTCCGAACCGACAATCACCCCGGTGTAATAGAAGAAGTCAACGAGCTTCGTGCTCGGGTAGTGGCTTTGGAGAATATGGTGCAGAGATTACAAACACCAGCAGCAGCACCAGCAGCATAACCAGTACCACCATCATCAACACCAACAGTACCATTACCACCTCCAACCACAACTGTGTCGTAAACCTTGACTTCACAATCTGTCCCACGAGCATCAACGTCATACGCACCATAGATACCAAGGAGTACCAACAACAATAACTGACGAAGTATTAATTCATAACTTCATTGGAGAAACATTCCGCGGAGATTATGTAATCTCTAAAGTCTTAGAGATTATCTAATCTAGCCCTAATCATAAATCAGTTAAGCGAACCAAAATGATAGAAGGAAGAGTAGAAACCCTGACAAAAATGGTGTGTGGTTAACAAGCTAAACTTGTTTTACCAACAGCATCAACAGTACCGTCAGCGTCACCAGCATCGTCAGTGCAGTCAGCATCAGAATCAACAACACCTATAACATCACAAACTCTGTCAGTTCAAGAATCACTGTGGACATCATTACGAATCAATAACGCGTATATTGTATCAATGAGTTATGAAGAATTAACTCATTCCCTTTGAAGAAATTATATGTATATCATATATATATATATATATATATATATATATATATATATATATATATATATATATATATATATATATATATTTTGAAATATAAATAAATCTTTCCGTGCTAAGCTATTGTGTGTGAATCTTAACTACTCGGTTAATTCATATTACAAATATACAATAATGTACGTCCTTTGCCCGCAACTTAACCATCGTTAACTACAATCTGTGTCTCAATTTAACAAATTCAAATTCATAATAAATCAAGTATATATTTGATTTTACACTTTCATCATTGATGTACCCGAAACTTTTCAGATAAAATCATTCGTACTTTGCGAAGTTCACAAGAATTTAACGAAAACCAACATCACGCCTCAACAATTACGAAGTATTGATTCATAATTTCAATATTATAGAAGAAATACTTATGTAATCTCTAAAGCCTTCAAGGGATTATTCAATTCTAGTTCCAACCGTAAAACAAACGAGTTTAATTTAATATTAACTCATTAAATCTATGTTACGTCTGAAGAAAATATACACATATATATTTTCATAAAGATCGTAAAAAAAATTCCTTTGTACAAAATATTAGTTGTGAAATTTTTTTTAACGGGTAGGTAATATCCGAGAGATATATAAATTCACAATTTATATGTTACATTCTTCGAAGCTGATTCAACAATCATCAACTATACTCACTGTTTTCTCAACAATAAACATTCTTTTATAAAAATCAAAACAACCATACTCATTCAAAATCTAATTACATATTCTGATTTTGAAATCTCAGAATTCAACTCGAGGTATAATCAAAATCATCACTCTTAAATCCTTACATTTTTCAAAGTTATACTTTGACTTCAAAACTGTACTAGAACATCACATGTATATTAACGATTACAATCCGTGTTCAACCCTTCGAAATTTCCTGAAGACACTTCAAATAATGAGCAATCGAGATGATGATCCAACCACATATTACCCACAGTTATATACCTAAAAAGCTCTCGAAACCAAAGTCATAATTTAACACGTATCCGCGTCAAATCCTTTGGCATTTTTAGCAAAAATAACCTTGCCATTTCTTTTCAAAATAGCAAATTTTGTCACAGCTCCAACAAGTCAACTTCGACTTTTCAGTCAGACTAACCTTATTATAACCTTGAGATAGACACCATCGTTACCGGGGAACCGTTTACATTCCACCACATTATCAGCAGATGTACCAACAACTTCATTACCCTTGGACTTTAGCCTCTCCAAAAAGTCATTATAGTTATTCATTGAAACCCCATCATTTACTCATCTGCATCTTGTAACAAGGATTGCCATACGAATCAGCGGGAATTAGCAATCAGTACCTTGAAATCTCGCAGCATGTCTATGCCAACAGTTATATGTGTATATATAACGTCTATCTCCTGGACATACATACTTTGAATGTGAAGTTTCTGAAAATACCCTAAACTGCGAACTAGTTCTCGAAAAGCTGAATGAAGCAGCAGAAACTGTAGACAACCGTAATAGTTAAAAGTTTGATGATAAAGGATAGTGTATTGGCAAGCTCAAAAAAAGAGAAGTTTTGGAACTGGAAAACGGATTGAGCAAAGTATGAAGGAGGCTGTAGACAAATCACAAAGACTGAACCTGCCTTCAAAGAATCCAAATGATTCAGTATCTGCTAAAGTCATTAACGAATACCTTGCTCCTGACTCTAAACCCCTGCAAACAATACCCTTCATCATCCTCTAACATTAGAAATTATAAGATATCATCGTATCTTTCATTATAAATATCCTCCATAATTCTGAAGATATTTCCATAATTATTCTTATCTGAAATTATTTACCTCTTCGCGCTATCTGTATTACATCATAAAAGAAACTGTTTTAGTTTCTGAATTCTGAAACCCTCAAGTTTAAAATAAGAATGTTTTTGAAGTATTATTGGGAACTGAAGCATGAGTTAGTATAATATAATGACACTTGATCAACGTGATTATATTACAGTAAGTCATGCTGAGTTTCTAAATGGAACGTGATGATTCACAGATCATAACATCATCATGTGCCATGTTACACGACTCTTGTATTCTATTTAACCTCTAAAATATCAAGAAAATATTTTCTTGATGATTCGGCCTTTTCCAGGATAATCTGGTAATTTGACAAATCAAAATCGCGCCATTACGATTTCCTTCTTAGAACATTAATTATGTTCATTTCAAAATTTATACCTACGAATTCTGGACCATTATTTGCTTAATTTAAAATCGGGAAGATAAAACAAAAGCATGAAGCTTCAAAATATCAATGGGAGTATAAGTCACAGTAAATTGGAGAGAGTATTAATTGTGGATGACAATGATTATAGAAGACAGAAGCAGGGACTTTGGAATATAAGAGAAGATATAAAGTCCAACAACAACCTGCAAATTACAATCCGTATATATCGATGCATATAGTAATATAAAGACATGGGAGAACTAAAAACACTATAAAACCAAGAGTATAGTAGAAGTAAATAGATTCTTCCGGCAGCAGGTGAAAAAGAAGAATGACAGATATGAAAGTTAGAAGTATATTGAGAAGCAGCACTGGATGAAGCATGTTGACGAATACTTTAAAATATGAGTTGAGAGAGAAAGAATAGAAGGTGTGAGTTGTAAGGAAACAAAGGAGGTGGATTTATAGTGAAATATCCGACAGAGAAATCAAGATGGATTATCGCATTAATTCGAAGAGGATTATAATTTCCTTAATCACCGAAGAATCAAATCCAATATGGATTACAAAGATTTCCTTTAAATTCGGAAATCAATCGTGATGATGTCAAAAGATATGACGAATCACTATAATCTTATTTTATTCATTTACAATAACTTCCCTCATACGCTTCGAGTAATCGAATTATTTTATTCATATTTCTTAATCATGATAAAACCCTAGCTATCAACTTATATTCGTCATAATAACATTCTCATTGTTAGCCATGACGACCTCTATCAAATTTCAGGGACGAAATTTCTTTAACGGTAGGTACTGTGACGACCTGGAAATTTCCGACCAAATTTAAACTTTAATCTTTACATTATTCCGACACGATAAGCAAAGTTTGTTAAGAATTTTAAACTATGTTTATACATTCATTTAACCTCGACCAAATTTCAATGATTCACGAACCATTAAATGAACGGATATGAGTATATGTGAAAGGACCCGTTCATATACATTATAAACGATTCACAATAGTTGATTACATCGCGAGGTATTTGACCTCTATATGATACATTTTACAAACATTGCATTCATTTTTAAAATACAAACTTTCTTTACAACGAAAGTTGACGGCATGCACACTATTTCATAATACATCCAACTATAATTGGCTTAATAATAATCTTGATGAACTCAATGACTCAAATGCAACGTCTTTCAAAATATGCCATGAATGACTCCAAGTAATATCCTTAAAATGAGCTAATGCACAGCGGAAGATTTCTTTAATACCTGAGAATAAACATGCTTTAAAGTGTCAACCAAAAGGTTGGTGAGTTCACAGGTTTATCGTAACAATCTTTTCAATATATTAATAGACCACAAGATTTCCGTTTATAAATATATGTACACTCGCAAGTGTATGAAAGTATTCTATAAGTTGTAGGCACCCGGTAACAAGCCTTAACGTTTATGTTTTACCCTCTGAAGTACACCAGATCAGGTGTGTTTAAAATAACCTCGAAGTACTAAAGCATCCCATAGTCAGGATGGGGTTTGTCAGGCCCAATAGATCTATCTTTAGGATTCGCGCCTACCGTACATAGACAAGTAGTTTAATGTTACCAAGCTAAGGGTATATTTCTGGTTTAAACCCACGTAGAATTAGTTTTAGTACTTGTGCCTATTTCGTAAAACATTAATAAAAACAGCGCATGTATTCTCAGTCCCAAAAATATATATAAAAGGGAGCAAATGAAACTCACAATACTGTATTTCGTAGTAAAAATACATATAACGTCATTTAATAAGTGCAAGGTTGGCCTCGGATTCACGAACGTATCAATATTGCGATTCAATATTGCAGAAAAGTACGTAGACGCAACGGAGATGATAAACACTAGATTGACCTCACGAGTATACCCATGAACCATACCCATCACCTCCATAGCTATAACCCATAATTTCCTTAGCTTCGACTCATTCAAAAAAACTATTTTGAAATCACTCGGACAGCACTCCGTCGTAATATTTTATGTATACTAATAATATCTTGAAATAATACAGAGCAAATATATATATATATATATATATATATATATATATATATATATATATATATATATATATATATATATATATATATATATATCAATTGAGAGAGTTTAGAGAAATATATTTTCAAGTTTCTATGAAATAATGAAACCTATTGAATTCTATTTAAAATAGATTTTTGAATTATAAAAGTGAATTATTAAAGTATGAATTATTAAAGTGAATTATTAAAGTATGAATTATTAAAGTGAATTATTAAAGTATGAATTATTAAAGTTAAAGTAAAGTAAAAGTAAAGTAAAGGTAAAGTTAAAGTATAGTAAAAGTATAAAAAACTATATATGTATAATACGCGTATAAATATATATAATATTAATTTAAATCGTTATATATATTTAATGAAATAAAATATAAATATCGTTATATTTATTATACTGGTTAAGTAATGAGTTGTCAAAAGTGATTCTAGATATTTATAAAAGTTATATACGTTTTAATAATAAAGTTCTTTTTAAACTGAAAACGTCTTTGTACGTTTGAAAATAGATTAATAGAATATTATGGAAACCAATTCTCCACTAACTTTTGTCTAACTTTCGTAAATGACACTTTTTGTTTTTATTTATAAATAGCTTTACAAATTATTCTGAATATCGTTAAGAGGAATAGATTTTCTCAAATCATAGTGGACCTCTCAACAGAGACTTGTAATCATAATTCAATGTTTCTGATAATTCAATCATTTAATATATTTTTTCGTCGAAAATCATATTGAAACAAATACGTTCGTGTAAAGTATTATACGTTTAATACTTTATTAATATTCTCAAGTTATAATATATATATACATATACATATCTATTTATATATAACGGTTCGTAAATCGTCGGAATTTGGTCGAGGTTATAATGAATGTATGAACACAGTTTAAAATTCTTGAGATTTAACTTAACAAACTTTGCTTATCGTGTCTGAATAATATAAAGATTAAAGTTTAAATTTGGTCGAAAATTTCCGGGTCGTCACAGTACCTACCCGTTAAAGAAATTTCGTCCCCGAAATTTGATAGAGATCGTCATGACTAACAATGAGAATGTTATTATAACGATTATAGAGTTTTATCATGTTCAAGAAGAATGGATAAAATAATTCGATTACTCGAAGCGTATGAGTGAAGTTAATATAAATGAATGAAATAAGATAATAGTGATTCGTAGTATCTTTTGACGTCATCACGATTGATCTCCGAAAAGAAAATCTTTGTAATCTATATTGGATTTGATTATTCTGCAATTAAGGAAATTATGATCCTCTTCGAATTAATGCGATAATCCATTTTGATTTCTCTGTCGGATATTTCACTATAAATCCACCTCATTTGTTTTCTTACAACTCACACCTTCTCAACTCATATTTTAAAGTATTTGTCAATATGCTTCATCCAGTGCTGATTCTTGATATACTCCTCACTTTCATATCTGTCGCTCTTCTTTTTCATCTGCCTCTGGAAGAATCTATTTACTTCTACTATACTCTTGGTTTTATAGTGTTTTTAGTTCTCCCGTGTCTTTATATTGCTATATGCATTGATATATACGGTTTGTGATTTTTGGGTTGTTGTTGGGTTTTATATCTTCCCTTATATTTCAAAGTCCTTGCTTCTTCTATAATCATTGTCATCCACAGTTAATGCTCTCTTCTATTTGCTATGATTTATACTCCCATTTCTAGTTCGGAGCTTTGTCCTTCCGTTTCTTCTTCTTGCGATTAAGCACCGCTTGTAATGGTCCAGAATTCGCAGATATAAATTTTGGAATGAACATTGTTAATGTTCTAGGAAGGAAATTGTAATGACACGATCTTGACTTGTCAAATTACCAGAATACCTCGGAAAATGCCGAATCATCAAGAAATATTTTCTTGATATTTAGAGATCAAAGAGAATACAAGAGTCGTGTAACATAGCACATGATGACGTTATGATCTGTGAATCATCATGTTTCATTTAGAAACTCAGCATGAATTACTGTAATATAATCACGTTGATCAAGTGTCATTATATTATACTAACTCATGCTTCAGCTCCCAACACTTCTTCAAGAATATTCCTATTTTAAACTTGAATGTTTCAGAATTTAGAAACTAAAATAGTTTCTTTTATGATATAATACAGATAGCGCGAAGAGGTAAATGATTTCAGATAAGAATAATTATAAAAATATCTTCAGAAGAATGGATGATATTTATAATGAAAGATACGATGATATCTTAGAATGTCTAATATCAGAGGATGATGAAGGATATTGTCCGCAAGGGTTTAGAGTCAGGAGCAAGGTATTCGTTAATGACTTCAGCAAGTACTGAATCATTTGGATTCTTTGAAGGCAGGTTCAGCCTTTGTGATTTGTCCACAGCCTCATTCATACTTTGCTCAATCCGTTTTCCAGTTTCAAAGCTTCTCTTTTTCTGAGCTTTGCCAATATACTATCCTTTATCATCCAACTTTTTACTGTTAAGGTCGTTTACAGTTTTTGCTGCTTCATCAGCATTTTTCAAAATTTCGAGAACTGGTTCGCAGTTTAGGGTGTTTTTCAGAAATTTCTCATTCAAAGAATGTAAGTCTTGGAGGTAGACGTTGTGTGTATATGTAATTGTTGATGTAGACATGCTGCGAGGTTTCAAAATACTGATTGCTGATTCTCAATAATTGGTATGGCAATTCTTGTTATAAGGTACGAATGAGTATATGATAGGGTTTCGATAATTATAATGATTTTTTTTTTTTGGAAAGTCAAAGATCAATGAAGTTGTTGGTAAGTTTATTGCTAATGTGGTGAATATAAACGATTCCCCGGTAACGTTGGCGAAAGGGCAACGTATCTATCGAGGTTATAATAAGACTGTTTTGATTGAGAAGTCGAAGATGACTTGCTGGAGCTGTGACAAAACTGTCTATTTTGAAACGGAATTGAAAAGTTATTTTAGCTAGTAAATGCCAAAGGGTCTAACACGGATACGTGTCGAACTATGACTTGGGTTTTGAGAGTTTTTCAGGTGTATAACTGTGGGTAACATGTGGTTGGATCATCATCTCGATTGTTCCTTAGTTGAAGTGTCTTCAGGAATTTCGAAGGGTTTGAGCACATATTGTAATCGTTAATACATATGATGTTCTAACACAGTTTTGAAGTCAAAGTATAGCTTTGAAAGATATAGGAATCTAAGAGTGATGATACTGGTTATATTTCGAATTGAATTATGCGATTTCAAAATCAGAATATGTAATTGAATTTGAATGAGTATGATTGTTTTGATTTATATGAAAGAATGGATATTGTTGTGAAAGTAGGGAGTATAGTTGATGATTGCTGAATCAGTTTCGAAAAATGTAATATATTAATTGTGAATTTATATATCTCTCGGGTATTACCTACCCGTTAAAAAAATTTTCACAATTAATATTTTGTACAAAAGAAGTTTATTACAGTCTTTATGAAAATATATGTGTATATTTTCTTTAGATGTAATATAGATTTAATGAGTTAATATTAAATTAAACTCATTTGTTTTATGGTTGGAACTAGAATTGAGTAATCCCTAAAACTTTATAAATTGCATAAGTATTTCTTCAATAATATTGAAATTATGAATCATTACTTTGTTATTTGTTGGTTTTCGTGAAATTCTTGTGAACTTCGCAAGGTACGAATGATGTTATTTGAAAAGTTTCGAGTACATCGATGATGAAAGCGTAAAATCAAACATATATTCGAATAATACACTTGATTTATTATAAATTGGATTTTTTATTGAATTGAGACAGAGATTGTAATTAACGATGGTTAAGTTGCGGACGAAGGACGTACATCATTGCATATTTGTAATATGAATTAACTGAGTAGTTAAGATTCACACATAATAGCTTAGTACGGAAAGATTTATTATGGTTTAAAAATTTATACATATAAAATATACATATAAATCTTTCGATTGGAAATGAGTTAATACTTCATAACTCGTTGATACAATATATTTGTTGTTGATTCGTAATGATGTCCACAATGATTCTTGAACTGACAGAGCTTGTGATGTTACAGGTGCTGTTGATTCTGACGATACTGATGGCACTGACTGTGTTGATGATGCTACGGTCCTGTTGATGCTGTTGGTAAAACAATTCTAGCTTGTAAATCGTACACCATTTTCGATCAAAGTTTCTACTCTACCATCTCCGTTCACTCATCCGATTTACGGTCAGAATTAAATAATCTCTAAGATTTTGGAGATTACATAACTGCCGCAGAGATATCTCTTCAATGAAGTTTATGAATTAATACTTCATCGTTTGTTGTTGTTGATATTCCTGGATATTTACAGGGCGTATGACGTTGATGTTTGAGATACATATTGTGATGTTACGGTGTGGGATGTGGATGTTGTTGTTGGTGGTGGTGATGGTACTGTTGGTGTTGCTGATGGTGGTACAGTTTATGCTGCTGGTGCTGTTGCTGGTGTTTGTAACCTTTGCACCATATTCTCCAAAGCCACTACCCCGAGCGCGAAGCTCGTTGACTTCTTCTATTACACCGGGGTGATTGTCGGTTCGGACGAGCGGATAAATAAAATCTAGAATTTGGTGTAGTATGTAATCGTGACGAGATACTCTAGAAATAAGAGAGAAAATGGTGTTTCGGATAGGTTCGCCAGTAAGTGCTTCAGGTTCTTCGCCAAGAGGGCAATGTGGTGGATGGAAGGGATCACCTTCTTCTTGTCTCCAATGATTAAGGAGGCTACGAACCCATCCCCAATTCATCCAGAATAGATGATGACTAATTGGTTGATCCATTCCGTTCACACTGCTTTCGGAACTTGAGTGGGATTCCATTTCGGAATCCAAGGGACTTGAACTAATGACGAATTCCATTTCGTACGATTGAATAAAGAATTTTTCGATATGAAATGATTTTCCGGCTATCGGGTGGTATTCTAATTATATAGAGCAAAAGGTTTCGTAGATTACGGAGGAATTTACGGAATATGTCAGGAAAAGTTTACAGTAACAGATACGCTAAGATATGAATTAGCAGATACGCTAAGATATGAATTTTGTCTATACACTATTCATGCAATCAATGCAATAAGATGTGTCTAGACTAAGAATGATAAGCAGGTAATTTTCGACAAGAATGATGAGCAAAACTTTTGAAATGCAGACACGGTCGAAGTCCAGACTCACTAATGCATCCTAACGACTATCAGTTAGACACACTAATGCAGACCTGGTTCGCTAAGACCACCGCTCTGATACCAACTAAAAGGACCCGTTCATATACATTATAAATGATTCACAATAGTTGATTACATCGCGAGGTATTTGACCTCTATATGATACATTTTACAAACATTGCATTCATTTTTAAAAGACAAACTTTCTTTACAACGAAAGTTGACGGCATGCACACCATTTCATAATACATCCAACTATAATTGGCTTAATAATAATCTTGATGAACTCAATGACTCGAATGCAACGTCTTTCAAAATATGCCATGAATGACTCCAAGTAATATCCTTAAAATGAGCTAATGTACAGCAGAAGATTTCTTTAATACCTGAGAATAAACATGCTTTAAAGTGTCAACCAAAAGGTTGGTGAGTTCACAGGTTTATCATAACAATCATTTCAATATATTAATAGACCACAAGATTTCCGTTTATAAATATATGTACACTCGCAAGTGTATAAAAGTATTCTATAAGTTGTAGGCACCCGGTAACAAGCCTTAACGTTCATGTTTTACCCTCTGAAGTACACCAGATCAGGTGTGTTTAAAATAACCTCGAAGTACTAAAGCATCCCATAGTCAGGATGGGGTTTGTCAGGCCCAATAGATCTATCTTTAGGATTCGCGCCTACCCGTACATAGACAAGTAGTTTAATGTTACCAAGCTAAGGGTATATTTCTGGTTTAAACCCACGTAGAATTAGTTTTAGTACTTGTGCCTATTTCGTAAAACATTAATAAAAACAGCGCATGTATTCTCAGTCCCAAAAATATATATAAAAGGGAGCAAATGAAACTCACAATACTGTATTTCGTAGTAAAAATACATATAACGTCATTTAATAAGTGCAAGGTTGGCCTCGAATTCACGAACGTATCAATATTGAGATTCAATATTGCAGGAAAGTACGTAGACGCAACGGAGATGATAAACACTAGATTGACCTCACGAGCATACCCATGAACCATACCCATCACCTCCATAGCTATAACCCATAATTTCCTTAGCTTCGACTCATTCAAAAAAACTATTTTGAAATCACTCGGACAGCACTTCGTCGTAATATTTTATGTATACTAATAATATCTTGAAATAATACAGAGCAAATATATATATATATATATATATATATATATATATATATATATATATATATATATATATATATATATATATATATATATCAATTGAGAGAGTTTAGAGAAATATATTTTCAAGTTTCTATGAAATAATGAAACCTATTGAATTCTATTTATAATAGATTTTTGAATTATAAAAATGAATTATTAAAGTATGAATTATTAAAGTGAATTATTAAAGTATGAATTATTAAAGTATGAATTATTAAAATGAATTATTAAAGTATGAATTATTAAAGTGAATTATTAAAGTATAAATTATTAAAGTGAATTATTAAAGTATGAATTATTAAAGTGAATTATTAAAGTATGAATTATTAAAGTTAAAGTAAAGGTAAAGTTAAAGTATAGTAAAAGTATAAAAAACTATGTATGTATAATACGCGTATAAATATATATAATATTAATTTAAATCGTTATATATATTTAATGAAATAAAATATAAATATCGTTATATTTATTATACTGGTTAAGTAATGAGTTGTCAAAAGTGATTCTAGATATTTATAAAAGTTATATACGTTTTAATAATAAAGTTCTTTTTAAACTGAAAACGTCTTTGTACGTTTGAAAATAGATTAATAGAATATTATGGAAACCAATTCTCCACTATCTTTTGTCTAACTTTCGTAAATGACACTTTTTGTTTTTATTTATAAATAGCTTTACAAATTATTCTGAATATCGTTAAGAGGAATAGATTTTCTCAAATCATAGTGGACCTCTCAACAGAGACTTGTAATCATAATTCAATGTTTCTGATAATTCAATCATTTAATATATATTTTTTTCGTCGAAAATCATATTGAAACAAATACGTTCGTGTAAAGTATTATATGTTTAATACTTTATTAATATCCTCAAGTTATAATATATATATATACATATACATATCTATTTATATATAACGGTTCGTGAATCGTCGGAATTTGGTCGAGGTTATAATGAATGTATGAACACAGTTTAAAATTCTTGAGATTTAACTTAACAAACTTTGCTTATTGTGTCTGAATAATATAAAGATTAAAGTTTAAATTTGGTCGGAAATTTCCGGGTCGTCACAATATTTATATGTGTATATATTATAACTTGAAACATTAACAAAGTACTAAAAGTATAATACTCTACATGACCGTATTTGTTTCAAAATATATTTAGAATAATTATCGACGGAATTAAAAGATAATATCAATTGATTGAATTATCAGATACATTGAATTATGATTACGAGTCTCTGTTGAGAGGCCCACATTGATATGAGAAATCTTTCCATTTTAACAATATTCGGAAAATGGTAAAGGGATTTACGTGTAAGAACAAATTGTCAATCATTGAAAGTTAGACAAAGGATAGTGGAAGATTGAATTTCATAAAAATCGATTGATTTATTCAAACGTGCAAAAACGCTTTATGATATAATGGAACTTGATAACTAAAACGTCCTTGTTTAAATAACGCGGATTAGAAGATTAGTTGTTAAATATATAGGAAACTCGTAACTTGTATTTAAAACATGTTCATTAAATATATATGTTTTCAAATTAATTAAGTGGACGATTGTAACAATTGATTATTGTTTCGATAGATACTTAGTCATATTATTTAGAACGTTTTAGAAGTTAAAATAAATAATGGCGCATAAACAAAGTATATCAAAATTAAGTTTTAAAGTATAAACGATACGTATTATAATATTTTCTAAACGAAATTTAAAACGAACTTCGAAATATAAATAGTTTGAAAGATTAAATATTATATTATTCGTTAAATATTTCAAACATATATATTATGTATAAATTTACAATTCTAAATAAAAATATATATATATTAACTTAGTCATAAAACGTCCTGATTTAAAATAATATATTTAGACGAACAACGAGCCACTGATTTATAGAAGCAAATGACCACAATACTCAATTATATAAGTTACATTTTTATAAGGTAATTTATCGATGAGAAAGTCAAATTATTAATAAGGGTACACGTCGCATAACGTAAAAGGCTAGTTTTCTAAGCGTACGAAAATGCGTTCGAAAAACCGGAACTGATACTTAAGTCGAGGGTCAACGTACAACACATCGGTGTAAAAATTACAGATCAACTATGCATGTAAATATAATAAAATATTTAATTAATTATATAAATTAAATATATTAAATATTACATAAACTAACTACATCACGTTTTCTTTATATGAGATGCAAAATTGAAGCCGCAATCAACGGAAGCATGGGTCCAGGATTGGATCTATAAAACTCGAAGTGATCTAGTGCATTTCATTTATCAAAATCTCTATCCCTCTAATCTTATACTCCGTAAATATTTATTTAATTAAATATTATTATTATTATTATTAAAGATTACTATCTTATGGTATTATTATTAGTGGTATTATTATTATTATTAAGTATATATATAAAATACTACGACGAGGTCATGAGTGCATTATTTTCAAAAAGGATTTTTTTAATGAGCGGGATAAAGCTAAGAAAATTATGAGTTATAGCTTTGGAGGTTATGGGTATGGATCATGGGTATGCTCGTGAGGTCAACCTAGTGTTTATCGTCTCCGTTGCGTCTACATATTTTCCTGCAATATTGAATCTCAATATTGATATGTGAGCACTCATAACTTAACTTTTATATATTAATAATGTATCCCTGACTAGTGCTCGAGTATATAGGATTATGCATGCTTGTATTTTTGATATTGCCATTAGATAGGATGAATCCTGAATTAGTTACATATGCGGTTGAGATAAGGTATAAGATATGCATGTCGTTGGAAAGCTAGCGAAAAATTAAGAACTTTTCATTTAAAAATCGACTGGTTTCGATGAACGGATTAGAAGTTATAATTAATTGAATTTTTGTATTATTATTAAAAATGATTATTATTATCATCGTTATTATTATCCTTCTAGTTTTTATTTAATTATTAATATTATTATTATTATTATTATTATTATTATTATTATTATTATTATTATTATTATTATTATTATTATTATTATTATTATTATTATTATTATTATTATTATTATTACTATTATTATCATTATCCATAAAAAGTATTATCATTAAAAATTGTTATTTTATTATTATTACTATCGTTATTATCATTAAAGTTATAATTAGTATTATTATTATTATTATTATTATTATTATTATTATCATTAAAATAGTTATTAGTATTATCATTAATATTATTATAATATTTAGTATTATTATAATTAAAGCTAAGTTTAGTAACACCTAATTATTATAATTACTATTATTATCATTAATATAAACACGATATAAAAGACGATTAAAAGCTATTAAACGAATCGATTAGGAAATAATGAGTATGAGTATCATGATAAAATTAAAATATTGTAAGATATTGAATTAGATAAAATTATCGTTCATATTATTTTTATCATTTTATTATTATTAAAAGTATTATTAATATTAAAACTATCATTTTTACTAAAATTATCATTTTTAATAGAAATATCATTGTTATTATAAAATATCATTATTATTATCAGCTTAGTACTATTATTATTAAAATTTATCATTTTAATATCATTTTTAGTAAATATAAATATAGATATTTTATTAGCAGAATAATAATAACTATTATTACAAAATAATACAACTTCTAATTATTATTGTTATTATCGATATTATTTTATCAAATAAATATGTAATACAAAGATATTTTATTACACGTAATATATTTACATTAATAATACCTATCGTTATATTAAATGAACTTTATAAATTTTATTACTTAAGATATATAAAAGTATATTTTTATCATATATAAATTTTAAATATAAATTTTTGTTAACAAATGACTTTTATTATTTACTTTCATAAAACCTGTTAAAAATATTAAATATATATAAAACGACGATATTTAAGTTATATAATAATCAATTATGGATTTTGGAAATCATTTTGGGTCAAGTTGACTTTTTGTTGACTTTTACATATTAGTCTCGAGCATTAGGATTGTGATACACTATAACCTGACCTAAATTGTTAGACAAATATTGACCAACATATAAATATATATAATTAATATAGGTTCGTGAATCCGAGGTCAGCCTTGCACTTGTTCAATGACGTTATATGTATTTTTACTACGAAATACAGTATGGTGAGTTTCATTTGCTCCCTTTTTAAATGCTTTTGCAATATATATTTTTGGGACTGAGAATACATGCGCTTTTATAAATGTTTTACTAAATAGATACAAGTAATCGAAACTACATTATATGGTTGAATGATCGAAGCCGAATATGCCCCTTTTTGCTTGGTAGCCTAAGAATTAGTAAACCAGTCTACTAATTGACGTGAATCCTAAAGATAGATCTATTGGGTCTAACAAACCCCATCCGTTGTAGCGGATGCTTTAGTACTTCGATGTTGTTTTATCATGTCTGATGGATGTCCAGGAATGATAAGGGATATTGTTATATGCATCTTGTTAATGTCGGTTACCAGGTGTTCAATCCATATGAATGATTTTTGTCTCTATGTATGGGACGTATATTTAATGGAAATGAAATTCTTGTGGTCTATTAAAATGATGGAAATGAATGATTATGATAAACTAATGAACTCACCAACCTTTTAGTTGACACTTTAAAGCATGTTTATTCTCAGGTATGAAAGAAATCTTCCGCTGTGCATTTGTCATTTTAAGGATATTACTTGGAGTCATTCATGGCATATTTCAAAAGATGTTGCATTCGAGTCGTTGAGTTCAGTAAAGATTATGATTAATTAAATGATAGATTAGATCATTTATAGATGGATATTATGAAATGGTATGCATGCCTGTCAATTTTCGATGTAAAGAAAGTTTGTCTTTTAAAAACGAATGCAATGTTTGTAAAATGTATCATATAGAGGTCAAATACCTCGCGATGTAATCAACTATTGTGAATCGTTTATAATGTATATGAATGGGTCCCTTCATTGTTTAAGTATTTTAAGTGTCAAGTTAGAAGGATTAACTTTGTTTGCAAACAAGTTTAGAATTAACTAAACTATGTTTTAGTGATTACAAGTTATATACTCCAAATAAGATAACTATATGATATGAATCGAACTAGATTATGAACAAGGTTATTACCTCAAATCAAATGAACGAAGTTTCTGGAAAAATAAAGATTTGATCTTGAGCTTGATGATGCTCTTGAAAGCTTGGAAACTTTTGAAGTAGAATCATGAAATGAAACAACATTCAAGTAATATTACTACTTTATTTAAGATAGTTATCTTTATAGAAATCGAATCAAAGCTTGAATATGATTATTACCTTGATTGAGAATGAAAAGTTGCTGAGATTAGATGAAAGTTATCAATCTTGGATGATTGCTTGGAATGGATCAGAAAACTTGAAAGTAATCTTGCAAACTTGAAAGGATTCTTGAAGTGTTCTTGAATGATTTTCTTTTGTTGATTCTAACTTAGTTTTTGAAGTAGTTTATGATGTAGAAGATGAAGATCATGAAGGAGATTGATCAATCTTGTAAGTAGGTGTTTTTAGAGAGTGATATTGATAGAAAAATGTATGAGAAATGTTTTAGATATATAGATATAAAAACGTGTTTATATGTATAGATATAGATATTTTCAAGTTTGTTTTCTTTTTCATAAGTCATGCTAGTTGTTAAATGGTTAGTTCCCACATGTTTCTAATCAATTATGGCTGATTAGGTGGTGATTTTGATATTTTTCTATTGGTATATACCAATAGTAAATATGTCTAGAAGCTGTGTATAATACGAGTATTAATACCGTATAAATATGAGTAGAATTCTTGATGAAAACGAATGGGAATACGAGTATAGCTATCTTTGTTAAGTATAAGTATATTGATATATGTATTTAAGTCTTTCAAAAGTGTATTAATACTTCATAATACAATACATATTATTCATTTTAACTTAAGAGTTATTACGTCGTTAAACGTTACATATATATATATATATATATATATATATATATATATATATATATATATATATCCATATATATATATATATCCATATATATATATATATATCCATATATATATACATCATTATATCATTACTACCAGTTATGACGTTCGTGAATCGTCAGACAAACTGGGTGATCAAACGTTTATATAAAACTCGTTTCAAATATTCAAGTCTTAACAAGTTTGATTGCTTAACATATTGGAAACATTTATTTATGTAAATATTAATCTCATATATTTACGGAAAAATCCGGATCGTTACACAGTTCGTCCGTTTCATCGTCTTTTTCTAGCAGCTTGTTGGACGGATGAAGGTGAAAAAAGGGTTAACATGACTTGTACATTTTGTTCCATTATTTTCACCATACAATATTTAATTAATATAGTGGGTCCCAATTTATTTGAGGAAGTATGTCATTGTTGGTAGTGTTTAGTCTTGGGATGGATGTGTTGATGTAGCGCTGATGTGGCGCTCATAAGGCGGATAGTCTCGGGGAAGAAGCATGTCACCATTGAGACCTCTCTAACAGAAAATGATATCTAGAGGAACCGACGCGGTGGCTGTATTGATCGAATGGATATTAGCAAGATTAGTTCTTCATGTCGATGTTTAACTAATAGTTCCTAATGAGCTTGATCGGGTGGTGGGGAGGTTGAAATGTCCCGTTCTTATTGATTAAAAACGTTTCATATTAATTGATTTCGTTGCGAGGTTTTGACCTCTATATGAGACGTTTTTCAAAGACTGCATTCATTTTAAAACAAACCATAACCTTTATTTCATTGAACCAAAGTTTGAATATGATCATCACTTGAAATAAGTTTGAAGCAGAATCATGGCACGAAAACAAGTTCAAGTAAGATCATCACTTGAAATAAGATTGTTATAGTTATAGAAATTGAACCAAAGTTTGAATATGATTATTACCTTGTATTAGAATAATATCCTACTGTAAGAAACAAAGATTTCTTGAGGTTGGATGATCACCTTACAAGACTGGAAGTGAGCTAGCAAACTTGAAAGTATTCTTGATTTTATGTAACTAGAACTTGTAGAATATATGAAGAACACTTAGAACTTGAAGATAGAACTTGAGAGAGATCAATTAGATGAAGAAAATTGAAGAATGAAAGTGTTTGTAGGTGTTTTTGGTCGTTGGTGTATGGATTAGATATAAAGGATATGTAATTTTGTTTTCATGTAAATAAGTCATGAATGATTACTCATATTTTTGTAATTTTATGAGATATTTCATGCTAGTTGCCAAATGATGGTTCCCACATGTGTTAGGTGACTCACATGGGCTGCTAAGAGCTGATCATTGGAGTGTATATACCAATAGTACATACATCTAAAAGCTGTGTATTGTACAAGTACGAATACGGGTGCATACGAGTAGAATTGTTGATGAAACTGAACGAGGATGTAATTGTAAGCATTTTTGTTAAGTAGAAGTATTTTGATAAGTGTATTGAAGTCTTTAAAAAGTTTATAAATACATATTAAAACACTACATGTATATACATTTTAACTGAGTCGTTAAGTCATCGTTAGTCGTTACATGTAAGTGTTGTTTTGAAACCTTTAGGTTAACGATCTTGTTAAATGTTGTTAACCCAATGTTTATAATATCAAATGAGATTTTAAATTATTATATTATCATGATATTATCATATATGAATATCTCTTAATATGATATATATACATTAAATGTCTTTACAACAATAATCGTTACATATATGTCTCGTTTAAAAATCATTAAGTTAGTAGTCTTGTTTTTACATATGTAGTTCATTGTTAATATACTTAATGATATGTTTACTTATCATAGTATCATGTTAACTATATATATATCCATATATATGTCATCATATAGTTTTTACAAGTTTTAACGTTCGTGAATCACCGGTCAACTTGGGTGGTCAATTGTCTATATGAAACATATTTCAATTAATCAAGTCTTAACAAGTTTGATTGCTTAACATGTTAGAAACATTTAATCATGTAAATATCAATCTCAATTAATATATATAAACATGGAAAAGTTCGGGTCACTACAGTACCTACCCGTTAAATAAATTTCGTCCCGAAATTTTAAGCTGTTGAAGGTGTTGACGAATCTTCTGGAAATAGATGCGGGTATTTCTTCTTCATCTGATCTTCAAGCTCCCAGGTGAACTCGGGTCCTCTACGAGCATTCCATCGAACCTTAACAATTGGTATCTTGTTTTGCTTAAGTCTTTTAACCTCACGATCCATTATTTCGACGGGTTCTTCGATGAATTGAAGTTTTTTGTTGATTTGGATTTCATCTAACGGAATAGTGAGATCTTCTTTAGCAAAACATTTCTTTAAATTCGAGACGTGAAAAGTGTTATGTACAGCCGCGAGTTGTTGAGGTAACTCAAGTCGGTAAGCTACTAGTCCGACACGATCAATAATCTTGAATGGTCCAATATACCTTGGATTTAATTTCCCTCGTTTACCAAATCGAACAACACCTTTCCAAGGTGCAACTTTAAGCATGACTATCTCTCCAATTTCAAATTCTATATCTTTTCTTTTAATGTCAGCGTAGCTCTTTTGTCGACTTTGGGCGGTTTTCAACCGTTGTTGAATTTGGATGATCTTCTCGGTAGTTTCTTGTATAATCTCTGGACCCGTAATCTGTCTATCCCCCACTTCACTCCAACAAATTGGAGACCTGCACTTTCTACCATAAAGTGCTTCAAACGGCGCCATCTCAATGCTTGAATGGTAGCTGTTGTTGTAGGAAAATTCTGCTAACGGTAGATGTCGATCCCAACTGTTTCCGAAATCAATAACACATGCTCGTAGCATGTCTTCAAGCGTTTGTATCGTCCTTTCGCTCTGCCCATCAGTTTGTGGATGATAAGCAGTACTCATGTCTAGACGAGTTCCTAATGCTTGCTGTAATGTCTGCCAGAATCTTGAAATAAATCTACCATCCCTATCAGAGATAATAGAGATTGGTATTCCATTTCTGGAGACGACTTCCTTCAAATACAGTCGTGCTAACTTCTCCATCTTGTCATCTTCTCTTATTGGCAGGAAGTGTGCTGATTTGGTGAGACGATCAACTATTACCCAAATAGTATCAAAACCACTTGCAGTCCTTGGCAATTTAGTGATGAAATCCATGGTAATGTTTTCCCATTTCCATTCCGGGATTTCGGGTTGTTGAAGTAGACCCGATGGTTTCTGATGCTCAGCTTTGACCTTAGAACACGTCAAACATTCTCCTACGTATTTAGCAACATCAGCTTTCATACCCGGCCACCAAAAATGTTTCTTGAGATCCTTGTACATCTTCCCCGTTCCAGGATGTATTGAGTATCTGGTTTTATGAGCTTCTCTAAGTACCATTTCTCTCATATCTCCAAATTTTGGTACCCAAATCCTTTCGGCCCTATACCGGGTTCCGTCTTCCCGAATATTAAGATGCTTCTCCGATCCTTTGGGTATTTCATCCTTTAAATTTCCCTCTTTTAAAACTCCTTGTTGCGCCTCCTTTATTTGAGTAGTAAGGTTATTATGAATCATTATATTCATAGATTTTACTCGAATGGGTTCTCTGTCCTTCCTGCTCAAGGCATCGGCTACCACATTTGCCTTCCCCAGGTGGTAACGAATCTCAAAGTCGTAATCATTCAATAATTCAATCCACCTACGCTGCCTCATATTCAGTTGTTTCTGATTAAATATGTGTTGAAGACTTTTGTGGTCGGTATATATAATACTTTTGACCCCATATAAGTAGTGCCTCCAAGTCTTTAATGCAAAAACAACCGCGCCTAATTCCAAATCATGCGTCGTATAATTTTGTTCGTGAATCTTCAATTGTCTAGACGCATAAGCAATCACCTTCGTTCGTTGCATTAATACACAACCGAGACCTTGCTTTGATGTGTCACAATAAATCACAAAATCATCATTCCCTTCAGGCAATGACAATATAGGTGCCGTAGTTAGCTTTTTCTTCAATAACTGAAACGCTTTCTCTTGTTCATCATTCCATTCAAATTTCTTCCCTTTATGCGTTAATGCAGTCAAGGGTTTTGCTATTCTGGAAAAGTCTTGGATGAACCTTCTGTAGTAACCAGCTAGTCCTAAAAACTGGCGTATGTGTTTCGGAGTTTTCGGGGTTTCCCACTTTTCAACAGTTTCTATCTTTGCCGGATCCACCTTAATACCTTCTTTGTTCACTATGTGACCGAGGAATTGAACTTCTTCCAACCAAAATGCACACTTTGAAAACTTAGCGTACAATTCTTCCTTCCTCAATACTTCTAACACCTTTCTCAAATGTTCACCGTGTTCTTGGTCATTCTTTGAGTAAATAAGTATGTCATCAATGAAAACAATGACAAACTTGTCAAGGTATGGTCCACACACTCGGTTCATAAGGTCCATGAACACAGCTGGTGCATTAGTTAAACCAAACGGCATGATCATAAACTCGTAATGACCGTAACGTGTTCTGAAAGCAGTCTTTGGAATATCATCTTCTTTCACCCGCATTTGATGATATCCGGAATGTAAGTCAATCTTTGAATAAACAGACGAGCCTTGTAGTTGATCAAATAAGTCGTCGATTCTCGGTAGTGGGTAGCGGTTCTTGATGGTAAGTTTGTTCAACTCTCGGTAGTCGATACATAACCTGAATGTACCATCTTTCTTCTTGACAAACAAAACAGGAGCTCCCCACGGTGATGTGCTTGGTCGAATGAAACCACGCTCTAAAAGTTCTTGTAATTGGCTTTGCAGTTCTTTCATCTCGCTGGGTGCGAGTCTGTAAGGAGCACGAGCTATTGGTGCAGCTCCTAGTATAAGATCTATTTGAAATTCAACGGATCGATGTGGGGGTAATCCCGGTAATTCTTTCGGAAATACATCAGGAAATTCTTTTGCAATGGGAACATCATTGATGCTCTTTTCTTCAGTTTGTACTTTCTCGACGTGTGCTAGAACAGCATAGCAACATTTTCTTATTAGTTTTTGTGCCTTCAAATTACTAATAAGATGTAGCTTCGTGTTGCCCTTTTCTCCGTACACCATTAAGGGTTTTCCTTTTTCTCGTATAATGCGAATTGCATTTTTGTAACAAACTATCTCTGCTTTCACTTCTTTCAACCAGTCCATACCGATTATCACATCAAAACTCCCTAACTCTACTGGTATTAAATCAATCTTTTCTCGATTCCGACATATATTATCTGCTGAAATTAATTTACCATTTGCTAATTCGAGTAAAAATTTACTATCCAAAGGCGTCAATGGACAACTTAATTTAGCACAAAAATCTCTACTCATATAGCTTCTATCCGCACCCGAATCAAATAAAACGTAAGCATATTTATTGTCAATAAGAAACGTACCCGTAACAAGCTCCGGGTCTTCCTGTGCCTCTACCGTATTAATATTGAAAACTCTTCCGCGGCCTTGTCCATTCGTGTTCTCCTGGTTCGGGCAATTTCTAATAATGTGGCTCGGTTTTCCACATTTATAACAAACTACATTGGCATAACTTGCTCCGACACTACTTGCTCCGCCATTACTCGTTCCGACACCATTTGTTCCTTTCGTTTTATTACCCCCTGGTCCGTAGACCTCACACTTCGCCGCACTATGACCATTTCTTTTACACTTGTTGCAAAATTTGGTGCAGAACCCCGAGTGATACTTTTCACACCTTTGGCATAGCTGCTTCTGATTGTTGTTGTTGTTGCGGTTGTTATTATTGTTGGGATGATTGTTGTAGTTGCTGTTGTTATTGTTGTTGTTGTTGTTGGGCCGTTTGTTGTAGTTGCGATTGATGTTGCGATTGTTGGGATAATTGTTACGATTATTATTGTAATTGCTGTTGTTGTTGTATTGGTGATTCTTATCACCGTTTTCCTCCCACTTTCTTTTGACTTGCTTCACATTGGCCTCTTCAGCCGTCTGTTCTTTAATTCTTTCCTCAATCTCGTTCACTAGTTTGTGAGCCATTCTACATGCCTGTTGTATGGAGGCGGGCTCGTGTGAACTTATATCTTCTTGGATTCTTTCCGGTAATCCTTTCACAAACGCGTCGATCTTCTCTTCCTCATCTTCGAACGCTCCCGGACACAATAGGCACAATTCTGTGAATCGTCTTTCGTACGTGGTAATATCAAATCCTTGGGTTCGTAACCCTCTAAGTTCTGTCTTGAGCTTATTGACCTCGGTTCTGGGACGGTATTTCTCGTTCATCAAGTGCTTGAATGCTGACCACGGTAGTGCGTACGCATCGTCTTGTCCCACTTGCTCTAGATAGGTATTCCACCATGTTAACGCAGAACCTGTGAAGGTATGCGTAGCGTACTTCACTTTGTCCTCTTCAGTACACTTACTTATGGCAAACACCGATTCGACCTTCTCGGTCCACCATTTTAATCCGATCGGTCCTTCGGTTCCATCAAATTCCAAAGGTTTGCAGGCAGTGAATTCTTTGTAGGTGCATCCTACACGATTTCCTGTACTGCTAGATCCAAGGTTATTGTTGGTATGTAGTGCAGCCTGTACTGCGGCTATGTTTGAAGCTAGAAAAGTACGGAATTCCTCTTCATTCATATTCACGGTGTGTCGAGTAGTCGGTGCCATTTCCTTCAAAATAGTCAAATGGAACAAGTTAATCATACAGAATATTAAGAGTAGTTAATAGTATTTCGTAGCATAATATGAACTCATTTATAAAAGCTTTTTCTTCATATTAGCTTTTTATAAGTTTAAATTCGGGTAGTACCTACCCGTTAAGTTCATACTTAGTAGCTATAATACAATTCAACTACTACAATTCTATATAAAAAACTCATTATAATAATATTTCGCGTTCAAACTTTTACACAATATTTTACAAACTTACAATATCGCTTATTTTACATATAGCATGAAATATAGCACACAATAAATTTGATACAAGATGGTTGTGAAGATAATTCTAGCTAGTACACAAGTCGTTCAGCAAAGGCAATAAAGACACGTAATTCATACGTCCAGAAACAAGTCATGCATTCTGGTTTTACTAGGATTACTTCCCATCCTTGGTCTTGTGGAACATAACCGTTATGGCCGTTGATAAGACATCGTGTTGTAACGTCGTCAAATGGACGAGGGTTACGTAATGTCCAACAGTCCCGTAACAATCTAAAAACCTCATTTCTTATCCCCAATTACCGACTCCGTCACTTGTGGGAACGTTTTGTTTAATAGTTGTAGCCCGATGTTCTTGTTCTCACTTTGGTGAGAAGCGAACATTACTAATCCGTAAGCATAACATGCTTCTTTATGTTGCATGTTAGCCGCTTTTTCTAAATCACGAAGTCCAATATTCGGATATATTGAGTCAAAATAATTTCTTAACCCATTGCGTAAAATAGCATTTGGGTTCCCCGCAATATATGCGTCAAAGTAAACACATCGTAACTTATGGATTTCCCAATGTGATATCCCCCATTTTTCGAACGAAAGCCTTTTATAAACCAAGGCATTCTTGGAACGTTCTTCGAATGTCTTACAAACTTATCTCGCCTTAAATAGTTGTGCTGAGGAATTCTGACCGACTCTAGACAAGATTTCATCAATCATGTCTCCGGGTAGGTCTCTTAAAATATTGGGTTGTCTATCCATTTTGTGTTTTTATACTGTAAAATAGACAAGAGTTAGATTCATAAAAAAAATACTTATTAATACAAGCAATTTTTACATATATCATAAAGCATAAGCACACTATATTACATATATTACACCACACGAATACAACTATCTTATTCCGACTCGCTCGTTTCTTCTTCTTCAGTTTTGGTTCGTTTTGACAAGTTTCTAGGGATATATGATGTTCCCCTAATACGAGCCGTCGTTTTCCACATTGGTTTAGAAAAACCTGGTGGTTTAGAGGTTCCCGGGTCATTGTTACAACTTAAGGACTTCGGGGGTTGACGATACATATAAAGTTCATCGGGGTTGGAATTAGATTTCTCTATTTTTATGCCCTTTCCCTTATTATTTTCTTTTGCCTTTTTAAATTCAGTTGGGGTAATTTCTATAACATCATCGAAATTCTCGTCGGAATCCGATTAATCGGAGAATTGGTAATCCTCCCAATATTTTGCTTCCTTGGCGGAAACACCATTGACCATAATTAACCTTGGTCGGTTGGTTGAGGATTTTCTTTTACTTAACCGTTTTATTATTTCCCCCACCGGTTCTATTTCTTCATCCGGTTCCGATTCTTCTTCCGGTTCCGATTCTTCTTCCGGTTCCGACTCTTCTTCCGGTTCCTCTTCGGGAACTTGTGAATCAGTCCACGAATCATTCCAATTTACATTTGACTCTTCATTATTATTAGGTGAGTCAATGGGACTTGTTCTAGAGGTAGACATCTATCACATAATATCAAATACGTTAAGAGATTAATATATCACATAATATTCACATGTTAAAAATATATAGTTTCCAACAAAATTTGTTAAGCAATCATTTTTCAAGTAAACACGGTCGAAGTCCAGACTCACTAATGTATCCTAACAAACTCGATAAGACACACTAATGCAAAATTCTGGTTCTCTAAGACCAACGCTCGGATACCAACTGAAATGTCCCGTTCTTATTGATTAAAAACGTTCCATATTAATTGATTTCGTTGCGAGGTTTTGACCTCTATATGAGACGTTTTTCAAAGACTGCATTCATTTTAAAACAAACCATAACCTTTATTTCATCAATAAAGGTTTAAAAAGCTTTACGTAGCTTATCAAATAATGATAATCTAAAATATCCTGTTTACACACGACCATTACATAATGGTTTACAATACAAATATGTTACAACAAAATAAGTTTCTTGAATGCAGTTTTTACACAATATCATACAAGCATGGACTCCAAATCTCGTCCTTATTTAAGTATGCGACAGCGGAAGCTCTTAATAATCACCTGAGAATAAACATGCTTAAAACGTCAACAAAAATGTTGGTGAGTTATAGGTTTAACCTATATATATCAAATCATAATAATAGACCACAAGATTTCATATTTCAATACACATCCCATACATAGAGATAAAAATCATTCATATGGTGAACACCTGGTAACCGACATTAACAAGATGCATATATAAGAATATCCCCATCATTTCCGGGACACCCTTCGGATATGATATAAATTTCGAAGTACTAAAGCATCCGGTACTTTGGATGGGGTTTGTTAGGCCCAATAGATCTATCTTTAGGATTCGCGTCAATTAGGGTGTCTGTTCCCTAATTCTTAGATTACCAGACTTAATAAAAAGGGGCATATTCGATTTCGATAATTCAACCATAGAATGTAGTTTCACGTACTTGTGTCTATTTTGTAAATCATTTATAAAACCTGCATGTATTCTCATCCCAAAAATATTAGATTTTAAAAGTGGGACTATAACTCACTTTCACAGATTTTTACTTCTTCGAGAAGTAAGACTTGGCCACTGGTTGATTCACGAACCTATAACAATATATACATATATATCAAAGTATGTTCAAAATATATTTACAACACTTTTAATATATTTTGATGTTTTAAGTTTATTAAGTCAGCTGTCCTCGTTAGTAACCTACAACTAGTTGTCCACAGTTAGATGTACAGAAATAAATCGATAAATATTATCTTGAATCAATCCACGACCCAGTGTATACGTATCTCAGTATTGATCACAACTCAAACTATATATATTTTGGAATCAACCTCAACCCTGTATAGCTAACTCCAACATTCACATATAGAGTGTCTATAGTTGTTCCGAAATATATATAGATGTGTCGACATGATAGGTCAAAACATTGTATACGTGTCTATGGTATCTCAAGATTACATAATATACAATACAAGTTGATTAAGTTATGGTTGGAATAGATTTGTTACCAATTTTCACGTAGCTAAAATGAGAAAAATTATCCAATCTTGTTTTACCCATAACTTCTTCATTTTAAATCCATTTTGAGTGAATCAAATTGCTATGGTTTCATATTGAACTCTATTTTATGAATCTAAACAGAAAAAATATAGGTTTATAGTCGGAAAAATAAGTTACAAGTCATTTTTGTAAAGGTAGTCATTTCAGTCGAAAGAACGACGTCTAGATGACCATTTTAGAAAACATACTTCCACTTTGAGTTTAACCATAATTTTTGGATATAGTTTCATGTTCATAATAAAAATCATTTTCTCAGAATAACAACTTTTAAATCAAAGTTTATCATAGTTTTTAATTAACTAACCCAAAACAGCCCGCGGTGTTACTACGACGGCGTAAATCCGGTTTTACGGTGTTTTTCGTGTCTCCAGGTTTTAAATCATTAAGTTAGCATATCATATAGATATAGAACATGTGTTTAGTTGATTTTAAAAGTCAAGTTAGAAGGATTAACTTTTGTTTGCGAACAAGTTTAGAATTAACTAAACTATGTTCTAGTGATTACAAGTTTAAACCTTCGAATAAGATAGCTTTATATGTATGAATCGAATGATGTTATGAATATCATTACTACCTTAAGTTCCTTGGATAAACCTACTGGAAAAGTAAAAAATGGATCTAGCTTCAACGGATCCTTGGATGGCTCGAAGTTCTTGAAGCAGAATCATGGCACGAAAACAAGTTCAAGTAAGATCATCACTTGAAATAAGATTGTTATAGTTATAGAAATTGAACCAAAGTTTGAATATGATTATTACCTTGTATTATAATGATATCCTACTGTAAGAAACAAAGATTTCTTGAGGTTGGATGATCACCTTACAAGATTGGAAGTGAGCTAGCAAACTTGAAAGTATTCTTGATTTTATATAACTAGAACTTGTAGAATATATGAAGAACACTTAGAACTTGAAGATAGAACTTGAGAGAGATCAATTAGATGAATAAAATTGAAGAATGAAAGTGTTTGTAGGTGTTTTTGGTCGTTGGTGTATGGATTAGATATAAAGGATATGTAATTTTGTTTTCATGTAAATAAGTCATGAATGATTACTCATATTTTTGTAATTTTATGAGATATTTCATGCTAGTTGCCAAATGATGGTTCCCACATGTGTTAGGTGACTCACATGGGCTGCTAAGAGTTGATCATTGGAGTGTATATACCAATAGTACATACATCTAAAAGCTGTGTATTGTACGAGTACGAATACGGGTGCATACGAGTAGAATTGTTGATGAAACTGAACGAGGATGTAATTGTAAGCATTTTTGTTAAGTAGAAGTATTTTGATAAGTGTATTGAAGTCTTTCAAAAGTGTATAAATACATATTAAAACACTACATGTATATACATTTTAACTGAGTCGTTAAGTCATCGTTAGTCGTTACATGTAAGTGTTGTTTTGAAACCTTTAGGTTAACGATCTTGTTAAATGTTGTTAACCCAATGTTTATAATATCAAATGAGATTTTAAATTATTATATTATCATGATATTATCATATATTAATATCTCTTAATATGATATATATACATTAAATGTCTTTACAACAATAATCGTTACATATATGTCTCGTTTAAAAATCATTAAGTTAGTAGTCTTGTTTTTACATATGTAGTTCATTGTTAATATACTTAATGATATGTTTACTTATCATAGTATCATGTTAACTATATATATATCCATATATATGTCATCATATAGTTTTTACAAGTTTTAACGTTCGTGAATCACCGGTCAACTTGGGTGGTCAATTGTCTATATGAAACATATTTCAATTAATCAAGTCTTAACAAGTTTGATTGCTTAACATGTTGGAAACATTTAATCATGTAAATATCAATCTCAATTAATATATATAAACATGGAAAAGTTCGGGTCACTACAGAGGTCACGTGTGGTGACGGAAGATGACGTCACTAGCTTAGTGTACTTATCAGCAATAATTAAAGAAGTTCTAAGGGTACACCCACCCAACCCACTTCTCTTATGGGCTCGTTTAGCAGCTACATACACAATGATCGATGGTCATCATGTGCCAGCTGGGACGACCGCAATGGTTAATATTTGGGCCATATCTATAGACCCACAAATATGGAATGATCCACTAGATTTTAAGCCCGAAAGGTTTGTGAATGAGGTAGACGGGTTAATGGATATGTCGGTTATGGGGTCGGATCTAAGGTTGGCTCCGTTTGGGTCAGGTCGAAGAAGTTGCCCATAGAAGAGTCTTAGGCGAGTAACAGTGAGCTTTTGGGTGGAGACTTTATTGCACGATATTCTAACATTTAATCTTATTTCTTAGTTGAGTAATATATGTCTCTCTCATCATCTTTTAAGATTAAATTATAATAGTACCTTCTCATAATGCACCAACTTTTCCGATCTACATGAGAATTTATAAGCCTTTAATGAACCGAAAGAAGAGGAACCCATAAGCTTGCGAATTGTCGTTGATGGTGCGCCCTATTGTTTGCACGCATTAAATGACCATTACAAGGCGGACAAGACGCTTAAAAGGCATAATAATAGCATTAAAAGCTTTTTTTAATATACATACTTTCTGCGTTTTTCGGTCAGAATAACATCATCAATAACATAACAGGCCGCACAACGTTTTACGTAAGCCCTGTAGACCGCTATTTGTGCGTAAGCCCTAGAAAGAACACGTGATCATTACACATGCTACATCAGCGTAAAACACAAAGTCGGTTACGCACTTTTCAATAAATTAATCAATGGAAACGTGACACGTATCTCCGAAAATTACGGAGCACTCACACTTAGGCCACATACAATCGATCGCCACCCGATGTCACCACCAATCGCCACCGGGTCACGGCCAAAATCAGCAAACCGTGAACCGGTCCGCCAGTGGGTCCTGCAACATGAGTAACGGGTAGAAAGTGGGGCCCGCCGAATTTCTTTTTTTTTCTCCAACGGCTATTTTGTTTTTTTTTTTCTCTTTTAAACCACTAAACAATATATTTTCTCTATATATATACCCACACTTTTCACAACAAAAACATACACTCTCATCTCATTATTTACCCAACACACTCACCTTCAATCCATATTTCACAAAAACAAAAAAATTCAAATGGATTTGAAAGATTTATTAAATTCTCAGAGCGAGAGCGAGGAGAACGTGACAGATAGTGATAGCGCACAGTCCGATTCCGATGAAGATTTAATTCAAAGACGGTTACAACACGCTTAACTTACTCGATTCATTTGATGCAATGGATGAAGAAGATGAAGCTCAAAACTCTCATACAATTATTAGAAGACGTCGGTTACAAAGAGATCGGATTGAGTCCGGTAATCGTTTGTACAATGACTATTTCTCGGATAATCCAACATTTTCGGGTGATAATTTTCGAAATCGATACCGAATGAGTAAGTCATTGTTTATTCGTATTGGTCATGCTATTCTATCATATGAATCTCAACCGAGACCCGATTATTTTAAATATTTTGATCAACGTTACGATGCAACCGGTCAACTCGGTTTCAATATTTTTCAAAAGTGTACATCGGTCATACGTCAATTGGCGTATGGCATTGCGCCTGCTGCATTCGATGAGTATTTACACATGGGCGCTTCAACGTTTCGTGATTGTTTAAAGAATTTTTGTAAATGTATTATTCATATGTTTTCGCGCAACTGAAGAAGATGTTCGTCGATTGCATGCCAAACATTTGGAGATGCATGATTTTCCGGGTATGTTAGGTAGTCTCGATTGCATGCACTGGGCTTGGAAAAATTTTCTAGTTGCGTGGCAAGGGCATTACCACAGGGGTGATCACGAAGGACCAACAATAATGCTCAAGGCGGTTGCGTCCTACGATATGTAGATTTGACACGTTTTCTTTGGTCCAGCGGGTTCGAACAATGATATTAATGTTCTTAATGAATCAGATTTGTTCGAAGATTTATTGGATGGTCGAGCTCCGAAGGTCCGTTACACTATCAACGGGCACGAATTTACTATAGGGTATTACTTGGTAGATGCATATACCCAGGTTGGGCAACACTTGTCAAGTCGTTTAAATGTCCAATTGAGCAAAAAAAATTAAGGTTTAAACGTTTTCAAGAAGCTGCAAGAAAAGACGTGGAACGAGCTTTCGGTGTTCTTCTAGGTCGTTGGACAATAATAAAACACCCAGCAAGACCTTTTAGTATCAATAAAATACGTCGAATCATGTACACTTGTGTTATACTTCACAACGTGATCATCGAAGACAACGCCCGCAACATATGCGACCTCGAAGAGGATTATCTCCGAAATCTAGAAAACATGCCGCAACGTACTTAGGCCTAGAGAGTTGAGCTCCAAGATCGGGTGGATCGAGAGATGCGACATCGAAGAGCGCATCATCTCCTTCGCAACAATTTGATCGAACACATTTGGACACTCCCGAATGATCATATTGTTCGAAACAATTAGCGTTATTTATAGTGTTTTTTTTATTTATGTATTGTCTTTTATTTTTTAATTATGTAATGTTTTTAATTTTTAATGGTTTTATTTCATTTAATAGAATGTTATTGGTATTTATTTATTATATTTAAATAATAATTAAAAATTGGTTAAGGTTTGAAATGGAGTATATGATAGTGAGTGTTTAGTGAAAGGAATGTGAAAGAAATGTTAATGTGTTTGTGCTGATGTGGCGTTGATATGAAAGGGAAAATGTTTGTTAAAGAGGTGAACCATTGTAAGTGGCCTTATATGTAGGCCACCTGGCTCATCATTTTTCAGACACTTGGACTTGTGACCAAGGTTGCAAAAGATGTGAGACGGGTTCGAGACGGTCCGGTTCTAAAAAGGTCAAGACGTTCGAGACGGGGTCGAGACGGGGGTCGAGACGGGCGTTGACCAAAGTTGACTTTTAAATATATAAGTATATAAATGTATATATGTGTACATATTTTAAAGCCAAAAACTTTAATTGACTAATTTGTACTCATAATTGTTATTACAGTTAATATAATATAGAAAATTGTAACTAGAATACGACAAATTTGACTGATTTTACCTACATTTTGGATTTTCCGAATTTTGAGACTTTGACCTGATTTGTTTCAACTTTAACCCGAATTTTGACTGTTGGCTGTCATATTAGACGGTTTTCTTCGAGACGGGACGGGCTAGTCACCAAACCGTCGCAACGGGCGTCGAGACGGCTCGAGACGGGGTGTTTTGCAACAGTGCTTGTGACAGAGCACACACTTGGACTTGTGGCACGGACCAATTTCTAGTTCGGCTCTGCAAGGTTGACTTAAGCAACCCCACAGTTTTTAGACCGTAATTCGGGTCTGCAGGGACTTTGTCCCAAAAGTAAAAGTCAATCAGCCATCCACCCCATCACGTTAAGGAGTTTTAGTTCTGCACTGGCACTTACTGGCCGCTAGCCGGAAATAAGTATCAACGTATGGCCTATTGAAGTAAATATGATGCGAAGAAAAGAAAAGGGACAGCGTAGGAAGACCGAGGCATTAGAAAAATGGTAATAGCAGCCTATATGGTTTCCCAAATATTAGACATAAACCCATTAGATGACGTTAATCATAGAGGAAAGAGTAGCGCTGAAGTAAGCTACAGATTATAATTCATGTAGTTTGAATTAAATTAACAGACAATTTCAATTTTCGCTCTATTTGTGGTTCATCCTGTTCAAACATCCGGATCACGATTTCTTCACTAAATACTAATTATGTAAAAACATTAGATATAAGAGCAAAATAGATCAGTTATAACCGATGCAGCTGGTAAATTAGTGTTTAGATCAGTGATTAGAGCATAAATCGATTGGAGTTGACTTTTCTTACGATTTTACTTTATTTGACGTTCAATTGGATTATGAGAAGTAAGTGATTCATAAATATCATAAAGTGATATAGAATGAATTCATAGGCTGATTCAAGTTAATGTTGAGCTTTATTTGATCAAAATTGAAGAATTTGGGTTTTCACATTCATCCTCTGTTTGCAATTGAATTTTAGATTGATTGTTGATGTTTTAGCTCGATTTAAGTATATGTTAATTCAGTAAGAATCAGAGATCTATTATATCAGTTAGTTTTAGATAAATTTTAAGTTTAGAACGAAAAATCAAAATCCATGTTCTTTGTGTTTTTCATACGTTTTTCAGAATTTATGAAAATCATTATATGTTTATGTTAAGTGATTTGTGATTACGTAATAGTTTAGTTGAGAATAGTTGTGGATTTTAACTCATGTATAGTTAAATCAAATCAATCGAAAATTTCAATTTTCACTTTGTTCCTTGTTCGTCCTTTTTTCTCAACGGTAAATTCGACATCTATTACTCTCATTTGCCATCTACACACGCGTTAAGAACAAACTCCTCGCATCCAGTGTACCCTGAATGCTTTAGGTTAACTGCTTGTTCCGCACAGAGTGAAGGATACTAGAGGCACAACCTTGGAGAAAACTCCTCACAGGATTCGAACCCGCACCTATTCTTTCAAGGATACTGGCCCAAAACCAACTGAGACTTTTTACCACTCAACCAAACAGTTTGGTGGTTTCCTTGTTTGTCCTAATTAAACACAAATTATGTAATAACAATTCGATTTAAATGCCTTGTTTATTTGTGTGCGCGTTAATCTGATCAGTATCGTACTCATATTCTTACATTGACATCTCAAAATATCCATCAGATTATGGTGACTCGTACACATCATTTAACCCACTTACATTCGTAACTCATTACATCAATGACCCACATTTGTCAATATTTTTCCCTGATCATTTATAACCATAAGAAGATAACACGTACATAACAAATTTGTACACGGGTAATTAATATCTTGTACGAGCAATAATACCAAGTTTTCGGTCCTTATAGCACACAAATGGACATATTCAACAGTGCGGTTTTTTCCAGTGCATATTACAGTACAAATTTAATGCAAATGACATAAATTTAATGATACCGCAACCCGCAGGCGCACCACATATGTATGCGGGCAATCATTATTGTGCGTATGCGTGTTCTTGTGTGCGGTATGCGGCGTGCGATTGCCTTTGTTCCCGGTACGGCGGTTGCTTAGCTGTCAAGTAAATATCTTTTCGATAATTATATCCATGATTCGGGGAAGTCAGTTATGGATGAGATTATCATGATCTGGGACGGTTCTAGAATTAGGGTTTGCCTATAAATAAAAACCCTAATCATCATTTACCAGACACGGCACATTACGTAACCATCACATACGATACACATTACGAAAAACAGCATCATTCAGCATCTTTTCAAGGTTAACAGGTTAGTCTTTTGTAAGCTAGTACCTACGACCTTATTTGGGGCCTCTTGATCGACGACCGTTATCGGAGGTGGACTTAATCACTTGGCCACCCCGCCGACATCATCATGTCGGCCAGGGTTATTCACGGTAGCCGGACCGGAGAGCCACGTTCTAAGATCCTTAAACCCCTCTTTATGTATTGAGCAGGCATATTAAACCCTACGGTTAAAATATGCATGATCAAGTGGTGCTTTCATTGAGAGTCGAATTAATTCAAGACTGTTTAATTGCTTTTTCTTTTAAGGTTTCGAATTGTATGACTCGTTATTTACAAAATTTTTGAATTTTTTCTTTAACAGTATCATGACTTCCGAGGAATCATCGGAACATACCCAAACAGATATTCAGAACGTACCGTCTGGTAGTCAACAGACACTGGTTATGACTACGGGGGCGGCTATTCAGGCGGGGTACACGATGTACCCTCCACCTATATCCGGCGAACCCTTTCAGAGGTACAAGCCGATATATTCAGACGGGGTTACACCGCCAAGAGCAAACTCACCAGTCACAACCACGCGGTTGGACTTTTCGTCAGTGGATCCAAGGGTCATCTTGGCAGGCACTAACGGGGCCGCATGTGGTTTGCTGCGGCCAGGTACCTATTTACAGTACCACTGTTTCAATACCTCTGCATACGCAGAGCATTCAGCAGAATTCGTCATTTACACCGTTGCAACCTTGGCAACCACCGCGCCCAGTTTCGCAATTTTTAACTCCTGCGGATGCGCAGGCGTTACTTAATAGTTGGGGGTTTGGTGTCATCCCAGATGCAAACTCTCATTGGGCGCCGATAACAGCACAGCAGCAAAGCACAGCGCATACAGTTGGGCTTTTAAGTGTGTATCCTCAGGTTTCGCAGATATCTGCGCCACAGGTTTCGCTTCCTTTACAACCACCTGTGTACTCTGCGTCTTCAAGTCATCCCTCTTTTTCAACGCAGCAGCCTTGGTTATATCCGCAGACGCAGGGTCAACCTTGGCAAAATGTTCAAGGACAGGAAAATCTTGCAAGTCAATTCATGCAGGCCGCACCTCCTGATATGGTTCACTTATTTTCACAACCTGACTTTGTTCAGGACATGATGAAGCGTTTCTTTGCGAACTTGAAAGGGGATCCTGTTAAACCACCCTTCGAGCTACCGACTACCTTTGACAAGTTTCCTCCGCATATAACCGCATATCCGTTTCCATCAGCACCAAAGATACCTAGCACGTTGGGTACTTACAATGGCCTGCCCGATCCAGATGATTTTTTACAGCGTTTCGAGGGCGCAATGCGCACTCAGGGCTGGGTGGATCCGGTTGCGTGTCAGATATTTCCTATGACACTACAGGGTATTGCCCGTGAGTGCTTTAATAAATTGCCGGCTGGTAGTATTGCCGGGTTTATGGATCTGCGGACAAAGTTTTTACTGCAATATCAGAATCAGAGACCACGCAAGCGCACTCACATTGAATGCCATGACATCGTGCAGAAGTCCAAGAAATCTTTGGGCGAATTTCTCACAAGGTATACTAATGAGTGCCTGCGTATACCAGATTTCAAACCAGAGCAACAGATTTCCGGACTCATACATGGTATAAACTCAGAACGTCATCCAACACTGGTAAGGCGTCTGCGCCATACAGTCCCAACAACTTATGCTGAGGCGCTTAATGAATGCCAAGACTATATGCGGAGTGGCGAAGATAATGACATCCCAACAGCTAGCTCACGCAACGAGAGGAAGGACGATGATGATCGTTCGCGCGATCAAAATCGTGGTAACAACTCTCGCGGAAGGTATCCTAGCGGTGGTCCTATCAGGAATGATAAAGGGAAATCAAGTGGCAATTATCGAAACAATAATCAGCGCGGCATCAATAATCAGAACTATGCGCTGCTCAAAAGTTTGTCCAAAACGCCCAAGGAAATTTTGGCAACGAAGCCAATATGCGCGACCTTCGCGGTTCCAACTCCGCTTACAGAATTTGGCAAGCGGGACAAAACAAAGTATTGTGAATTTCATGATGATTATGGTCACGACACCAATCGGTGTAAAAACTTGATGGAACGGGTTCTGGAAGCGCTTCGCGCCGGCAAATTGGATCATCTAAAACCACCTAAAAAGGATAAGGGAAAGGCCGCAGAAGAGGCTTCGAAGTCGAAGACTTTCGCGTGGCAGAAAGTTGACAAAGCGAAAAATGCCGACTTAACCATTAACATGGTTGACGCAGATAAAATCAGCCAGCAGAGAAAGTACAATGATCACCAGGATTGGGAGCTTCTCCCAATCACTTTCCCTCCTGTAATGTCAATTGATACAATTAATGAGCCCATTATCATCAAGTGTCGCATCCCTAATTGCGGAATCCAGATTAAGCGCATGCATGTTGACACTGGCAGCGGTGTCGATATTATGTATGAGCATTGTTATCGTTTCCTTCCGACAGAAGTCAAAGCACAGTTACGCCAGCCTGATATTACGCTATCAGGGTTTTTCGGAGAAAACTCGTGGCCGCTAGGCCGGATAGAATTAATGATAGAGCTTGCGGATGACAGGAACTCGCAAATGATCATACATGAATTGGTCGATTTTTATGTGGTTCATTCAACTTCACGATATAACGCACTCCTAGGGAGAAACTTCATATGGCGTTTCAACATCATACCATCGGTAGTGCATGGTTTGATTAAGTTTCCCACAGTAGGAGGCGTCGCCACAGTTGCGTCACATCAAGCAACCGAGTTGTGTGGCTCTGTCGCGTCTGTAAGCGCTCCTAGCGTAGAAGAGCAACTTGCAAACTGTGCAGTAATAGCAAATCGTTTGCATCCGGATAAGCGAATTAAAATCGGCGCAGGCTTGTCAGCCGAAACGAAGGGCAAGTTGCATGGAATATTGTCAGCTAAAGCAGATATTTTTACATGGCGCGAGTCAGACATGACCGGGGTTCCGCGGGATATTGCGGAACATAAGTTAAACGTTAATCCATCATTGACACCCGTTAGGCAAAAGAAGCGGCATATGGCTCTAGACCGCAGTGATTGGTTGTGCGCAGAGGTGGACAACCTTGTCAAAGCAAACATTCTGTGGGAAGTGCGTTATCAGACATGGGTTGCAAATCCTGTGTTGGTAAAAAAGGCTGACGGTAACTGGCGAATGTGCGTTGATTTCAAAGACATTAATAAGGCATGTCCTAAGGACAACTACCCTCTCCCGGAGATAGACTGGAAGGTAGAATCACTATAGGGATTTAGGTACAAGTGTTTTTTGGACGCATACAAGGGTTATCATCAAATCTTAATGGCTACGGAAGATGAGGACAAGACTGCTTTTCATACACCGCAGGGTATTTATTATTACACGAAGATGCCTTTCGGTTTAAAGAATGCGGGCGCGACCTATCAGCGTGTAATTGACGCGGCATTCAAGCACCAAATCGGTAGAAATCTTGAAGCGTACGTCGACGACTTGGTAATTAAAAGTAACACCGAAGAAGACATGCTCGCGGACATCCTGGAAACGTTTGCATCTCTGCGCAGGATCAACATGAAGCTTAACCCGCTTAAATGTAGTTTTGGGGAAGAGGAAGGCAAGTTTTTAGGTCATGTGGTGACAGCGCGGGGTATCAAGGCCAATCCCAAAAAGATTGAAGCCATTGATAATTTGCCATCTCTGAAGACAAAGAAAGATGTGCAGAGTCTAACGGGGAAGCTTGCGGCTATCACACGGTTTCTGTCAAAAGCCGCAGAACGACAGTTACCATTCTTCAATACTTTAAAAAATTGTTTGAAGAAAAAAGACTTCGTTTGGACTCAGGAAGCAGAATCAGCCTTTCAGGAGATGAAAAAGGTGCTTGCAGAATTACCAACACTTACTGCGCCAGTATCAGGAGAAACGCTAACGCTGTACCTCGCGGCATCGAAGGAAGCTGTCAGCTCAGTCCTCATCGCGGATCGCGGAAAGGTAATCCATTAATTTACATGCTTTATTTATATCGCAGAAATTTAGCGACTGAGGTTTTTCTCAGACGCAAATGCCGGTCTACTTCGTAAGCAAGACGCCGACATCAAGCGAAGTAAACTACTCACCAATAGAAAAGCTTGTATATGCGCTGGTCCATACGGCACGGCGTTTGCGCCGATATTTTCAAGCACATCCAATCGTGGTTCTAACTGATCAACCAATCAAACAGGTTGGTAAACGCCTACTTTGCGGCAATGACCGGGATTACCGCATTGACTAACGCAATCATTTTTCTTTCAGGTGTTATACAAGCCTGAGATTTCTGGCCGAATGGCTAAGTGGGCAGTTGAATTAGGTGAGCATGAAATAAATTTTTCTTCGCGCAGTGCGGTTAAGGGTCAAATACTTGCTGATTACCTAGCAGAATTACCTGCGGATGTTGAGGCATCAGCAGAACATTAGGATCCACCTGCACCAACTTTGTCACCATGGGAATTGTACACCGATGGTGCGTGCAGCGCATCTGGTGCAGGTGCGGGTGTAATTTTAACAGGCCCAGATGGCGAAGAGCATACATACGCACTGCGGTTTAATTTTGCTGTTACGAACAACGAAGCAGATTATGAGGCTCTGTTAGCAGGTATGCGCATTGCGCATAAGTTAAATGTTAAAATTTTACACGCATATGTGGATTCAAAGCCAGTATGCAGTCAGGTCAGCGGAGATTTCGAAGCGCATGACATAGCCATGCAGCAATATCTATCGCTTTTTCACAACCTCGCTGACCAATTTGAAGCTTTTCAAATCTCCCACGTAATGCGGGGGCAAAATAAGAAGGTGGATGCGCTAAGAAAACTGGCTGCCTTGGCATTTGATCATATGGGGAAGAAAGTTCTAATAGAAGAACTCAATGCGAAATCCATTGTTATGATGCCTTTAGTGGCACCAGTTGAGGAATCAAGCTCAACATGGATGACGCCCATCGTGGCTTTTCTGCGGGATGGCACATCTCCTGCGGATTCCGCTGATGCAAAGAAAGTCCGCGTTAAGGCACCGCTGTATGCCCTTGAGGGTGACGTCCTATATCGAAAGAATTATTTGGGACCGCACTTAAGGTGCATTGGCCCGAAAGAGGCAGAGGAAGTTGTACGCGAGGTGCATGAGGGCGCATGCGCACTCCATTCGGGGCATAGGTCCATTGTGTCAAAAATAATGCGGTTAGGATATTATTGGCCCACCATGTACGCGGATACTGCGCGCATAGTTAAGCAATGTGAATCATGCCAAATACATGCACCTATTAGCAGAGCACCTGCGCATCCAATGATACCAGTCTCCTCACCGTGGCCATTCTGCAAATGGGCAATCGACATAGTCGGACCATTCCCAAAAGGCCGAGGTAATTTTATCATTTATTTTCTAAACATGTTACTCACATCAGTACCTTACGCACATTCTGCACACGCAGGAAACATCAAATTCTTGATTGTTGCAATCGACTATTTCACAAAGTGGGTCGAAGCGAGACCGCTGGCAGCAATCTCAGGAAAAAGGGTGCGAAATTTTGTATGGGAAGACATCGTTTGTCGATTTGGTATACCAAACGAAATTGTTAGTGATAACGGTACGCAGTTCGCGGGTGACCCTTTTCGCAGCTGGTACGCGGAGCTTAATATTAAGCAAACTTTTACATCTATTGCGCATCCGCAGGCGAATGGCCAGTGCGAAGTCACCAACCGGGATATAGTAGCTGGAATCAAAGATAGGTTGGGTCATGGTCGCGTTGGTTGGGTGGATGAACTACCGAAGGTTTTATGGGTGCATAGAACAACACCCAAAGCAAGCATTGGTGAGACCCCGTTCAGTTTGGTCTATGGATCAGAAGCTGTTGTACCCGCAGAAATTGGGGTACCAACATTCCGCATACAAAATTTTGATGAGCAAAATAACTCTGAAGCTTTGCGGGAAAATCTTAATTTGCTGGAAGAGCGCAAACTCTCTGCGGCTGTCAACGAAGCAAATAACAAGCAAAAAATGGCAAAGTACTATAATCAGCGTGTGCGTTCGCGCTCTTACAAGTGCGGGGATTTAGTTTGGTGTCAGAATGATGCAAGTCATACGGAGGATACTGGGAAATTGGGCCCCCGCTGGGAAGGTCCGTATAGGGTAGCAAAAGCAAGCAACACCGGGGCATACCATCTCGAGACATTAGATGGAAAACCTGTGAAACGCACTTGGCACGCGACATTGTTGAAAAAATGTTATATGTAGCTGGATGGACCTGATCACTCCAATTTATTTTGGCACATTATTTTTTCTATGTATTTTCCGTCCGTTTGGATGTATCGCGGTTGTAATCATTATTAATGCCAATTGAATATTTACTCGCGCATACTTTTATTGTTTATTTCTTTTTGTGTGCGGGTCCTGCCTACTTAAGGGGTGTCCTCTAGCCCCCGTGCGGCAGAAGCCTGTTTGGTTACAAGGCTAGACATTAACGGCAGGCGAAAGGAATTGGTTTTCCCCTAGCCAAGCGCCACGCAGACTAGAAGGCTGCCAAGTCGACTTAAAAAATTACAAGCATTGGTTTGCTTGTGTGTAATTACTCTCGCATTGGTTTGCTTGAGGAACTCTTAAGCATAAAGACATTGGCTTGTTTTTAGTTGCGTTGCTTACCATACAGCTACCGTGCACCTCTAGTACATGACAAAGCAAAAACGCAGTAGCTTCTGAGTCTAAATTGTTAAGGATAAATTGTTAAAGTATTGGTTTATTTACGCAGTACCATCCGCATACGCATGAGTTTTGGTTAACTATGCGCATGGGCATGCGGTTCACATTTTGTTTTGATTCGCGATATATAAACAAATAAACACACTACGCATGCATATCAGAAATATATATACATCAAATTAAGTTGTTACATAAGAGGTAATTGTTTGTAACGCCTGCCCAACACGGGACTTAGGGCTGCAAAAATACAAATACCTGCCTAAGCATAGGACTTACAGCGCAATCCAACACTAATAATCCTCCTTCAAAAACCCATCGATCGACATGTTCGGGTCCGCAGCAAATGCGTTGATTAGGGGGATAGGGATGAACTTGATGGCTTCTTCCGCCTCCATTAACGCCGCAGCCGTTCCCTCTTTTAGATTCTTTTGAACGATGTCGGGGAACGGCGGTGTTAGACCGCAAGCTTGGATTAACTCCTGCACAGCCTTGTCGATTTCATGGTCCCTAACCGCATCAACGTAGGCATTGAACTTGTCGGACACAGGCTCTGAGTCCATCACCTTTTGCGCAATGGTAGGGAGTGTGGTGCGCAGCTTCGCTAGATCCGCCTCTGCCAGTTCGCGGTTGGTTACCGCGTCGTCCCTTTCCCTCGTCACTTTCTCAAGCTCCGACCGCAAACGTTCTGCATCCCCCTTCGCCTGCTCAACAGCACCAACCAGCTCACGGCTCTTTTTTCTTTCCTCAATCAGCGCAGTTTTGGTTTCATTCGCGGTCGACTCAACCGCCTTGCGCACCTCCTCAGCAGCATCCCTATCCTTCTTGACCTGATCTACACCCGCCTGCAGTAGCCCTAGCTCTACCTCTTTGCGCAAAGCTAGCTGGTATATGCTGGAAGAGCGGTGGGCCTGATCCGCAAACATGCCGAAAAATACCAGGCCGTTTTGAATGAAGGCATTGTGCGCCTGGTTAAACGGTAGAGCGGCCAGTTGCTCGCGGAATTTGACCGGAAAGATTTGCTGCAGGAACGCAGACTGCTCTGCGGCATTTTCCACAGAAGACTGTGTGAGTTGGCTAAGGTTGGCAAGGCGGAAGCTACCTTGCGGAGGAGTTGGTGTGGAGTCGGAATCCACGTGTATTGTCTTATCCTTTGATGTGGTGGTAGCTTGGAGATCTGGGTTGACCCGCGGGGTGGACGGCTGCGTCTCCTCCACATGCTCTGCATGTCAGTAAATATTTATAACGTGAACTTTAGTATGCAGTAAACGCGCAAGGAATGGACGCTTACCAGTAATGGGGGGAAGTAGTTCTGCGGAGCGTGGCTCGATTGGAACAAAGTTATCGTTCCGCATGTCCTCCCTTTGTTTGGGAGTCATCTTCCTCTTCTTCTGCTGAGCCGCAGAGGTCTCAGCTGCTTTGCATTTGTTGCCAGATGCTGCAGGCGATTGCTCCACGTTTTCGCTAGCTTTCTCCTGCTCTAGCTGTACGTTCACATCTTGCTTGCGGAAGGAGATTCCCGCAATCTCTTCCGCAGTCAGCACCTTCTTCATCCTCATTTCTGCAAACATACGCGCATGCGTTAGATAATATACATACAAAAATAGTTTAGTACGTGATTATACCATCCCTTCCCTTTCCATCCGGTCCGACTATGGCTGGGCGCACATCCTCCCATGGCCAATGTGCGGATATCTTCCCTAGCCGCAGCATCACGTTCCCATATGATCGATGCACTAGCTGTGCGTTTGCACACTCCGCTAATAGTTTCCTTTCGTCGTCATTCAGGGTGGGGGTCTTGTTTACATCCTTCTCCACTTTCTCGAACCATATCAGCGTTTGCGAGAAGTTTGCACTCACCACAGTTTGGTCGATGAAAAAGAATGTCTCTTTCCAATTCCCCGCATTCGATTTTGGGGTCTTGGTGAAGTTTTGACGAGCGAAGAAGGTGAACCACGATTTTTGGTGGTTGGCTAGTCGGTATAAATGGCAAAACACCTTCACCAGGGGCAAAACACTTTAAAGTGATCTAGCACGCTCAGAACAAGACTATTTTTCCTATAGCGTAAGGATGTAACTGACCTAATCCGACCTTAAAGTGATCTAGCACGCCCAGAAAGAAATCGGTGGGAGGAACCCTAAAGTTGCCATGCTTAAAAGCATGTTCGTAAATAGCCACCTTTTTTTCCGGTGGCTCGTGGGCTCGCTGATTGGACAAAGGGGGCACCGGATTGTACTTGGCTAAGGGGGGTACTGTTTCACTAAGTAATCTATGTGCTTCTGCTCTATAACAGACTCTACGCTATCTACATACGTCTCGTTAGCTTTAGTCATTTTCTAGGAGTAATCGGATGAATACTAACCTTTAAATGGTGGCCGGAATGTTTGATTTTTGATCGGAATTCAAATTGGCAGCGTAACGAGGAAGCTTGATGCAAGAAAGTGGAAGTGAGCTGCAAAATGGGCTATTTATAGGGAAGATTGAGGGTAATGGGATGGAGTGGTGTGATCATGGCTGTGCACGTGTAACGCAATCGACGGGTAGCATTTTATTTACGCGCGTGGATGCCAGTTGGGTATGATTACATATACGCGCGTGGTTGGCACGCGCCTGCCACACTGCCACTTTATGTCATGTCAGCCGAATGGGCTTCTGCGATTGTGACATGCATTTATGGCATCGAAACGCACGCGGAATATTAAAGGCTAGCCGTTTTCTTGTTTTTTCTTTTTCGCTTAATAGTTTGATATCATACGCCTCGCGCCATATAACATCAAACTGGGGGGACCTAATGATACCGCAACCCGCAGGCGCACCACATATGTATGCGGGCAATCATTATTGTGCGTATGCGTGTTCTTGTGTGCGGTATGCGGCGTGCGATTGCCTTTGTTCCCGGTACGGCGGTTGCTTAGCTGTCAAGTAAATATCTTTTCCATAATTATATCCGTGATTCGGGGGAGTCAGTTATGGATGAGATTATCATGATCTGGGACGGTTCTAGAATTAGGGTTTGCCTATAAATACAAACCCTAATCATCATTTACCAGACACGGCACATTACGTAACCATCACATACGATACACATTACGAAAAACAGCATCATTCAGCATCTTTTCAAGGTTAACAGGTTAGTCTTTTGTAAGCTAGTACCTACGACCTTATTTGGGGCCTCTTGATCGACGACCGTTATCGGAGGTGGACTTAATCACTTGGCCACCCCGCCGACATCATCATGTCGGCCAGGGTTATTCACGGTAACCGGACCGGAGAGCCACGTTCTAAGATCCTTAAACCCCCCTTTATGTATTGAGCAGACATATTAAACCCTACGGTTAAAATATGCATGATCAAAATTCAGAGTCACTTTATGGCTTTTGAGGCTGTTTATATTTAGACTTCTTTCTTGGCGAAGTAATAGAGAGCATACACTAAAACCAAGATTAATATCGGCAAAAGAAATGTTAACTTGTTGGTAGATGAACTTTCGAAATTTTGGTTGGGAGAAGCAGTGCTTGAAGACGATATAGATTTGTCTACCCGAGTCAGAGTACTGGCATAGAGTTCTCCAACATAGTAATCTTTCAACATGTCTTTTGCATCATCACTATGGCCCACATCTTCGAAATCTTTTGTTGCATCCTTCTCTATAGATTGTGTAATTAAGATGTATAAAAGCCAATAAAATAGGTGTTAAACAATCAATGAGTTAAATAGTTCACAGATGTTTTAATTAGTCTTACCAGTTGCTAATACTAGTACCTCATCGCCTCCCGGATGGTCATCCAGGAAAGGGGTTACATCATACACCTAGTTTACATAGAAAGACACATTTAAAAACAAAAGAATATATGTTATATATGTTGAACATTAGTCCAATATTGTGGTTCACATTTATGAAGTATAGAGCTCATTATTTGCATGACCTATTTGTTTGAATAGTTGGTGACTATTTGTTAATAGTGTGGATCTATTTTGTGAAGAAAATGGAAACCATTTTCATTCTATAATGTGAAACCAAAGAGCAGAAGTCAAATATGGCCAACTAGATACCATTCAAAGGAAGACTTCATGAATGTAATGCATGTATATATCTTTACGTATAAACAGTTGATCTTGTAGAGGAGTAAGGTATCACAAATGAGAGAACATTGTTGATCGATAATATCAACGGAGAGTTTATTTGTGAGGGTATAATCACAAAGTAGACAGAGAGTTGATCAGTAACATCAATGTGATCCTTTCTTTGTGAGGGCGAGAGTTATATTTTTATTAGCCTGTAAAAGAGTGTATGAGAAACTTAGATTTTGTCTAAGGGACATGGGTTTGGCTTTAACTCATAATGTACTTTTTCTTGCACCAGGATCTTTTATATTATAAGACTAAAAGGGGACACTTGTGGTGGACGTAGGCAGAGTTTTTCTGAACCACGTTAATCGTCGTGTCTATCAATTACTTTATATTGTTTTCTATTATTTCTTGCAAACTTCTCTAGAACAGTTATATCCTTGCTTCCGTTGCTGTGGGTGCGTTAGACAAGTTTTCATAACAAGTGGTATCAGAGCATCTAGGTGTTTCAGATAGTTTTTGTTTGTAGATGGCGGGAAATAACCGTCTGCATTTTATTATTGCCATTAGATGCAACTAGGAAGTTCACCTTGTGGCCAGCAAGGGTGACGGATATCTTGGTTCAACGGGGATTGGCAGAACCGTTGAAGGGTAAGAAGGACGACAAACCTGAAAAGATGATGGATGACGACTAGAATATCAATTAACACATGAGCGTGTTTAATGGTCTGGTGGATCAACTTGAAAAAGTTAAGGTTTATATTGAGGCAGAAGATAAGACACTTATTCTTCTGACCTCACTTCCTAGTTCGTAAAATATTTTGATCAATACTGTTTTTATAGTAAGGCTACTATAAAGATTGAGGATATAGAACCGGTAAATCTATCACATGATAAAAGACGAAGATCGAGTGACCGCGTTGAGCATGAGTTTGCAATGGTTGGTCATGGAAGGGGAAGGTTTGCCGAAAAGAGATCTAGTGATAAAAATAGGTCTAGATCAAGACATGGCGTGAAGCGTATCCAATACTTCAAATGTTAAGAGTGGGGTCACTAAAATGACTATTCACTCTTGAAGAATGGTCAAGATAAATCCGGGGGATCATTGACTGCTGTAGTAGTTATTGTACCGGTTAATTTGGGAGATGTTCTCACAGTCTCCAAAAGTTCTTCTTCTGCTCAAGATTAATGGATTTTAGATTCTGGTTGTACCATGCATGTGTGTTCCAAGAAAGTTTGTTTTGATAAGATAAAATTAAAGATGGTGGGGATTCTCACTTTAGGTGATAGTTCAACATTTGATGTTGAGGGTGTTGGCATTGTGAAAATAAAAATGTTTCATGGAGCTTCTTACACATGGTGGCGTGGTGTACGCACCAAAGATATGCAAGAATCTAATTGCCTTAAGTCAATTGGATTATCAAGGATACGGCTATTCCGCTGTACGCGGAGTTATGTAAATCACATGTAGCGAGAAAGTCCCGATGATTAGAGAGAAGTATGAGGGTTATATCGTCCGGTGCGAAGGTTTGGAAGTGTGCACATGTGAAATAAGTCTTGATAACCACTGAAGTATTAATAACCATATGTGGCCATTATTGCTTCTGATGTTATGGTGTTATTGGAACTATTCATCAACGCTCTAGTAATTGTTTCTAAACAACTAAATCCGTTTTTTGCCTTTATATTGACTCTAAGTATCATAGTTGATATTGTAATTGTCATGTTGAGGTTATATGGGGTTTTATGGATTTGGTGTTGCATTCGAACACTTTATTTCAAATATTAGTTTGTAAGCTTATGGTTTCATTTATACTATTTTATTTTTTGAAAGTTATTATTATTTACATGGTGGTATGCAAAAGATCTACATAACAATTACTCAGTTTTAAGAAAGCATGATGTCTGATTCAAAGTCATCTGCTGTTAGGGAACGCCATTTGTATATATTAAACTTGATTTATTAGTCATGACAATTCCTAAGGATTGATTAGGTTTTCGTTATAGATGATTGTTTGTTTGTTAGTATCTTGCTTAAGATGAGTAGCTCATGTATGTATTGGGCTGATGTGTGGTATATCCCAAAAGTTCAAAAGGATATCATGTTTTGAAAATATAAACTCCCAATCTGGAACAACCCAATTATCCAATTATGGAACAACCTAAATTACCCCAAGATATCAACCTATTTTTTTCATCATATTTGAAACTACATACCTTGGTACTTTGTATTATCCATATGAGAATCTGAATGGTTCTAAGCTTAATGTTTGAAGGTTTCTATAGTGCCAAACATATAGAAGAGTACATATTCAGGGTATTTAGATGTAATAAAGATGTTCATATAGTCTCTAACATTTGATCCGATTTAATGCAGAAACAATAATAACGTAGCCTTAAAAATAAGGCGGGTCTAACAAAATATTTCAAATAACTTACGCTGAATGAAATATCCATCAAAGCTATTCTGACAAATTATCAGTTTAACATTATATTTCTTCTTTTATCATATCGGATGTGGAAATTTGGTTATCACCCCAACAAACCTCCCCTCAAACTCAAGTCCATCTGGGTCTCCCTTCCAACGATAGTTCGGATCCAACCTTAAACGCCACCAATTGGAATTATAAGGTTTTAGGGAGATATTGGTACAAGGCTCCAGGATCGACTCTCGTCGCTAGGGGGCGCACGCATGCGCTGAGAGGTGCGCCCACTGCGCCGTCCACCTCATATAGGCTATAGCGTAGTTTTGATACCACCGATAGAATCGAATAGCCCAAATAACATGTGCTACATACAAGCTCAAGAGTCACTTTATACTCTAAAACCAATTGGTAGTAGAAGGGGTTTTTCCAAGAGAAAAAACTAAAACTATCTCCATCTTAGTTATAATGTATATTTTTCCAATAAAATTTTGTTGTAAGTGAAGTTGTACATAAATTATATATAATTCAACATACATACATACGTCTGTGTGTACGTGTGTATGTGCTTTCACACACATACACACACAAACATACGTATGCTGACTTCAACAGGAACGTCGACTTTAATTGGTTACAATTTTAAAAATGTGTAGTGAAAGGAAAATAAGGAAATAATAAAAAAAATTAAAGATTCAAATAAGACTTTAAATATGTGTAAACATAATTTGACTTGAAAATTTAAGATATCTAGTCATATCGTATTTCGTACATGTATACAATATTAATAACTTAATATTTTTTTAATATTGTAAAAGCTTAATTCGGTTTGATATTTGATTTTCTGTTAACCAAATTCAGAATTTTCAAAATCAAAAACCGAACCTAAAAAACCAAATTCAAATTCGGTTTTGGTTTTGCTCAATCTGAAAATAATTTAACAAATTTGGCTTGGTTTTTTTCAGTTTAGTTTCGATTCGGTATTCGGTTTAAATGATTTCAAACCAAATATTGAACACTCCCTACTTTGTGGTGGTCAAGGATGGGGAAACGTCCACGGAGTAATCCAGTTGGACTACGTACATTAGAATATAAGATCAAAATACTCGCCCTACCTAGTAACCCGAACATGAAAAGTCATTATGATTTTATTATTAAAAAATGTAGGATCTAGCTCCAATAAATTATTTATCCAAATGTAGTAGTGTATCATGGCCATACAAAACATATTACCATTTTATCATACAGATGACCACCTTTTAGGTATGCCTGCTTTTGGGGAGACACAAACAACCCTATGGTATATCAAGTTCAGTTATTGTAAATGAGACGAACTACTTGTGATCTGCTCGAGATTAACTCGTTGCTCAATTTGATCCGAGCTTAAAGGAGCTCGAACATAATTTGAAGCACACGAGTTCAAACGAGTTTGAGGTCGAACAAGTTTGCAACTCGAAACGAGCCTTTATTTATATACCTTAATTATTTTTCGACTAAATTACATAGGGGGTCCCTCAAAACTACAGTCGGAGTTCAAAAGAATTTTTTTGATTTGAGGGGTCACTGTGGTATGCATTAGTTTCACCAGAAGTCCAATTCACTAACGAATGTTAGTTTTTTGTTAAGTTGCCTCACCTGTAGTGCAACTGAGGGTACAATAGTCATTCTATCCCTCTCTCTCATTTTTCTTTTATCCAACTGTGTTTAATATCTCTCCATCTTTTCTAATGTCTAATCTTATTAATTGAAGGTTCCAAATTTGTTTGCAAATTGATGCCAGAGTAGAAAAGATCAAGTAATCCTTCTACATAAAGGTTCCAAATCGATTTGGGGTTTTCAACAATAATACACATATGTTTTAAAATCAGCAACTGTTAGAATTTAGTAGGCCTAAAAGGACAGGTAACGAATCACCATACGCAAGAACGATAAACGAATTAGTTAAAGCAGAAAATGATTAAAATTAAATGTAAACGACACAAGAAATTTAACGTGATTATATCATAACTCCAAAACGTGGAGAAGGGTTTACTCCACGGGCGCAAACCAGAGATTTTTTCTTTTAATTTTCGTGCACACAGTTAAAGGTTACATAAGGTTGTATTTATAGTACAAAACAATAAAAGGATACAGCTTGCTGGCTAAGCCAGACCTCGTGACCGGGATGCCCATCTTGCGACGGCAAGATCTTCAACGGCAGATCTGGATTTTTTCTTCTCAACCAAGTTTCCGCGTTATTAACCTTCAAGTTAAAGAACTTTCCTAAAATAAGATACCTGCTCCATAAGTTAAACTTGACTCCCAAGACACCCGATTCTTTCCATGTTTAAAGTTTCCATATCTCAACAATCTCCCACTTGGAGACTTTGAACAAACCACATACCGATCTTCAACATAAAATTCAAACCTCATAGTTACTAGCTTGGGCCATCTCGGTTTCTTTCGCCACCATCTTCTAACACGAAGATCATCTTCTTACACAAGAAGATCAATTGAGGTATGCGACTCTTCAATTATAGGATTCTTTCATGAGACAAACACCACCTCATAGATCAATCTAGACATGTCCAAACCTGAACCCATATGTGTAACACCCATGTTTTCTTTCCCAATGATGAGCAGCGCTGCAGTAGATTGGGGCGTGCTGCGCCTCATTGCTAGAACTGAAGGGTGATTCTTAGGAAAAAGTCTATCACCATTTTACACAGGAAGTCGCGCGGCGGGAGGATGGGGCCGCGACGCGCCTCCTAACGGGAGCTGAAGGTGGGAACGATGGCAAAGTTCTGACGCCAAAATACACTAAGAGCCGTGTCGCAGGCCTAGGATCCGCGACGCTCCTCATAGCGGGGCTGAATGCTGACTTGTGTTTCAAAAAGGGTTTTAAGGGGGGGCAATTTGGTCTTTTCACTTGTGGATGACCTTATAGCTGGTGAACCAGTTTTAGACTCACTCCAATTTCATCTTTCACACACACAAACTCTCTCAACCCTTCTAGAGTGAGAAACCCAATACTAGAGAGAGAATGCTTGGATAGAGGAAGAAGGAGGTTGAATCTATTCAAAGTGCTAGAGTTAACATTGTTCATCTTGCTCCTAGCTACGTTGTGATAGTGGTGTTAGGTACTAACTCCGATTTTCTTTCAATGTGATGTTAGGGTTTGAACTTGCATGTTCTTGAGAAAACCCATCTAGCTCACAAATGGGTGTTTGAAGCTAGTGGTGGGTATTGTTGACCCTTGTGGGTAGGTTTTGGGTTGGAAAATATTGTGGCTATGTTATGGCTTGCTATTTGGGTATAATCACTAGTATTAGTGATTTCTTTGGTGATTGGAACCCAAATGGGTGTGTTAAAAGTTTGATTTTGGGTGTAAACCCGATTTGGGTCAAAATGAGTCTTTTGGTTGAAATGGGTCATGAGGTGCTTCTAGCACTTGACCATAAGTTATGTTTTAGTGAGTTTGAGCCAAAATAACTAGCCATTAGTAGTTTGGGGTAATTAGGGTCATGTTGACCTAATTGGTGATTCGGTGCAAAATGGGTTGAAATTGTACTTGGGGGTTTTGGGTCAAGCTACTAGTGTTTATAGCTTGATGTTATGTTTATGCTAGGTAACTTGCTCTTGGATCAAGCTTGAAGTCCTAGCTAGGTTGTGACTCATCTAATTGTTCAAGGTGAGTGGAGTATTTATATGTGTGTATACATAGGTTGTTTGCTTGTATTGCGTTGTGGCGAGTGACACCAATTGTAAGGTTCACTCTTCGTGGCCACTTGATGCTAGGTGGTAAGTATTTACCTAAAAGGTTTCACTCTTCGTGACCACGATTTAGATTTAAGTGTGGCGAGTGTTATTCATTCTTCGGCGGCCTCACGTTCTTTTGGGATGTGGTAAGTGTCACTCAACGTATACACTCTTCTATGACCGCGTTCTTGTGTACATGGTGGTGCCATCCGGAAGGTGCCTTCACGACAATGTGCAATTGATAGTAGTGTTAATTCATTTGATGACTAGCACTATCTTGTATGGTTAACCATATAGTCTTGTTGTAGTATAATGTGTTATGTTGGAATTATATTGCTTGTGATCATAGCTTGTATGCGGAAATTTGTGTAAGTGGTACAAGTAAGTGACTTATGTATGTATGCATATGAGTATTGCACTCACTAAGCATTGTAGCTTACTCCCTCGTTGTTTATCTTTTTATAGATTGTGGCACATCGAAGGACAAGGGTAAGGGTTTGGCCTAGCTTGCATGTGGTGGACTTTGGAAGGCGCTTTTGGTAATGGTCCCGACGGTCATGCTCACTGTTGGGTCGTTTTGGTTAAACATTGGTTGAATTTATGGGACTTGAGTTCCCGATGATGTAAACTCATAACTTGTTGTATTTTGAAATTATGTTTAACATTTGAGCAAATGATGGAATCCAAACTTGTGCTATTGGTTAGTACTATTGTTAAAAAAAAAATTTCATACTTTTACAAGCTATCTGATAATTCGGTTTGGGGTTGTTTCAAGTGGTATCAGAGCATTACCTAAGGGATCTAGGTTACCTTGGGATGGGAGCCTAAACTTAGGTTGAATTGGCATTTTATGCATGACTTGTCGGGTTATGAGACCACGAGATTGTTGTAGGCACTTTAGTGCTTGTGTTTGTTTGTTTGTGTGCATTTGATAAACATCAAGTGAGATGGTCGTTCTATCAAGGAGTTTGGTAGGATGTGCAAATGTATTAATGATTGGCCACCATTAGTACGGTTGCACGTCGTGTCAAACGAATGAAGTACGACAAGCGTCAAGCAAGATGGGGTTGTTAAGTATGTATGGTGTGTCTTTGGTCGTGGTCTAATCTATTTTAAAATTATAGAATGAGGAAACAAAGTGGAATGGATATTGAGGGTACAAGCAATGATGCTAACAATGATGATGATCTTACGGCCAAGATCGAGACCGCTCTCGAAAGCTATTCCTCGGTTTTCACCGGGAAGGTGAGGGAGATATTTCAACAAACCGTGGATGAACAAATCACCAATCTCATACGTGAACGTGTGGGTGAGGCTGTGAAAGAAGAATTCGAAAAGAGGTTTCCAAAGCCTCAAGTCGAGGGTGGTGTTGAACAGGGACCGTTTAATCATGGGATTCCCGACAATAGGGGGTTTAGTTACAAAGACTTTAAGTTAACTAAGCTGCCATTCTTCGAAGGGAATCCCAATCCTCTCATAAGCACTAGGTGGATATCTGATGTTGAAGGGTGTTTCCGGGAGAGTGAGTGCCCACCCAACAAGAAGACAAGGCTTGTTACGAGCCTATTAAGGGGTGCAGACAAGACTTGGTTGGATGATAAAATACTAGTGATGGGTGAAGGGCCATTCATGAGTTTGTCTTGGGATGATTTCAAGACAGAGTTATTTTTGGAGTATCGCACTCAAGCCAATCTTACTCAGACTCGGAATGAGTTGCGAAACTTGTGACAAGGGTTTATGGACCTAAACACTCTTAAGGCAACATTTCTTGCTAAGGTACGATTTTGCCCCGAGTATAAAGGGAATGACTGCATGTTGATGGAAGACTTCCATAAGAGCTTGAATGATGATATACGTAAGAAGATTAGTCTTAGCCACATTAAGTCTTTTTCCGAGTTATTTGATGTGGCCAAGGGCTTTGAGTCCGATCTCCCAAAAGTGAGAGATGTTGCTTTTAATAAAAGGAAGTTTGAAGCTATTAGTGCTCCGGGCAAGAAGGCAAAAAGTGGGGCTGAAAGTGTCGGAAGTGTGAAGAAAAGAGGACCGGGAGGTTATACTCCCACTTGTTTCAATTGTGGCCAAAAAGAGCACTATTCTCATGATTGTACCAACCCTCCTTCTAGTAAGATCACTTGCTTTAATTGCCGAAAAGTGGGTCACTGGAAATCTAAGTGTCCCGAGTTGACTAGGGTGATAAGAGTTATGACAACACCAAGCGTTTGGAAAAGGCGGTGGGGCCCGCGAGGGGCCGAAACTTTTTGATGACTACCGATGATGCTAAGAAGTCCAACGATGTAGTTTCAGGTACTTTCTTGGTTAATTCTAAACCCACTAAGGTGTTATTTGATAGTGGTGTCGATACGTCGTATGTTTCTTTAAAATATGTGGCTACTTTAGATTGTCCATTATGTGATCTAGACTCTCCGTTACAAGTCGAGATCGCCGATGGTAGGTTCTCGGTGGCTAGGAAGGTATATAAAAAGTGTGTTATTGATTTCAGAACCAAGAAGTTTGATATTGACTTGGTTCCTATTACCTTGGGCGAATTTGATGTCGTTGTGGCTATGGATTGGCTCGATCATAATAGAGCTAATCTTGCGTGTCATGAGAAATTTGTAAGGGTAAGAACCCCAACTGGGGGAGAGCTAATCGTGTACGGTGAAGCTCGAAGACGTCCCGCGCCTATTTGTACCTATGTTCGGGCGCTTCGACTCATGACTAGTGGAGGTATAGCTTATCTAGCCGATGTGGTTAATACTCGTGATGAGCCACCTTTCATTAAATCTATTCCTGTTGTTAATGAATTTGAAGACGTTTTTCCTGATGAATTACCGGGTGTTCCGCGGTAAGGCAAGTGGAGTTTCGCATCGAGTTGGTTCCGGGGGCTAATCCCATTGCCAAAACACCTTATCGTTTGGCACCAACCGAAATGCATGAGTTGTTGAATCAAACCCGAGAGTTGCTAGAAAAGGGTTTTATCCGACCGAGTAGCTCGCCATGGGGTTCTCCAGTTTTATTCGTAAAGAAGAAGGACGGTAGTATGCGTATGTGCATCGATTACCGTGAGCTTAACAAAGTGATGATCAAGAATCGGTATTCGTTACCTAGGATTGATGATTTATTTTATCAACTTCAAGGTGCGTGCTATTTCTCTAAGATCGATTTGCGATCCGGTTATAATCAAATGCGGATTCGTGAAGAGGATATTGAGAAGACGGCGTTTCAAATGCGATATGGGCATTTTGAGTTTGTTGTGATGCCTTTTGGTCTTACTAATGCACCCGCGGCATTCATGGACCTTATGAACCGAGTGTGCCAACCTATGTTGGACAAGTCGGTAATTGTATTCATTGACGACATACTCGTTTACTCTAAGAGTATGAAGGAACATGAAAATTATTTGCGTGAGTTGTTGAAGACGTTACGTAAGGAGAAATTGTATGTGAAATTCTCCAAGTGTGAATTTTGGTTAAGGGAAGTGCAATTCCTTGGCCACATTGTGAATCAAGAGGGGATTAAAGTGGATCCAGGGAAGATTGAGAAAGTTAAAGGTTGAGAACGACCGACTACACCTACGGAAGTCCGAAGTTTTCTCAGATTGGCCGGTTACTATCATCGGTTTATTCAAGATTTTTCTAAGATTACTTCATCCTTAACGAAGCTAACTCGGAAGAATGTGAAGTTCGAATCGGGTGATGAGCAAGAAACTGCTTTTCAATTATTGAAGAGCAAATTGTGTCAAGCTCCGGTGTTAGAGTTACCGGAAGGGGTGGAAGACATGGTGGTGTATTATGATGCCTCGATTAGTGAGATCGGTTATGTTCTTATGCAAAGGGGTAAAGTGATCGCTTATGCCTCGAGACAACTAAAAGAGCACGAGAAGAACTACCCGACTCATGATCTTAAGTTGGTGGTGGTAGTTCATGCGTTGAAAATTTGGCTCCATTATCTTTATGGTGTTAAGTGTACGATTTATTCGGATCATAATAATTTAAAGTACTTCTTTGATTAACGCAATTTAAACAATCGTCAGTGACGATGGTTAGATTTGTTGAAGGATTATGATCTCGAGATACTTTACCACCCGGGTAAAGCTAATGTGGTTGCGGATGCGTTAAGTCGGAAGAACCAAGTTTCGAGTTTGCAAGTAAAGTCGTTGCGAACGATTCTTTCAAATGATTTTCTCGAGAAACTCGGTGAGGTTCAAATTGAGGCATTTGTTAATTTTAAGCGCGAAGAGCGAATCCAAGGACAAACGGAGTCGACTGTCCTAGGCTCGCATGGGTTTTTGTGTTTTCAAGGTTAGGTGTAGGTGCCAAAATTGGGTGGTCATCGTACGGTGCTACTCGATGAGGCGTACAAATCGAAGTATTGTATTCATCCGAGTGGTACAAAGATGTATCTTGACTTGAAAAAAGAGTATTGGTGGCCCGATATGAAGCGCGATGTGGTTAAGTATGTTGAGTAATGTGTCACTTGCTTGTAAGTTAAGGCCGAGCATCAAAAGCCTTATGGTATGGTGCAACCGTTAGAGATCCCGAAGTGGAAGTGGGAGCATCTAACCATGTATTTTATCACTAAATTGCCAAAAAAAGCGAGAACCCAATATGATACAATTTGGGTAATCGTTGATCGGTTGACGAAAAGTGCCTTGTTTCTCCCTATACGCAAGGCGATTTCATCGGAGACGTTGGCATGGTTGTTCATTAAAGAGGTGATTTCGAGACACGGGGTACTAGTGTATATTATTTCGGATCGAGATACACATTTCACTTCCCGATTTTGGGGGTAAGTTTCATAGCGAAATGGGTACAAAGTGAAATTGAGCACCGCCTTTCAAGCTCAAACGGACGGTTAATGCGAAAGGACCATCCATGTGACGACCCGGAAATTTCCGACCAAATTTAAACTAAATCTTTATATGATTCTGACACGATAAGCAAAGTCTGTAATGTTGAGTCTCGAAAAACCGCTGAAATTTTGTTCATATATTCATTTAACCTTTGACTATTCCCGACGATTCACGAACATCGATGTATAAATAAATATGTAATATATATATATATATATATATATATATATATATATATATATATATATATATATATATATATATATGTATATATATATATGTATATATATATATATAATTAATAAATATTAAAGATTCAATAAATTATATAATTGGTAGATATTATATATGGTAATATATTAAATTTAATTACAAGTTGAATATAATTATTATATTAACACTATTATCAATACTAGTATAATTATATTTAAGAAATATTAACAATAATATTATTAAATAGATTGTTATTATTATTATTAGTATATATATTGTAATGTATAAATATTAAATATTAATTGTATGTTATTACATAACTAATAACTTGTAATATTAAATGTAATTACAAATTAAAACATAAACATTATATTAATAATATTATTATTACTTTCATTATAACTATTAATATTAACAGTAATATTTGTATGATTAATACTATTAATTTTGATATAAAATATATATAAATATATGAAATATGATATGTACAAGTATTATTAATAATACTATAGAAATATGTAACTTGTTATATCTTCATTATTATTAGTTATTATTATTAAAATATATAATACTCATTATTATATAATATATATTATATATAATCTATAATATGTAATACTAAAATATTAAATATAGTTGTTACATTAATCAGTATTATATTTATTATAGTACTGAAATTGATACATTTGATTTGTTATATTTATTAATATTATATATGTACTACTACTATCATTATTGTTAATATCATTATCATTATAAATAGTAGTAAAATTATAATTTTAGGTATTGTGATTTAAGTTAGTATTATTATTAGATATTATGATTATCATTATTATTAAGAATTATCATTATTATAAATTATTATTAATATCATTATTATTATTATTATAGTTATTATTATTATTAAATAATATAATTTATTATTATTATTAATAACATTATTATCATTTTTATGATCATTACTATTTATTATTATTAATATCATTATTATTGTTAATATATTTATTAATTATTATTATTAATTATTAAAATTATAAAAAAAAGAAAAGGACATGAAAGTAGTACCAATTTGTTACACATACACATCAACACTGTTAATAATTTTTGTTCTGTCGATTTTGTTACAAGTCTTTTTCAATCACAGCTGAAAACAGAAACCTTTCTGTATATACATCATATTCTGCAAATCATAATCGAATTAAATGAAGAATATTTGAAAATAAATCCATAACCTCTGTTCTTGAGGGATTTCGGCCAAACTTCAAAATCAAATTCAATTGCAAAAACTATAAACGCAAGATTGTTAGGAATGATCTAAGCAAACAATGTGTAAGTTTCTAACTTCCAATTCTTTTTATTAATTTCAAATTTACGAGTCAAAGATTATTTTTCAAAAGGTTAAATATTTGAACAAAGATCAAATTAGAGTTCGTTTTAATGTTTAAAGTTCAATTAATGATTTGAAAAGTTTCTAGTGGTGATTTACTACACAATTCATATAGAAATAAATATCTAAAATGCCTTAAAACTCAAAATTTGATTTAGTGTTCTTGACAAGAATTAACAATAGCTTGAAATCAAATGAATTTCAAAAATCTAAAAATGTAGTTGTGTTTGAAATCATTTATTTAAACTATCCGGAACTCCAATTCATTATAACGAATTCTAATTTAAGAGTCAAAGTTTTAAATTGAAAAATTCAACATTTGTTCTTCATCAATATTTGAACTTGTTTTGAAATCTCCAGTTAAATTGATGAATTAGAAAGTTTATGGGTATGATTTAGAAACTTTTTCATGTAGAGATCATTGTCTAAAACGTTCTCAAAATTAAAAAGCAAAATATTTTTTTTTTAAACATTTACGAGCAGCCGCTGCTGTGCTGGGTATTTTTTTTATATTTTTTCGTTTAAATAAATTAATACCTATTATAAATCATTTTTATATAATGTTCAATCCTAAAACAAATAAATAATATCATTGTATAAGTAATTGGACTCCTGGTCGATCCATTTTTTTTTGGATTGGAGAAGGAAAGGGTGAAACAGGAATACTAAGTTAAATAAATATGTGTTGTGACTATAATCAGATAAATAGTGGACAGATCAATGGTTGGGGTATTAGCGAGTGAACGGGAGGTCTAGGGTTCGATCCCTGCTTGGTGCATACTTTTTTTTAACTGGGCTTCTAAGGTAGTTTATGAAATGTCCCGTTCTTATTGATTAAAAACGTTCCATATTAATTGATTTCGTTGCGAGGTTTTGACCTCTATATGAGACGTTTTTCAAAGACTGCATTCATTTTTAAAACAAACCATAACCTTTATTTCATAGATAAAGGTTTTAAAAAGCTTTACGTAGATTATCAAATAATGATAATCTAAAATATCCTGTTTACACACGACCATTACATAATGGTTTACAATACAAATATGTTACAACAAAATAAGTTTCTTGAATGCAGTTTTTACACAATATCATACAAGCATGGACTCCAAATCTCGTCCTTATTTAAGTATGCGACAGCGAAAGCTCTTAATAATCACCTGAGAATAAACATGCTTAAAACGTCAACAAAAATGTTGGTGAGTTATAGGTTTAACCTATATATATCAAATCATAATAATAGACCACAAGATCTCATATTTCAATACACATCCCATACATAGAGATAAAAATCATTCATATGGTGAACACCTGGTAACCGACATTAACAAGATGCATATATAAGAATATCCCCATCATTCCGGGACACTCTTCGGATATGATATAAATTTCGAAGTACTAAAGCATCCGGTACTTTGGATGGGGTTTTTAGGCCCAATAGATCTATCTTTAGGATTCGCGTCAATTAGGGTGTCTGTTCCCTAATTCTTAGATTACCAGACTTAATAAAAAGGGGCATATTCGATTTTGATAATTCAACCATAGAATGTAGTTTCACGTACTTGTGTCTATTTTGTAAATCATTTATAAAACCTGCATGTATTCTCATCCCAAAAATATTAGATTTTAAAAGTGGGACTATAACTCACTTTCACAGATTTTTACTTCGTCGGGAAGTAAGACTTGGCCACTGGTTGATTCACGAACCTATAACAATATATACATATATATCAAAGTATGTTCAAAATATATTTACAACACTTTTAATATATTTTGATGTTTTAAGTTTATTAAGTCAGCTGTCCTCGTTAGTAACCTACAACTACTTGTCCACAGTTAGATGTACAGAAATAAATTGATAAATATTATCTTGAATCAATCCACGACCCAGTGTATACGTATCTCAGTATTGATCACAACTCAAACTATATATATTTTGGAATCAACCTCAACCCTGTATAGCTAACTCCAACATTCACATATAGAGTGTCTATGGTTGTTCCGAAATATATATAGATGTGTCGACATGATAGGTCGAAATATTGTATACGTGTCTATGGTATCTCAAGATTACATAATATACAATACAAGTTGATTAAGTTATGGTTGGAATAGATTTGTTACCAATTTTCACGTAGCTAAAATGAGAAAAATTATCCAATCTTGTTTTACCCATAACTTCTTCATTTTAAATCCGTTTTGAGTGAATCAAATTGCTATGGTTTCATATTGAACTCTATTTTATGAATCTAAACAGAAAATGTATAGGTTTATAGTCGGAAAAATAAGTTACAAGTCGTTTTTGTAAAGGTAGTCATTTCAGTCGAAAGAACGACGTCTAGATGACCATTTTAGAAAACATACTTCCACTTTGAGTTTAACCATAATTTTTGGATATAGTTTCATGTTCATAATAAAAATCATTTTCTCAGAATAACAACTTTTAAATCAAAGTTTATCATAGTTTTTAATTAACTAACCCAAAACAGCCCGCGGTGTTACTACGACGGCGTAAATCCGGTTTTACGGTGTTTTTCGTGTTTCCAGGTTTTAAATCATTAAGTTAGCATATCATATAGATATAGAACATGTGTTTTGTTGATTTTAAAATTCAAGTTAGAAGGATTAACTTTTGTTTGCGAACAAGTTTAGAATTAACTAAACTATGTTCTAGTGATTACAAGTTTAAACCTTCGAATAAGATAGCTTTATATGTATGAATCGAATGATGTTATGAACATCATTACTACCTTAAGTTCCTTGGATAAACCTACTGGAAAAGAGAAAAATGGATTTAGCTTCAACGGATCCTTGGATGGCTCGAAGTTCTTGAAGCAGAATCATGACACGAAAACAAGTTCAAGTAAGATCATCACTTGAAATAAGATTGTTATAGTTATAGAAATTGAACCAAAGTTTGAATATGATTATTACCTTGTATTAGAATGATAATCTACTGTAAGAAACAAAGATTTCTTGAGGTTGGATGATCACCTTACAAGATTGGAAGTGAGCTAGCAAACTTGAAAGTATTCTTGATTTTATGAAACTAGAACTTTTGGAATTTATGAAGAACACATAGAACTTGAAGATAGAACTTGAGAGAGATCAATTAGATGAAGAAAATTGAAGAATTAAAGTGTTTGTAGGTGTTTTTGGTCGTTGGTGTATGGATTAGATATAAAGGATATGTAATTTTGTTTTCATGTAAATAAGTCATGAATGATTACTCATATTTTTGTAATTTTATGAGATATTTCATGCTAGTTGCCAAATGATGGTTCCCACATGTGTTAGGTGACTCACATGGGCTGCTAAGAGCTGATCATTGGAGTGTATATACCAATAGTACATACATCTAAAAGCAGTGTATTGTACGAGTACGAATACGGGTGCATACGAGTAGAATTGTTGATGAAACTGAACGAGGATGTAATTGTAAGCATTTTTGTTAAGTAGAAGTATTTTGATAAGTGTATTGAAGTCTTTCAAAAGTGTATAAATACATATTAAAACACTACATGTATATACATTTTAACTGAGTCGTTAAGTCATCGTTAGTCGTTACATGTAAGTGTTGTTTTGAAACCTTTAGGTTAACGATCTTGTTAAATGTTGTTAACCCAATATTTATAATATCAAATGAGATTTTAAATTATTATATTATCATGGTATTATCATGTATGAATATCTCTTAATATGATATATATACATTAAATGTCTTTACAACGATAATCGTTACATATATGTCTCGTTTAAAAATCATTAAGTTAGTAGTCTTGTTTTTACATATGTAGTTCATTGTTAATATACTTAATGATATGTTTACTTATCATAGTATCATGTTAACTATATATATATCCATATATATGTCATCATATAGTTTTTACAAGTTTTAACGTTCGTGAATCACCGGTCAACTTGGGTGGTCAATTGTCTATATGAAACATATTTCAATTAATCAAGTCTTAACAAGTTTGATTGCTTAACATGTTGGAAACATTTAATCATGTAAATATCAATATCAATTAATATATATAAACATGGAAAAGTTCGGGTCACTACAGTACCTACCCGTTAAATAAATTTCGTCCCGAAATTTTAAGCTGTTGAAGGTGTTGACGAATCTTCTGGAAATAGATGCGGGTATTTCTTCTTCATCTGATCTTCACGCTCCCAGGTGAACTCGGGTCCTCTACGAGCATTCCATCGAACCTTAACAATTGGTATCTTGTTTTGCTTAAGTCTTTTAACCTCACGATCCATTATTTCGACGGGTTCTTCGATGAATTGAAGTTTTTCGTTGATTTGGATTTCATCTAACGGAATAGTGAGATCTTCTTTAGCAAAACATTTCTTTAAATTCGAGACGTGGAAAGTGTTATGTACAGCCGCGAGTTGTTGAGGTAACTCTAGTCGGTAAGCTACTGGTCCGATACGATCAATAATCTTGAATGGTCCAATATACCTTGGATTTAATTTCCCTCGTTTACCAAATCGAACAACGCCTTTCCAAGGTGCAACTTTAAGCATGACCATCTCTCCAATTTCAAATTCTATATCTTTTCTTTTAATGTCAGCGTAGTTCTTTTGTCGACTTTGGGCGGTTTTCAACCGTTGTTGAATTTGGATGATCTTCTCGGTAGTTTCTTGTATAATCTCCAGACCCGTAATCTGTCTATCCCCCACTTCACTCCAACAAATCGGAGACCTGCACTTTCTACCATAAAGTGCTTCAAACGGTGCCATCTCAATGCTTGAATGGTAGCTGTTGTTGTAGGAAAATTCTGCTAACGGTAGATGTCGATCCCAACTATTTCCGAAATCAATAACACATGCTCGTAGCATGTCTTCAAGCGTTTGTATCGTCCTTTCGCTCTGCCCATCAGTTTGTGGATGATAGGCAGTACTCATGTCTAGACGAGTTCCTAATGCTTGCTGTAATGTCTGCCAGATTCTTGAAATAAATCTGCCATCCCTATCAGAGATAATAGAGATTGGTATTCCATGTCTGGAGATGACTTCCTTCAAATACAGTCGTGCTAACTTCTCCATCTTGTCATCTTCTCTTATTGGCAAGAAGTGTGCTGATTTGGTGAGACGGTCAACTATTACCCAAATAGTATCAAAACCACTTGCAGTCCTTGGCAATTTAGTGATGAAATCCATGGTAATGTTTTCCCATTTCCATTCCGGGATTTCGGGTTGTTGAAGTAGACCTGATGGTTTCTGATGCCAGCTTTGACCTTAGAACACGTCAAACATTCTCCTACGTATTTAGCAACATCGGCTTTCATACCCGGCCACCAAAAATGTTTCTTGAGATCCTTGTACATCTTCCCCGTTCCAGGATGTATTGAGTATCTGGTTTTATGAGCTTCTCTAAGTACCATTTCTCTCATATCTCCAAATTTTGGTACCCAAATCCTTTCAGCCCTATACCGGGTTCCGTCTTCCCGAATATTAAGATGCTTCTCCGATCCTTTGGGTATTTCATCCTTTAAATTTCCCTCCTTTAAAACTCCTTGTTGCGCCTCCTTTATTTGAGTAGTAATGTTATTATGAATCATTATATTCATAGATTTTACTCGAACGGGTTCTCTGTCCTTCCTACTCAAGGCATCGGCTACCACATTTGCCTTCCCCGGGTGGTAACGAATCTCAAAGTCGTAATCATTCAATAATTCAATCCACCTACGCTGCCTCATATTCAGTTGTTTCTGATTAAATATGTGTTGAAGACTTTTGTGGTCGGTATATATAATACTTTTGACCCCATATAAGTAGTGCCTCCAAGTCTTTAATGCAAAAACAACCGCGCCTAATTCCAAATCATGCGTCGTATAATTTTGTTCGTGAATCTTCAATTGTCTAGACGCATAAGCAATCACCTTCGTTCGTTGCATTAATACACAACCGAGACCTTGCTTTGATGCATCACAATAAATCACAAAATCATCATTCCCTTCAGGCAATGACAATATAGGTGCCGTAGTTAGCTTTTTCTTCAATAACTGAAACGCTTTCTCTTGTTCATCATTCCATTCAAATTTCTTCCCTTTATGCGTTAATGCAGTCAAAGGTTTTGCTATTCTGGAAAAGTCTTGGATGAACCTTCTGTAGTAACCAGCTAGTCCTAAAAACTGGCGTATGTGTTTCGGAGTTTTCGGGGTTTCCCACTTTTCAACAGTTTCTATCTTTGCCGGATCCACCTTAATACCTTCTTTGTTCACTATGTGACCGAGGAATTGAACTTCTTCCAACCAAAATGCACACTTTGAAAACTTAGCGTACAATTCTTCCTTCCTCAATACTTCTAACACCTTTCTCAAATGTTCACCGTGTTCTTGGTCATTCTTTGAGTAAATAAGTATGTCATCAATGAAAACAATGACAAACTTGTCAAGGTATGGTCCACACACTCGGTTCATAAGGTCCATGAACACAGCTGGTGCATTAGTTAAACCAAACGGCATGACCATAAACTCGTAATGACCGTAACGTGTTCTGAAAGCAGTCTTTGGAATATCATCTTCTTTCACCCGCATTTGATGATACCCGGAACGTAAGTCAATCTTTGAATAAACAGACGAGCCTTGTAGTTGATCAAATAAGTCATCGATTCTCGGTAGTGGGTAGCGGTTCTTGATGGTAAGTTTGTTCAACTCTCGGTAGTCGATACACAACCTGAATGTACCATCTTTCTTCTTGACAAACAAAACAGGAGCTCCCCACGGTGATGTGCTTGGTCGAATGAAACCACGCTCTAAAAGTTCTTGTAATTGGCTTTGTAGTTCTTTCATCTCGCTGGGTGCGAGTCTGTAAGGAGCACGAGCTATTGGTGCAGCTCCTGGTACAAGATCTATTTGAAATTCAACGGATCGATGTGGGGGTAATCCCGGTAATTCTTTCGGAAATACATCAGGAAATTCTTTTGCGACGGGAACATCATTGATGCTCTTTTCTTCAGTTTGTACTTTCTCGACGTGTGCTAGAACAGCATAGCAACCTTTTCTTATTAGTTTTTGTGCCTTCAAATTACTAATAAGATGTAGCTTCGTGTTGCCCTTTTCTCCGTACACCATTAAGGGTTTTCCTTTTTCTCGTATAATGCGAATTGCATTTTTGTAACAAACGATCTCTGCTTTCACTTCTTTCAACCAGTCCATACCGATTATCACATCAAAACTCCCTAACTCTACTGGTATCAAATCAATCTTAAATGTTTCGCTAACCAGTTTAATTTCTCGATTCCGACATATATTATCTGCTGAAATTAATTTACCATTTGCTAATTCGAGTAAAAATTTACTATCCAAAGGCGTCAATGGACAACTTAATTTAGCACAAAAATCTCTACTCATATAGCTTCTATCCGCACCCGAATCAAATAAAACGTAAGCAGATTTATTGTCAATAAGAAACGTACCCGTAACAAGCTCCGGGTCTTCCTGTGCCTCTGCCGCATTAATATTGAAAACTCTTCCACGGCCGTGTCCATTCGTGTTCTCCTGGTTCGGGCAATTTCTAATAATGTGGCCCGGTTTTCCACATTTATAACAAACTACATTGGCATAACTTGCTCCGACACTACTTGCTCCGCCATTACTCGTTCCGACACCATTTGTTCCTTTCGTTCTATTAACCCCTGGTCCGTAGACCTCACACTTCGCCGCGCTATGACCATTTCTTTTACACTTGTTGCAAAATTTGGTGCAGAACCCCGAGTGATTCTTTTCACACCTTTGGCATAGCTGCTTCTGATTGTTGTTGTTGTTGCGGTTATTATTGTTGTTGGGATGATTGTTGTAGTTGCTGTTGTTGTTGTTGTTGTTGTTGTTGGGCCGTTTGTTGTAGTTGCGATTGATGTTGCGATTGTTGGGATAATTGTTGCGATTATTGTTGTAATTGCTGTTGTTGTTGTATTGGTGATTATTATCACCGTTTTCCTCCCACTTTCTTTTGACTTGCTTCACATTGGCCTCTTCAGCAGTCTGTTCTTTAATTCTTTCTTCAATTTGGTTCACGAGTTTGTGAGCCATTCTACATGCCTGTTGTATGGAGGCGGGCTCGTGTGAACTTATATCTTCTTGGATTCTTTCCGGTAATCCTTTCACAAACGCGTCGATCTTCTCTTCCTCATCTTCGAATGCTCCCGGACACAATAGGCACAATTCTGTGAATCGTCTTTCGTACGTGGTAATATCAAATCCTTGGGTTCGTAACCCTCTAAGTTCTGTCTTGAGCTTATTGAACTCGGTTCTGGGACGGTACTTCTCGTTCATCAAGTGCTTGAATGCTGACCACGGTAGTGCGTACGCATCGTCTTGTCCCACTTGCTCTAGATAGGTATTCCACCATGTTAACGCAAAACCTGTGAAGGTATGCGTAGCGTACTTTACTTTGTCCTCTTCAGTACACTTACTTATGGCAAACACCGATTCGACCTTCTCGGTCCACCGTTTCAATCCGATCGGTCCTTCGGTTCCATCAAATTCCAAAGGTTTGCAGGCAGTGAATTCTTTGTAGGTGCATCCTACACGATTTCCTGTACTGCTAGATCCAAGGTTATTGTTGGTATGTAGCACAGCCTGTACTGCGGCTATGTTTGAAGCTAGAAAAGTACGGAATTCCTCTTCATTCATATTCACGGTGTGTCGAGTAGTCGGTGCCATTTCCTTCAAAATAGTTAAATGGAACAAGTTAATCATACAGAATATTAAGAGTAGTTAATAGTATTTCGTAGCATAATATGAACTCATTTATAAAAGCTTTTTCTTCATATTAGCGTTTTATAAGTTTAAATTCGGGTAGTACCTACCCGTTAAGTTCATACTTAGTAGCTAATATACAATTCAACTACTACAATTCTATATGAAAAACTGATTATAATAATATTTCGCGTTCAAACTTTTATACAATATTTTACAAACTTACAATACCGCTTATTTTACATAAAGCATGAAATATAGCACACAATAACTTTGATACAAGATAGTTGTGAAGATAATTCTAGCTAGTATACAAGTCGTTCAGCAAAGGCAATAAAGACACGTAATTCATACGTCCAGAAACAAGTCATGCATTCTGGTTTTACTAGGACTACTTCCCATCCTTGGTCTTGTGCAACATAACCGTTATGGCCGTTGATAAGACAGCGTGTTGTAACGTCGTCAAAGGGACGAGGGTTACGTAATGTCCAACAGTCCCGCAATAATCTAAAAACCTCATTTCTTACCCCAATTACCGACTCCGTCACTTGTGGAAACGTTTTGTTTAATAGTTGTAGCCCGATGTTCTTGTTCTCACTTTGGTGAGAAGCGAACATTACTAATCCGTAAGCATAACATGCTTCTTTATGTTGCATGTTAGCCGCTTTTTCTAAATCACGAAGTCCAATATTCGGATATATTGAGTCAAAATAATTTCTTAACCCGTTGCGTAAAATAGCATTTGGGTTCCCCGCAATATATGCGTCAAAGTAAACACATCGTAACTTATGGGTTTCCCAATGTGATATCCCCCATCTTTCAAACGAAAGTCTCTTATAAACCAAGACATTCTTGGAACGTTCTTCGAATGTCTTACAAACTGATCTCGCCTTAAATAGTTGTGCCGAGGAATTCTGGCCGACTCTAGACAAGATTTCATCAATCATGTCTCCGGGTAGGTCTCTTAAAATATTGGGTTGTCTATCCATTTTGTGTTTTTAAACTGTAAAATAGACAAGAGTTAGATTCATAAAAAAATACTTATTAATACAAGCAATTTTTACATATATCATAAAGCATAAGAACACTATATTACATATATTACACCACACGAATACAACTATCTTATTCCGACTCGCTCGTTTCTTCTTCTTCGGTTTTGGTTCGTTTTGCCAAGTTTCTAGGGATATATGATGTTCCCCTAATACGAGCCGTCGTTGTCCACATTGGTTTAGAAAAACCTGGTGGTTTAGAGGTTCCCGGGTCATTGTTACAACTTAAGGACTTCGGGCGTTGACGATACATATAAAGTTCATCGGGGTTGGAATTAGATTTCTCTATTTTTATGCCCTTTCCCTTATTATTTTCTTTTGCCTTTTTAAATTCAGTTGGGGTAATTTCTATAACATCATCGGAATTCTCGTCGGAATCCGATTCATCGGAGAATTGGTAATCCTCCCAATATTTTGCTTCCTTGGCGGAAACACCATTGACCATAATTAACCTTGGTCGGTTGGTTGAGGATTTTCTTTTACTTAACCGTTTTATTATTTCCCCCACCGGTTCTATTTCTTCATCCGGTTCCGATTCTTCTTCCGGTTCCGATTCTTCTTCCGGTTCCGACTCTTCTTCCGGTTCCTCTTCGGGAACTTGTGAATCAGTCCACGAATCATACCAATTTACATTTGACTCTTCATTATTATTAGGTGAGTCAATGGGACTTGTTCTAGAGGTAGACATCTATCACATAATATCAAACGCGTTAAGAGATTAATATATCACATAATATTCACATGTTAAAAATATATAGTTTCCAACAAAATTTGTTAAGCAATCATTTTTCAAGTAAACACGGTCGAAGTCCAGACTCACTAATGCATCCTAACAAACTCGATAAGACACACTAATGAAAAACGTTCCATATTAATTGATTTCGTTGCAAGGTTTTGACCTCTATATGAGACGTTTTTCAAAGACTGCATTCATTTTTAAAACAAACCATAACCTTTATTTCATAGATAAAGGTTTTAAAAAGCTTTACGTAGATTATCAAATAATGATAATCTAAAATATCCTGTTTACACACGACCATTACATAATGGTTTACAATACAAATATGTTACAACAAAATAAGTTTCTTGAATGCAGTTTTTACACAATATCATACAAGCATGGACTCCAAATCTCGTCCTTATTTAAGTATGCGACAGCGGAAGCTCTTAATAATCACCTGAGAATAAACATGCTTAAAACGTCAACAAAAATGTTGGTGAGTTATAGGTTTAACCTATATATATCAAATCATAATAATAGACCACAAGATCTCATATTTCAATACACATCCCATACATAGAGATAAAAATCATTCATATGGTGAACACCTGGTAACCGACATTAAAAAGATGCATATATAAGAATATCCCCATCATTCCGGGACACTCTTCGGATATGATATAAATTTCGAAGTACTAAAGCATCCGGTACTTTGGATGGGGTTTGTTAGGCCCAATAGATCTATCTTTAGGATTCGCGTCAATTAGGGTGTCTGTTCCCTAATTCTTAGATTACCAGACTTAATAAAAAGGGGCATATTCGATTTTGATAATTCAACCATAGAATGTAGTTTCACGTACTTGTGTCTATTTTGTAAATCATTTATAAAACCTGCATGTATTCTCATCCCAAAAATATTAGATTTTAAAAGTGGGACTATAACTCACTTTCACAGATTTTTACTTCGTCGGGAAGTAAGACTTGGCCACTGGTTGATTCACGAACCTATAACAATATATACATATATATCAAAGTATGTTCAAAATATATTTACAACACTTTTAATATATTTTGATGTTTTAAGTTTATTAAGTCAGCTGTCCTCGTTAGTAACCTACAACTACTTGTCCACAGTTAGATGTACAGAAATAAATTGATAAATATTATCTTGAATCAATCCACGACCCAGTGTATACGTATCTCAGTATTGATCACAACTCAAACTATATATATTTTGGAATCAACCTCAACCCTGTATAGCTAACTCCAACATTCACATATAGAGTGTCTATGGTTGTTCCGAAATATATATAGATGTGTCGACATGATAGGTCGAAATATTGCATACGTGTCTATGGTATCTCAAGATTACATAATATACAATACAAGTTGATTAAGTTATGGTTGGAATAGATTTGTTACCAATTTTCACGTAGCTAAAATGAGAAAAATTATCCAATCTTGTTTTACCCATAACTTCTTCATTTTAAATCCGTTTTGAGTGAATCAAATTGCTATGGTTTCATATTGAACTCTATTTTATGAATCTAAACAGAAAATGTATAGGTTTATAGTCGGAAAAATAAGTTACAAGTCGTTTTTGTAAAGGTAGTCATTTCAGTCGAAAGAACGACGTCTAGATGACCATTTTAGAAAACATACTTCCACTTTGAGTTTAACCATAATTTTTGGATATAGTTTCATGTTCATAATAAAAATCATTTTCTCAGAATAACAACTTTTAAATCAAAGTTTATCATAGTTTTTAATTAACTAACCCAAAACAGCCCGCGGTGTTACTACGACGGCGTAAATCCGGTTTTACGGTGTTTTTCGTGTTTCCAGGTTTTAAATCATTAAGTTAGCATATCATATAGATATAGAACATGTGTTTTGTTGATTTTAAAATTCAAGTTAGAAGGATTAACTTTTGTTTGCGAACAAGTTTAGAATTAACTAAACTATGTTCTAGTGATTACAAGTTTAAACCTTCGAATAAGATAGCTTTATATGTATGAATCGAATGATGTTATGAACATCATTACTACCTTAAGTTCCTTGGATAAACCTACTGGAAAAGAGAAAAATGGATTTAGCTTCAACGGATCCTTGGATGGCTCGAAGTTCTTGAAGCAGAATCATGACACGAAAACAAGTTCAAGTAAGATCATCACTTGAAATAAGATTGTTATAGTTATAGAAATTGAACCAAAGTTTGAATATGATTATTACCTTGTATTAGAATGATAATCTACTGTAAGAAACAAAGATTTCTTGAGGTTGGATGATCACCTTACAAGATTGGAAGTGAGCTAGCAAACTTGAAAGTATTCTTGATTTTATGAAACTAGAACTTTTGGAATTTATGAAGAACACTTAGAACTTGAAGATAGAACTTGAGGGAGATCAATTAGATGAATAAAATTGAAGAATTAAAGTGTTTGTAGGTGTTTTTGGTCGTTGGTGTATGGATTAGATATAAAGGATATGTAATTTTGTTTTCATGTAAATAAGTCATGAATGATTACTCATATTTTTGTAATTTTATGAGATATTTCATGCTAGTTGCCAAATGATGGTTCCCACATGTGTTAGGTGACTCACATGGGCTGCTAAGAGCTGATCATTGGAGTGTATATACCAATAGTACATACATCTAAAAGCTTTGTATTGTACGAGTACGAATACGGGTGCATACGAGTAGAATTGTTGATGAAACTGAACGAGGATGTAATTGTAAGCATTTTTGTTAAGTAGAAGTATTTTGATAATTGTATTGAAGTCTTTCAAAAGTGTATAAATACATATTAAAACACTACATGTATATACATTTTAACTGAGTCGTTAAGTCATCGTTAGTCGTTACATGTAAGTGTTGTTTTGAAACCTTTAGGTTAACGATCTTGTTAAATGTTGTTAACCCAATATTTATAATATCAAATGAGATTTTAAATTATTATATTATCATGGTATTATCATGTATGAATATCTCTTAATATGATATATATACATTAAATGTCTTTACAACGATAATCGTTACATATATGTCTCGTTTAAAAATCATTAAGTTAGTAGTCTTGTTTTTACATATGTAGTTCATTGTTAATATACTTAATGATATGTTTACTTATCATAGTATCATGTTAACTATATATATATCCATATATATGTCATCATATAGTTTTTACAAGTTTTAACGTTCGTGAATCACCGGTCAACTTGGGTGGTCAATTGTCTATATGAAACATATTTCAATTAATCAAGTCTTAACAAGTTTGATTGCTTAACATGTTGGAAACATTTAATCATGTAAATATCAATCTCAATTAATATATATAAACATGGAAAAGTTCGGGTCACTACAGTTTACATATTAAAAACCATTATTATTGTTATCATTATTGTTATTATGTCTATTACTATTATTGTTATTACTTATTGTTGTTATTATATAATTAAAATGATTATTATTATTAACATTTAGTTATTATTAATTATTAGCTTTAAAGCATTATTATTATTATTATTATTATTATTATTATTATTATTATTATTATTATTATTATTATTATTTCTATTATTATTATTATTATTATTATTATTATTATTATATTATTATTATTATTATTATTATTATTATTATTATTGTTGTTGTTGTTGTTGTTATTGTTATTATTACACTTATCATTATTGTTATTATTAATATTATCATTAAGTATTAGAATTATTATTAGTATTAGTATTATTATTAAGTATTACGAAGATTAGTTATTACTGTTATTATTACTAATATAAGTATTAGTTACGCATTTAATATTATTGTTGTCATAACCCTAGTTACAATTATAATAATAATTATTACTATTGATATTACCAATATTATTATTATTATCAAAAATAAGTATTATTATTAAGTAATATGATTATTACTATTATCATTATTAATATCAAAAACTACCTTTTTAAACATATAAATATTTTATACGTAAAATATAGTTATTACATATACTAAAATTATATTAAAATTTCACATAACTTTATATATCAAACCTGTTAATATTAATTATATAAATACATACAAATAACAAAACTATCGATTTTTAAATATAACATTCAAACAATTATGTATATAAAATGGATATATTAATATAACTAAATAAATATTAACCATTTTAAATATATACACAAATTAAATATACATAATATATAAATTAAAGATATAATAAATAAATTTGTTCAGTTACGATTATATGTTTTAATATATATATACGAATGATATAGGTTCGTGAATCCGAGGCCAACCCTGCATTATTCAGTTGTTCAATGTCGTCATATGCATTTTACTATAAAATACAATATTGTGAGTTCATTTGATTCCCTTTTACTCTTTACATTTTTGGGACTGAGAATACATGCGCTGTTTTTACCACTGCTTTATTAAATGCTTTTAAAATATATTTTTGAACTGCGATTACATGAAATGCTTTTATAAATGTTTGACGAGATAGACACAAGCAAAACATTTCTCGAATGAATATTATGCAGACAAAAGTTCTGTGGATTATTATTGAATTATGTGGACATGATAATTGCCACCAATTAATGTGAATATTTTTCCCCTGATTATTATTGCTTGGTAACATAAGAATTAGAATCGGGTATGGCCCTAATTCACGCGAATCCTAAAGGTAGCTACCGGGTTTAACACCCCCACCCAGAATATTCACTAGACGGAAGAGCTAGTGGGCGTGGTGTTTAGTACTTCGAAGTTTATATATTATACAGACGAGATGTTCTGTTTTGGGGATATTATTGATGCCCATTATATGTTAAGGTCGGTTACCAAGCCAAGCTATGAAAGCAAAGTGAATGTTATGTATCGAGAGAATGATTTTTATACACAGGTTATGAGTATTATTTTTGTGCACGAGATATGTGTACGGTTATTTAAAAATCGCGAGGCAACCTACGGGGGAGAAAAGGATACGAACATACTCTGCTAAGTATTATGAAAAATGATTTTGTACACGAGATAGGTGTACTGTATTTAAATCTTGTGGTCTATCAAAATGATGAATTTTATTGCTTATGATAAACCTATGAACTCACCAACCTTTTGGTTGACACTTGAAAGCATGTTTATTCTCAGGTATGAAAGAAATCTTCCACTGTGCATTTGCTCATTTTAGAGATATTACTTGGAGTCATTCATGGTATATTTCAAAAGACGTTGCATTCGAGTCGTTGAGTTCAACAAGATTATTATTAAGTCATTGATAGTTTGATATATTATGAAATGGTATGCATGCATGTCAACTTTCGATGTAATGAAAGTTTGTCTTTTAAAAACGAATGCAATGTTTGTAAAATGTATCATATAGAGGTCAAGTACCTCGCTATGTAACCAAATGTAATGTATTCATCCAGATAGATTAGGACGGGTCGTTAAAGTTGGTATCAGAGTGGTGGTCTTAGCGAACCAGGTCTTGCATTAGTGTGTCTAACTGATAGTTGTTTAGATGCATTAGTGGGTCTGGACTTCGACCGTGTCTGCATGTCAAAAGTTTTGCTTATCATTTCGTGTCAAAAATTACCTGCTTATCATCCTTAGGAAATTACCTGCTTATCATTCTTAGTCTAGACACGTTTTACTGCATTGACTGCATGAATAGTGTATAGAAAAAAATTCATATCTTAGCGTATCTGATAATTCATATCTTAGCGCATCTGTTACTGTAGACTTGCCTGACATATGCCGTAAATTCCTCTGTAGTCTACGAAATCTTATGTTCTATATATATAGATATTCTATGTAATTAGAGTACCATCCGATATCTGAAAATCATTTCATACTGAAAAACCCTTTACTCAATCATACGAAATGGAACTCATCACTAGTTCAAATTCCTCGGATTCCGATAGCTATTCCGATATGGAAACACACTTGAGCTTCGAAAACAGTGTAATCGGAATGGATCAACCGATTAGCCATCATCTATTCTGGATAGATTGGGGATGGGTTCGTAGCCTACTTAATCATTGGAGACAAGAAGAAGGTGATCCCTTCCATCCACCACATTCCCCTCTTGGCGAAGAACCTGAAGCACTTACCGGCGAACCTGTTCATAATACTATTTTCTCTCTCATTTCTAGAGTATCTCGCCATGACTATATCATAACTCAGATTCTAAACCTTATTCATCCACCCATTCTGACCGACAATCATCCCGGAATAATAGAAGAAGTCAACGAATTTCACGCTCGAGTAATCAATTTGGAGAATATGGTGTAAAAATTACCAGCTTCAGCAACATCACCGGCACCAATAGTACCATCAACAATCCATGCTTCAACATCTCATTCTGTACCTCGAGTATAATCATCATTCTACGTATCGTTCTACATCAATTATCTTCGTTCTTCATGGCGATTATGTAATCTCTAATGTTTTAGAGATTATATATTCTTGTTCTAACGGTAAATCAGATGAGTTTAATATCATATTGACTCATTAAATCCATGATTACATCTGAAGAAAATATATATGTAAGTATATTTTCATAAAGATTGTAATTAAAAATTCTTTTATACAAACTGTTAATGGTGAAAATATTTTAACGGGTAGGTAATACCCGAGGAATATTTAGATTTCACATTAATAAGTTACACTGAACATTATTCAAACCTGATTCGACAGTCATTTACTATCCTACTTACATCCACAAATATACGAATCCGTTCACCACAGAATAACCATTTCCATTTAATTTCATATTTGGATTTTGACCTATCAGAATCCAACAAGTGGCATAATGAAGAAAACATTGGACAAAATAAAATTTGTTAGAAATAAACAAATTAACTATGAGAAATTTTGTTAAGAATCCACGCTAACAAAATCCTAGCTAACTGTTCCTAGCTAACTGCTAATTCCTTATTACATTTTTATATCGCAATTTATTTATCGCAATTTATTTATCGCAATTTTAATTCTCGCAATTTTATTTATCGTCATTTAATTTCTGTTATTTATTTTAAGCACTTTATTTATCGTCATTTAAATACTGTTAATTACGCATTTTAAATATCGGGACACGTATACAAGGTTTTGACATATCATATCGACGCATCTATATATATTATTTGGAATAACCATAGACACTCTATATGCAGTAATACTTGAGTTAGCTATACAGGGTTGAGGTTGATTCTATAATAATATATATACCTTGAGTTGTGATCGAGTCTGAGACATGTATATAATGGGTCACGATACGTATTAATTAATTCGAATATTATATACGAATTATTGAATTACTAACTGTGGACTACCAACATTGGACAATTAAAATGAATTAAAATATTGATTATAACATATGAAACTAAACATCTCTTCAAGTTTGCCACTTGATTCCATCTTAAACCTCATTTGTATTTTGACGATTACAATCTGAGTTCAAACCTTTCATGATTCTTGAAAACACCTCAATATAGAGGATGAACCAACCGCACTTCATCTACGGAAGAAAAGATTGATACATATAGTTATGCACCTGAGAACACTCGGAACCTGAGTAAACATTTAACATGTATCTGTGCTAGCTCCTTTGGCATTATTATTTCCAAAAATAACAATGCAATTTCTCTTCAAAATAGCCAATTTTGTCACAGCTCCAGTAAGTCAACTTCGACTTTTCATTCGGATTAGCCTTATTATAACCTTGATATATATTAGTTTGCCTTTCATCATCATTACCGGAGAACCATTTATATCTCACTACATTAGCAGTAAACTTACCAGCAACTTCATTTATCTTTGAATTTCCGAAAAATCATTATATTTATCGAAACCCTATCATATACTCATCCGCATCTTGTAACAAGAATTGCCATACCAATTACCGGAAATCAGCAATCAGTATTTTGAATCTCGCAACGTTTCTACATCAATAGTTATATGTATACATATAACATTTATCTCTTAAAACTATGATCTTCTTTCTGAAATTCTGAAAAGCACCCAGTTTGCAAACCAATACTCGGAATATTGAAAAAGCTGAATGAAGAAGCAAAAATTGTAAACGACGTTAACAGTTGAAAGTTTGATGATGAAGAATGGAGTGTTGGAAACGCTCAATAGAAAATTTAGTATCAAAAAGCGGATTATGCGAAATCATGAAGGAGGCTGTAGATAAATCACAAAGACTAAACCTGCCTTCAAAGAATCTAAATGATTCAGTATCTGCTGAAGTCATTAATGAATACTTTACTCCTGACTCTAAACCTTTACTGAAAAATCTTCATCATCATCCATCAATATTAGAAATTCTAAGATATCATCGTATCTTTCATTATAAATATCCTCGATATTTCCGAAGATATTTTGATAACTATTCTTATCTGAAATCATTTATCTTTTCGCGATATCAGTGTTACATCAGAAAGGAAATTGTTTTAGTTTCTAAATTCTGAAAGATTCAATTTTAAAATATAAATGTTTTTGAAGTAGTGTTGGGAATTGAAGCATGAGTTAGTATAATATAATGATACTTGATCAACGTGATTATATTACAGTAAGTCATGCTGAGCTTCTAATGAAACATGATGATTCACAGATCATAATATCATCATGTGCCATGTTATAAGACTCTTACATTTTACCTAATCTTCTAACATATTAAGAACATAATTTCTTGATAGTTCTATCTTTTCTCTTGAGTTCTGGTAATTTAACCAATCAAGATCATGCTATTACAATATCTCTCCTAGAACATTAGTCATGTTCATTCGAAATTCTATACCTACAAATACTGAAACATTATTCATTTGATTTAAAATCGAGAAGAGAAAGCAAAAGTATTAATTGAGGGAGTGAAATTATAGTGAAATATCAGACAGAGCAATCGAAACAGATTCTTTCATTTAACCAAAGAGGATCCTAATTTTCTTAATTACCGAAGAACCAAATCTTATTACGAAGATTTTCCCTAAATTCCTTGAATTCCGAAAATCAATCATGACTATGTCACCGAATAAGACGAACCTGTATTTACTCATTTCACTATTTTGTGATAACTTCATTAGTATTCTTCAAATAATCGAATTATTTTATCCTTATTACTCAATGATGATAAAGCTCTAAATTCCAGCTCGTATGAGTCATGAAAACATATTTATTGTTAGCAATGACCATCCCAATCAAATTTCGGGACGAATTTTCTTTAACGGGTAGGTAGTGTGAAGACCAGAAAATTTTTGACCAAATTTAAACTAAATCTTTAGATGATTCCGACATGATAAGCAAAGTCTGTAATGTTGAGTCTCGAAAAACAGCTGAAATTTTGTTCATATATTCATTTAACCTTTGACTATTCCCGACGATTCACGAACATCGATGTATAAATAAATATGTAATATATATATATATATATTAAAGATTTAATAAATTTTATATAATTGGTAGATATTATATATGATAATATATTAAATTTAATTACAAGTTGAATATAATTATTATATTAACACTATTATCAATACTGGTATTATTATATTTAAGAAATATTAACAATAATAGTATTAAATAGATTGTTATTATTATTATTATTATATATATTGTAATGTATAAATATTAAATATTAATTGTATGTCATTACATAACTAATAACTTGTAATATTAAATGTAATTACAAATTAAAACATAAACATTATATTAATAATATTATTATTACTTTCATTATAACTATTAATATTAACAGTAATATTTGTATGATTAATACTATTAATTTTGATATAAAATATATATAAATATATGAAATATGATATGCACAAGTATTATTAATAATACTATACAAACATGTAACTTGTTATATCTTCATTATTATTAGTTATTATTATTAAAATATATAATACTCATTATTATATAATATATATTATATATATATTATATATAATCTATAATATGTAATACTAAAATATTAAATATAGTTGTTACATTAATCAGTATTATATTTATTATAGTACTAAAATTTATACATTTAATTTGTTATATTTATTATTATTATATATGTACTACTATAAATGCTATCATTATTGTTAATATCATTATCATTATAAATATTAGTAAAACTATAATTTTAGGTATTGTGATTTAAGTTAGTATTATTATTAGATATTATGATTATCATTATTATTAAAAATTATCATTATTATAAATTATTATTAATATCATTATTATTATTATATTTATTATTATTAGGAAATAATACAATTTATTATTATTATTAATAACATTATTATCATTTTTATGATCATTACTATTTATTATTATTAATATCATTATTATTGTTAATATATTTATTAATTATTATTATTAATTATTAAAATTAAAAAAAAAGGACATGAAAGTAGTACCAATTTGTTACACATACGCATCAACACTGTTAACAATTTTTGTTTTGTCGATTTTGTTACAAGTCTTTTTCAATCACAGCTGAAAACGGAAACCTTTCTTTATATACATCATATTCTGCAAATCATAATCGAATTAAATGAAGAATATTTGAAAATAAATCCATAACCTCTGTTCTTGAGAGATTTTGGCCAAAATTCAAAATCAAATTCAATTGCAAAAACTATAAATGCAAGATTGTTAGGAATGATCTAAGCAAACAATCTGTAAGTTTCTAACTTCCAATTGTTTTTATTAATTTCAAATTTACGAGTCAAAGATTATTTTTCAAAAAGTCAAATATTTGAACAAAGATTAAATTAGAGTTTGTTTTAATGTTTAAAGTTCAATTAATGATTTGAAAAGTTTCTAGTGGTGATTTACTACACAATTCATATAGAAATAAATATCTAAAACGCCTTAAAACTCAAAATTTGATTTAGTGTTCTTAGTGTTCTTGACAAGAATTAACAATAGCTTGAAATCAAATGAATTTCAAAAATCTAAAAATGTAGTTGTGTTTGAAATCATATATTTAAACTATCTGGAAACTTTCAAACTCCAATGCATTATAACGAATTCTAATTTAAGAGTCAAAGTTTTAAATTGAAAAGGTCAACATTTATTCTTCATCAAAATTTGAACTTGTTTTGAAATCTCCGGTTAAATTGATGAATTAGAAAGTTTATGGGTATGATTTAGAAACTTTTTCATGTAGAGATCATTGTCTAAAACGTTCTCAAAATTAAAAAGCAAAATATATATTTTTTAAACATTACGAGCAGCCGCTGCTGTGCTGGGTATTTTTTTTATTTTTTTATTTTTGTTTAAATAAATTAATACCTATTATAAATAATTTTTATATAATGTTCAATCCTAAAACAAATAAATAATATCACTGTATAAGTAATTGGACTCCTGGTCGATCCATTTTTTTGGATTGGAGAAGGAAAGGGTGAAACAGGAATACTAAGTTAAATAAATATGTGTTGTGACTATAATATGATAAAGAGTAGACAGATCAGTGGTTGGGGTATTAGCGAGTGAACGGGAGGTCTAGGGTTCGATCCCTGCTTGGTGCATACTTTTTTTTAGTTGGGCTTCGAAGGTAGTTTACATGTTAAAAACCATTATTATTGTTATCATTATTGTTATTATGTTTATTACTATTATTGTTATTACTTATTGTTGTTATTATATAATTAAAATGATTATTATTATTATTAACATTTAGTTATTATTAAGTATTAGCTTTAAAACATTATTATTATTATTATATTTATTATTATTATTATTATTATTATTATTATTACTATTATTATTATTATTATTATTATTATTATTATTATTATTATTATTATTATTATTATTATTATTATTATTATTATTATTATTATTATTATTATTATTGTTATTGTTATTATTACACTTATCATTATTGTTATTATTAATATTATCATTAAGTATTAGAATTATTATTTGTATTAGTATTATTATTAAGTATTACGAAGATTAGTTATTACTGTTATTATTACTAATATAAGTATTAGTTACCCATTTAATATTATTGTTGTCATAACTCTAGTTACAATTATAATAATTATTATAATTATTATTGATATTACCAATATTATTATTATCAAAAATAAGTATTATTATTAAGTAATATGATTATTACTATTATCATTATTAATATCAAAAACTACCTTTTTAAACATATAAATATTTTATACGTAAAATATACTTATTACATATACTAAAATTATATTAAAATTTCACATAATTTTATATATCAAACCTATTAATATTATTTATATAAATACATACAAATAACAAAACTATCGATTTTTAAATATAACATTCAAACAATTATGTATATAAAAATGGATATATTAATATAACTAAATAAATATTAACCATTTTAAATATATACTCAAATTAAATATACATAATATATAAATTAAAGATATATATATATATATATATATATATATATATATATATATATATATATATATATATATATATATATATATATATATATATATATATATATATATACGAATGATATAGGTTCGTGAATCCGAGGCCAACCCTGCATTGTTCAGTTGTTCAATGCCGTCATATGTATTTTTACTACAAAATACAGTATTGTGAGTTCATTTAATTCCCTTTTACTCTTTACATTTTTGGGACTGAGAATACATGCGCTGTTTTTACAACTGCTTTATTAAATGCTTTTGAAATATATTTTTGAACTACGAATACATGAAATGCTTTTATAAATTTTTGACGAGATAGACACAAGCAAAAAATTTCTCGAATGAATTATTATACAAACAAAAGTTCTGTGGATTATTATTGAATTATGTGGACATGATAATTGCCACCAATTGATGTGAATATTTTTCCCCTGATTATTATTGCTTGGTAACCTAAGAATTAGAATCGGGTATGGCCCTAATTCACGCGAATCCTAAAGGTAGCTACCGGGTTTAACACCCCCACCCAGAATGTTCACTAGACGGAAGGGCTAGTGGGCGTGGTGTTTAGTACTTCGAAGTTTATATATTATACAGACGAGATGTTCTGTTTTGGGGATATTATTGATGCGCATTATATGTTAAGGCCGATTACCAAGACAAGCTATGAAAGCAAAGTGAATGTTATGTATCGAGAGAATGATTTTTATACACAGGTTATGTGTATTATTTTTGTGCACGAGATATGTGTACGGTTATTTAAAAATCGCGAGGCAACCTACGGGGGAGAAAAGGATACGAACCTACTCTACTAAGTATTATGAAAAATGATTTTGTACACGAGATAGGTGTACTGTATTTAAATCTTGTGGTCTATCAAAATGATGAATTTTATTGCTTATGATAAACCTATAAACTCACCAACCTTTTGGTTGACACTTTAAAGCATGTCTATTCTCAGGTATGAAAGAAATCTTCCACTGCGCATTTGCTCATTTAAGAGATATTACTTGGAGTCATTCATGGAATATTTCAAAAGACGTTGCATTCGAGTCGTTGAGTTCAACAAGATTATTATTAAGTCATTGATAGTTTGATATATTATGAAATGGTATGCATGCCTGTCAACTTTCAATGTAATGAAAGTTTGTCTTTTAAAATTGAATGCAGTGTTTGTAAAATGTATCATATAGAGGTCAAGTACCTCACGATGTAACCAAATGTAATGTATTCGTCCAGATGGATTAGGATGGGTCGTTAAAATCCAAACCTTGGAGGATATGCTCCGAGCGTGTGTAATTGATTTTGGTGGAAGTTGGGATGAGCATTTGCCATTGGTGGAGTTCTCGTACAATAATAGCTATCATGCAAGTATTGGAATGCCACCGTACGAGATGCTTTATGGGCGAAAATGCCGAACCCCAATTTGTTGGGGTGAGGTGGGTCAAAAAGAAGTTGGTGGTACCGAGGTGGTTCTTGAGATGAACCAAAAGACTGATGTGATTCGTGCTCACCTCAAGGCGAGACAAGATCGACAAAATTCGTATGCGGATAAGCGTAGGCGACCGATTGAATTTAATGGACGTGATATGGTCATGCTTAAGGTGTCGCCATAGAAAGGTGTGATTAGGTTTCGGAAGAAAGGAAAACTTTCTCCTCGGTTTATTGGACCTTTAAAGTGTTGGCACGTGTTGGTGAAGTTGCTTATCGTTTGGAGTTACCCGAAGAGCTTGCGAAAATCCATAACACATTCCATGGTTCCTATCTTCGTAAGTGTCTTGCGGATGACTCAATGTGGGTACCGTTGAATGAGATTATTCTGAACAACAAACTAGAGTATGTGGAAGATCCGGTTGCTATTTTTGATGAAAAGGTTAAAGAAATTCGGAATAAGAGGATCCGGACTTATAAGGTGCAATGGCATCACCGAAAGAGGTCCGAGTATACGTGGGAATCTGAGGAATTTGTGATGGAACATCTGCCCTTGTTACATGCTGCATGGATCGTGGGGACGCAATCGGGTATAAGTGGGGGAGAGTTGTAACACCCCAGTTTTCTTTCCCAGTGATGAGCTGCGCCGCAGAGGATTGGGGCGCGCCGCGGCTCATTGCTAGAACTGAAGGGTGATTCTTAGGAAAAAGTTTGTCACCATTTTACACTGGAAGCTGTGCCGTTAGGGGATAGGCCACAACGAGCCTCCTAACGAGAGCTGAAGGTGGGAACAATGGAAAAGTTCTGACGTCTATATACACTAACGGTCGTGCCGAGCCTGGGAGCCACGACGCACCTCATAGCGGGGCAGAATGCTGAGTTGTGTTTTAAAAAGGGGTTTAAGTGGGGGCAATTTGGTCTTTTCACTAGTGGACGACCTTATAGCTGGTGAACCAGTTTTAGACTCACTTCAATTTCATCTTTCACACACACAAACTCTCTCAACCCTTCTAGAGTGAGAAACCCAATTCTAGAGATAGAAAGCTTGGTTAGCAGAAGAAGGAGGTTGAATCTCTTCAAAGTGCAAGAGTTAAAATTTTTCATCTTATTCCTAGCTACGTTGTGTTAGTGGTGGTAATTGCTAACTCCGATTTTCTTTAAGTTTGATGTTGGGGTTTGAACTTGCATGTTCTTGTGAAACCCATCTAGCTCACAAATGGGTGTTTGAAGCTAGTGGTGGGTATTATTGACCCCTGTAGGTGGGTTTTGGGTTGGAAATGTTGTAGATATGTTAGGGCTTGCAATTTGGGCATAATCACTAGTATTAGTGATTTCTTTAGTGATTAGAACCCAAATGGGTGTGTTCAAAATTTGATTTTGGGTATAAACCCGATTTGGGTCAAAATGAGTCTTTTGGTTGAAATGTGTCATGAGGTGCTTCTAGCACTTGATCATAAGTTATGTTTTGGTGAGTTTGATCCAAAATCACTAGCCATTAGTGATTTGGGGTAATTAGGGTCTTGTTGACCTAGTTGGTGATTAGGTGCAAAATGGGTTGAAATTGCACTTGGGGGTTTTGGGTCAAGTTACTAGTGTTTATAACTTGATGTTGTGTTTATGCTAGGTGACTTGCTCTTGGATCAAGCTTAAAGTCCTAGCTAGGTTGTGACTCATCTAATTGTTCAAGGTGAGTGGAGTATTTATATGTGTGTATATATAGGTTGTTTGCTTGTATTGCGTTGTGGCGAGTGACACCAATTGTAAGGTTCACTCTTCGTGGCAACTTGATGCTAGGTGGTGAGTGTTTACCGAAAGGTTTCACTCTTTATGACCATGATTTCGATTTAAGTGTGGCGAGTGTTATTCATTCTTCGGAGGTCTCACGTTGTTTTGGGATGTGGTTAGTGTCACTCAACGTATACAATCTTCGGCGACCGCGTTCGTGTGTACATGGCGGTGCCATCCGGAAGGCGCCTTCGCGGCCATGTGCACTTGTATAGTAGTGTTAATTCATTTGATGACTAGCACTATCTCGTATGGTTAACCATATAGGCTTGTTGTAGTATAATGTGTTGTGTTGGAATTATATTGCTTGTGATGATAGCTTGTATGCGGAAATTTATGTAAGTGGTAAAAGTAAGTGACTTATGTGTGTATGCATATAAGTATTGAACTCACTAAGCATTGTAGCTTACTCCCTCGTTGTTTATCTTTTTATAGATTGTAGCACATCGAAGGACAAGGGAAAGGATTTGGCGTAGCTTGCATGTGGTGGACTTTAGAAGGCGCTTTTGGCATGGTCCCGACGGTCATGCTCACTATTGGGTCGTTTTGGTTAAACATTGGTTGAATTTATGGGACTTGAGTTCCCGATGATGTAAACTCATAACTTGTTGTATTTTAAAATTATGTTTAACATTTAAGCAAATGACGGAATCCAAACTTGTGTTATTGTTTAGTACTAATGTTCAAAAAAAAAATGTCATACTTTTACAAGCTATCTGATAAATCGGATTGGGGTCTTTTCAATATGTCAATTATCACCCTCGTACAGGATATCCCCGTCTATCAATGATTTTTCTTCCCAGCAATCAGAAAATCTAACAGACGCCCTCGTAGACTCTTCATCAAGGCTCCAGTAAGAACGTAGTCACAACCTCGAAGTATACTTCCTTTTCAACTTTCCGCTTACTCACTGGTAGACTGACCTCCTCATAGCTATAAGTTGCACAACCCATCTTTTCATCCCAAACACGCTCCCACTGTACGAGTAAGAAAAAAATTGCAGCTACTCGAGAGGAAACAGGGCTCGTACCATCGGTCAGTCGCAAGTTTAATTTGCCATTGGAGAGTAAAAAAAGTACTCGAAGCCCTAGTGTTACACGAAATCATCACATTAATCTTGACAACATTGGAGAACAACGTCGCATACTCATCTCAACCACTCTACTAGTTGACTAACTCCCACTAGCTAGATAACTTCCGTCTATTACCAAACTCAACCGATTTACTGAAATTCTAAATCAATCCTAAAAAGCTTAAGTACCGTGACTTACACGATTATCTTCTCCTCTTCCATCACCTAAAGACTTCTAATTGATCACCCTCGATGAAAAAACTGCTCCTTTTGTTGAAACATCAACCAAGAACAGAGCAACTGTCGAATGCGCTTTATCCGACACCCTTCGACAATCAATTTCATTGGTGACTAGGAACTCTAATCCTCCCGCATATTCTATAATCCCTGGAATATTGACCAAATACCAATGGTCATCCTGTTTTCTAACCCGTAAGCAACAAACTTCTCAAATACTCCCACTATCGATTTCAACTCAATGCATATTGTTCATTACCACAACCGCTCTAAATCGAGAAAAGAATACCCTCCTGAGCTCCCGTAACAAACCACATCTCTGAAAACACAGCTCGTATCGCTCGAAGTTTTCAAGACACAACCATCTCGCACTCGCATCATCAAACCCGAAAAGTGCACCCTGAAAACTGCCCAGATTCGAAAAATCATATCTCAAGATCCAATGATCGGATAGGCCTCAAGTTTTTACCACGTGTATTAGTATATTCTTTATCCATAACCAAAACATCAAGTCAATCCAACAATTAACGAACCCGTTACAAATTTTTTTCCTGTAGTAGCTCCTGAAACTCCGAATTTGATAGTTCAAACATTCTTTCACACGGGATCGTGAAGAACGAAAACTCAGATCCGACACTCGGATCTCCTGAAAAATCTCTCCACAACGAATCCATCGACCTGACCTTTGACTCCGTAACCTTCGCGAAAAACAAAACCACCATCACAATGCAACCATTGCGCAACGTTTACAATATAATTTTGTAGAATCGTTACCCGAATCCTAGTGTGATCAACTATCCCGCATACATAGACATATCCATGAGTTCATCGTTACCAACAGAGTCATCTGGTCTCGATACATGTTGCAAGATAAATCCTTAGCCCGTCATTTGAAACAACTGAAAAATTCTGGCAGGAGCACATCTCACGATCGCAACCATAGATCTCGCGGTCGCGAGCCACTTTCAGCAACATCATTTTTCTTGTTTTCAATTCGCTATCGTGCCTGATATTCAAACATTGAAGCTCTGGTACCACTTGTTAGGAATTTAGTAGGCACAAAAAGACAAGTGATTTAACCAATCACCATACCCACGAACGACAAACGAATTAGCTAAAGCATAAAACGATAAAAATTAAATGTAAACGACATAAGGAATTTAACGTGGTTATATCCCAACTCCAAAACGCGGAGAAGGGTTTACTCCACAGGCGCAAATCAGAGATTTTTTCTTATAATTTTTGTGCAAACAGTTATGGGTTACATAAGGTTGTATTTATAGGAAAAAACAATAAAAGGAAACAGCTTGTTGGCCAAACCAGGCCTCGCAACCGGGAAGACCATCTCGCAACCGCGAGATCTTCAGCAACAGATCTGGGATTTTTACTTCTTGACCAAGTTTCCGCGTTCTTGACCTTCAAGCTAAAGAACTTTCTTAAAATAAGATACTTGCTCCATAAGTTAAACTTGACTCCCAAGACACCCGATTCTTTCCTTGTTTAAAGTTTCCATATGTCAACAACAACATCAAACCAGAAATTCACAGAAGACTAATGTACCCTCGTGTATACGGTTGCATAATTTCTTCCTCCGACTTCTTTAGCTACTTTCGGCTTCCCCGCTTCCGCATAGTGGTGGTGGTTGGATTCCGACGGAGGCCACGGCGCCGGAGTTGATTCCAGTTGTGGTGCGTACTGATAACAGACGGTCGAAAAATTTGATTATGGTTGTTGTGCGCCGCAGATCAAATACGTCCGTTTGCTGCCATCGAATACCTTCATTTTCTTATTACTCTTCAATTTATTCGAAATTTCCCTCATCTTTTGTTGGTATGTAGTTACAGCAAGTGATTTTAAGCTAACTTCATCTGATAGTGAATATGAGGACCTTTGTTATGACTATAATGAGTTACCCAAATCACAGTTTACGTAATCTTGGCCCCTTTTTATTTTATTATTTATATAAAATAAAATTTGTAATGTTGGTTATGTTAAATTTGGAGTATATTTGTAATGATATTTATAAAGCTCGATGGCAGGAAGAGTTGGGAATGCCTGAAGATAATGTAAGCATATAACGTTATTACATTAGCAAGAATACACGAATATTTGATGCTAAACATGATCTGTATTCCATTTAATTTATTTTTGTTGTGATTACGAGTATTTGAAAAGAAAAAAAAAAGATAAAGAAGAAAAAAGGTAGCTAGTAAGAGAAAAAGGTGTCATGAATTTTTTTGAAAGTAGAGGCAACTTCTATCTTCATTTTAGAAAAAAAATGCTCCCACTTGCGAGGCGATTAGGGCGATCACTAAATTTCAAATTCAACATTCAACAGCGCAGGTGATGGGCCGATTGATACTCCAGTCAGACGACGAAGGATGGTGTTTAACTCATTTATTGGCAATGCGGGTTTAGTTGATATCCAGTTGCGCGGGAGGAATTTCATGTGGATGAATAAGGCAGCTTCGAAAATGAGCCGTATTAATAGGGTTCTAGTCTCTCACATCTGGTTGATTTATATTGATAGCTAAAGCTGGAGGCTTTACCCCGAGAACAGTCTGACCATTGGCCGATTTTACTCCACAATTCTAAAGTTTATTATGGCCCGGTTCCGTTTAAGTTCTTTCAGTCATGAGCGAGTTACGAAGGGTTTGATGATCGTGTTAAAAATATAGTGGCTAAAACTGAGTTCAAAGATAAACCTGATTTTAATGATAAGTGCAAGGTTTCAAAGGATACAATCAAACCGTGGGTTCGAGCTAAACGTGAAATTTCACTCTCTAGACAGAAGTTGTTGTGAAACGACTCGTCCATATTACTATAAATGCAGTACGTTATTCATTGGTCCCATAGCGAGGTATTTGACCTCTATATGATACGTTTTATAAAATATTGCATTAGTTTCATAAAAAGCACACCATTATTATACATAATGCATGTTTTAAAACATTGGGCGATTATTTAAGGAATAATCTCCATAATACATCGGTTTTCAAATACTACACATGTGACATAATGGTCGAATATAATACAAGACAAAGGTTTTATTGAATGCAACACTTCATTTAAACAAAAGCATGAGACTCCATGCACAGCTTGCTCAGATAATGCAACAGCGGAAGACTTTCATAAGGACCTGAGAATAAACATGCTTAAACAGTCAACACAAAGGTTGGTGAGATATATAGGTTTAGCATCGATATAAATATAGACCACAAGATTTCATAATTATAAATATATGTACACTCGTAAGTGTATAAAAGTATTCTATAAATTGTTGAGCGCTTTGGTAACCATACTTAACTATTAATGTAGCATATTTCCTTTATTATGAAATCTCCCTACACTGTACCAAGTGTAGTAAAAATGAAGTACTATGCAACCGTTTACGATACTAGAGCGACTAGCCCGGTTGGGGTTGTCAAACCCAACAGATCTATGAATAGGATTCGCGCTTACATGTTCTTACAACATGTATATATTAGTTACCAAGCTATTAGGGAAGATATGCAAGGTGGTACAACTCAACGTAGAATATATTTTAAGTACTTGTGTCCATGGCGTAAAACATAAATTGCATGTATTCTCATCCCAAAATATTTTTAGAGTTTAAAAATGGGACTATATACTCACAGTAGTAAAAGTATATTAATAATAAGTTTTCAACTTATTAAAAATATGACCGTCGTCCTTGGATTCACGAACCTATAACAATAATAACGATTCAGATAATAATACAACATATGAATAAAATAAAGCAAGTTCATAGAATACTTATATATTAATTTGTAACATTTTTTTGTTAGTAGTCCTTTGTTAGTAGTCCAAAATAGTCCGAAATATCCAACAGTCCAATAATCGGTATATATATAATCTTAGAATTACCCCCACGATGTATTGTAGAGGTGTTCAAAATATCCGAATCCGAAATCCGAATCCGAATTATCCGAAATCCGAATCCGAAAATATCCGAAAAATCGGATATCCGAAAATTCGGATATCCGAAAATCGGATATCCGATTTTTCGGATTCGGATATCGGATGGAGTTTTCAAAATTTTCGGATATTCGGATATCCGAATATCCGAAATTCCGAAAAAAATCCGAAAAAATCCGAAAATTATTTGAAAATTATCCGAAATATTCGAAAACTATCCGAAATATCCGAAAAAATATCCGAAATATCCGAAAAATATCCAAATTATCCGAAAATATTGGAAGTTCTTAAAAAATATCGGATATTCGGATAATCCGATATCCGAATCCAAAATTTCGGATACCCGAAAATCGGATATCCGAAATTTCGGATTCGGATTTCGGATGGGGTTTTTCACTATCCGAATTTTCGGATATCCGAAAATTCGGATATCCGAATTTCGGATATCCGAAAATGAACACCCCTAATGTATTGTATACGTATTATCTTTGCATCAACCCAGAGACATATTGTATACGTATTGTCTTAGAATTTATCAAAACGTATTGTATACTTATTGTCTTAGGATTTATCAAAACGTATTGTATACTTATTGTCATGGAATGTACCAAGATTATTATATATATACAATCTCGGAATTAACTAAGATTATAATATTTTGTTATACTAATGATAACATGTCCAAATATATATAGGATATAGGAAAAGTTAGCAAGGATATGGTTAATATAGTTTTTACAATATAAATTTCGTCCATACAACGTTAATTTTAGCAGATTTTGTTTTGCTCGCTAAATATTCATTACAACTCCGTTTAAAGTGAATCAAATTGCTATGGATTCCTTAAGAAGTTAATTTTTCAAAACTAATTCGAAAAGTTCAGCCCATGTATTAATATTCAGAGTTTTACCCTATTTTTGTGCCGGTGGACAGATTTGAAAGAATCCCGGCACCCACCCAATATATGATTTTTGGTAAAATACTTCCACTTTGTCTAAAATCATGAAAAAAATACTGGAAGTCTTATTTACATATATTAACATATTTCCAAAGTCTTAGCCTCGAACTCAAAGTCTAAGATAGATTTTTAATTTCCAACCCAAAACATCCCGCTTTTTACCGAATGGAGATTAAACGATATATGTTAAGTTTCAAGGTGTTCTTCATATGTACAAGTTATAAGTTCTTATATTAAATTAATATAACATCATAATACATATAAATAAGTGTTATTAGAGTTAAGTTAGAAAGATTAGATTAGTTTTTCAAACAAGTTTAGAATCAACTAAACTATGTTCTAGTTTATAAACTCTTATATAGATAGCTATAAACATATGAATTGAACAAGAATTTAGACAAGGTTAATACCTTGATTTTGTGGCTTGAACTTGCTAGAAATAGATGAAAAACAAAGAAAGGAATAATAGAACTAGAGAGAGTATGTGTGTGTAAGTAAACATGAAGTAAAAATTAGAAAATGAAATGGTAAAAATTTGATCAAATATGGTGTCTTTATATACTAGTTGCAATTTGTCATTTTGTGAAAAATATCTAGTATAAGTTAAAAACCATTAGGTCATGCATGACATATGCGATGACCCGGAAATTTCTGACCAAATTTAAACTTAATCTTTGTATGATTAACATTTCCGACACGATAAGCAAAGTCTGTAAAACTAAATCTCAAAATTTTTGAACTACTTTCATATATTCAAATACCTTTCGGTTGTTCTTGACAATTCGCGAACAATTATATGTATATAGATACATATATATATATATATATATATATATATATATATATATATATATATATATATATATATATATATATATATATATATATATACTATAACTTGAAAACGTAACAATGTATTAATTGTTTGATACTGTACATTAAACTTATTGGTTTAAATATTTATTTGAATATATATGATAAGTTGGAATATTAATTGTATGAATAATTTGCGACGTATATTTAAAACGTGTTTATGAATGTTGAAAATATATATTAACTTGGTCATAAAATGATTTGTTATTATATATATATTAACAAATAGCGAGATAATGATTTATAAAAGTAAATGACCAAAACACTCGAAAGTTTAAGATACACTTTGAATGATATAGTTTATTGATAATTTAAGACTATATTTTGACAAATGTACGAGTCACAAAACGTAAATTGCGAGTTTTCTAAGCGTACGAAAATGCGTTCGAGAAATCGGAATCGGGACATAAGTCGAGTGACAACGTACGAGTCATCGGAACGAAAATTACAAGTCAACTATGCACATAAATTTAATATAATATATAATTAATTATTTAAATTATATATATTATATATTATATTTAAATATATCGACAAACAAAAAAACAAAAAATTGTGAGCTGGATTTTGGGGCCATGCGGTCGCATGAGAAATAGGCATAAAACCCATGCGATCGCATGGGGTTCAATTTCAGCAAATGTACTATAAATTCTCCAGTTTTCTGCGAATGTTTTTCACACACATACATATTACACTCTCTGTATTATTATTATTATTATTATTATTATTATTATTATTATTATTATTATTATTATTAAGATTATTATTATTATTATTTTATTATTATTAATTATATCACTTAAAATACTACGACGAGGTCTTGAGCGTGTCACTTTCAAAATGGGTTTTCAAGCGGGATAGAGCTAAGGAAACTATGGGTTATTACTAAGGAGGTTTTGGGTATTGTTTAAGGGTTTTGCACGTGAGTCAAACTAGTATTTATCATCTCCGTTGCGTCTACGTACTTTTCTACAATATTGAATCACAATATTGATACGTAAGCATTTAATAGTGTATCCCTGACTAGTGCTCGTGTATATAGGATTATGCATGCTAGTACGATTAATTTTGTCGTTAAATAGTTTATGATAGATCACGAATTTAATACATATATTACTGATATAAGGTATATGATATGCATGTTTTTGGAAAGCTGACGAAAAATCAATAACTTTTCATTTAGAGATCGCGTAATTTCGATGAACGAATTAAAAGATATGGACAACTGAATTATGATTAACATTAATTGAAATTGCTTTTGAATCTGCAATTGGTATTTAAACAACTTGTTTATAAGATTGATAATTTGGATTTTCATATATTACTAATCGAGTAAATGAATTTCTATATAAGGCACGGCTCGATTTGTTGAAGAATTGTCAAAATTGACTGTTTTATCATATTTTAAAGCTTTATAAAACTATAGTCTAATTATTCAAGTATTGGGAAACCATGTGAAATGTTAAACTATTTTCGATTACCATGATCATTCAAACTATAGTATGGATTTTAAAAGATCATATTGGGTCAGGTTGACTTTTTGAAATGACTTTTGATAACTTTTGTATGTCAATCTCGAGCATTAGGATTGTGATACACTATGACCCAACCTAGCTTATTAGACATGTATTGACCAACATATGTTCTATAGGTTGAGATCTACGGTTAATTTTGCATTCCGAGTTTCGATCACTTTTTGGTAAATGACCTTATATGCTGCTAAGGTGAGTTTCATTTGCTCCCTTTTTAAATGCTTTTGCAATATGTATTTTTAGGCTGAGAATACATGCACTTTATTTTAAATGCAAAGGATACAAGTACATACTAAATTCTACACATAGTTTAAATCGAAAATCCCTTAGCTTTGGTAACTAGTAACTGCAGGTTATACGAACTGGTGGGCGCGAGTAGTAGTATATAGATCCATAGGGCTTGACATCCCCATCTGTTCCAGGTATAGGAACCCTAGCCTGAACTATAAAACAGACATATGCTATTTGAGTTTAGTACACGTTGGTTTGCGTGTATTGTACATGTTGGTTGCATGTATGTTAAAACAGGGGTACTTATTATAACGTTAAAGCTTAGTTACCAGGGTGCTCAATCTTGTAGAATATTTTGATAAACGTTTCTAGATGAAACAATTGAAATCTTGTGATCCACCTTTATGTAAAGATTATGCAAAACATTAAAACTATGAACTCACCAACCTTTGTGTTGACACTTGTTACATGTTTATTCTCAGGTTCCCAAGAAGTCTTCCGCTGTTTGCTTATATGTTATACAAGCTATGTGCATGGAGTCTTACATGGCATATTTTTCAAGGAAACGTTGTATTCACCAAATCATCACCATGTATCTTATTTTGACTGCATTGTCAACGGAAGTACTATTGTAAACTATTATTTACGGTGATTGTCTATATGTAGAAATCATCAGATGTCGAAAACCTTTGATTTAAATATTCATTTATGGTGTGCCTTTTCAAAAGAATGCAACGTTTACAAAACGTATCATATAGAGGTCAAATACCTCGCAATGAAATCGATGAATGACGTGTCCGTCCATATGAATTTGGAGCAATCGTCACAGTTGGTATCAGAGCTTGAGGTCATAGGGAACCAGAATTTGCATTAGTGTGTTTAACTGGTAATTGTTAGGATGCATTAGTGAGTCTGGACTATGACCGTATCTGTTTTTACCGAGTTTTACTTACCATTTATCGTCGAAAATTACTTCCTTATCATTCCTAAGTCTAGACACATCTTACTGTATTTACTACATAGATAGTGTACCGATAAAATTTATATCTTAGCATATCTGTTACTGTAAACTTTTCCTGACATCTTCCGAAAATTTCTCCGTAATTTACGGGATTTTGGTATTATATATACATATGTAAATTATGTATTGAAGAGTACCAATCTAAATTCTATAATCTATCTTATATCAAAAATCAATTCCCTGATTATACAAGATGGATCACGTATCTAGTTCAAATTCCTTAAACTCCGACAGCTATTCCGATATGGATATTCACCTGAACTCCGAAGACAGTGTAACCGGAATGGATCAACTAATTAGCCATCATCTATTCTAGATGAATTGGGGATGGGTTCGTAGCCTACTTAGTCATTGGAGACAAGAAGAAGGTGATCCCTTCCATCCACCACATTGCCCTCTTGGCGAAGAACCTGAAGCACTTACCGGCGAACCTGTTCGTAATACCATTTTCTCCCTTATTTCCAGAGTATCTCATCATGATTATATACTATCTCAAATTCTAAATCTTATTCGACCGCTTGTCCGAACCGACAATCATCCCAGTGTAGTAGAAGAAGTCAACGAGCTTCGTGCTCAAGTGGTGACTTTAGAGAATATGGTATAAAGGTTACAAGCACCAGCAGCATCACCAGCATCAATAGTACCACCATCATCAACGCCAACAGTATCATTACCACCACCACCAAAACATCCGCATCCCACACCTCAACATCATAATCTGTACCTCGAACATCAACGTCATACGCACCATAGATACCAAGGAATACCAACAACAACAAACGATGAAGTATTGATTCATAACTTCATCAAAGAAATATTCTGCAAAGAATATGTAGTTTCTAAAAGTGTTAGAGATTATATATTCTAGTCCTAGTTGAAAACCAGATGAGATTAATATTATGTTAACTCATTAAATCCATGATTACATCTAAGGAAACTATATATATACGTATATTTTCATAAAGATTGTAATTAAGAAAATTATTTTGTACAAACTGTTAATGGTGAGAATATTTTAACGGGTAGGTAATACTCGAGGGATATATAAATTCACAATTAATATGTTACATTCTTCGATTCTGATTCAACAAATCATCAACTATACTCACTACTTTCACATAATATATATTCTTTTATAATAACCAAAACAACCATCCTCATCCAAATTTGATTACATATTCTGATTAAAAAAAAAATAGAATCCAAGCCAAGATTTAACAAAAGACATCATTCTTAGATTCCTAAATCTTTCAAAGCTATACTTTGACTTCAAACCTGTGCTAGAACATTATATGTATATTAACGATTACAATCTGTGTTCAAACCCTTCGAAATTCCTGAAGACACTTCAAATAATGAATCATCGAGATGATGATCCAACCACATGTTACCCACAGTTATGTACCTGAAAAACTCTTGAAACCAAAGTCATAGTTTAACACGTATCTGTGTTAGACCCTTTGGCATTTATTAGCTAAAATAACTTTGCAATCCCTTTACAAAGTAGTCAGTTTTGTCACAGCCCCAGCAAGTCAACTTCAATTCTTCAGTCGAAACAGCCTTATTATAACCTTGATATATACGTTGCCCCTTTCGCCATCATTACCGGGGAACCGTTTATGTTCCACCACAAATAAACTTACCAACAACTTCATTGATCTTTGACTTTCTGAAAAATCATTATATTTATCGAAACCCCATCATTTACTCATCTGCATCTTATAACAAGAATTGTCTTGCCAATTACTGTGAATCAGCAATCTGTATTTTGAAATCTCGCAGCATGTCTACTCCAACAGTTATATGTGTACATAAAACATCTATCTCCTATACTTACGTACTTTGATGTGAAGTTTCCGAAAACACCTTAACCGCGAACTAGTTCTCGAAATTTTGAAAAGTACTGATGAAGCAGCAAAAACTGTAAACGACTTTAACAGTAAAAAGTTTGATGATAAAGAATAGTGTGTTGGCAAAGCTCAAAAAAAGAAAAGGTTTAGAACTGGAAAATGGATTGAGCAAAGTATGAAGGAAGCTGTGGATAAATCACAGGGATGAAACCTGCCTTCCAAGAATCCAAATGATTTAGTATTTGCTGAAGCCATTAACGAATACCTTGCTTCCGAATCTAAACCCTTGCAGACAATATTCTTCATCATCCTCTGATATTAGAAATTCTAAGATATCATCATATCTTTCATTATAAATATCCTCCATATTTCTGAAGATAATTCCATAATCATTCTTATCGGAAATCAATTTTCTCCTTATGATATCTGTGTTACATCATAAAAGAAACTATTTTAGTTTCTAAATTCTAAAACCTTCGAGTTTAAAATATGAATATTTTTGAAGTGGTATTGGGAGCTGAAGCACGAGTTAGTATAATATAATGACACTTGATCAACGTGATTATATTACAGTAAGTCATGCTGAGTTTCTAAATGGAACGTGATGATTCACAGATCATAACGTCATCATGTGCTATGTCATACGACTCTTGTATTCTAGTTAATCTCTAAGAATATCAAGAACATATTTTCTTGATGATTCGGTCTTTTCCGAATATTTTGGTAATTTGACAAATCAAAATCGTGCCATTACAATTTCCTTCTTAGAACATTAACTATGTTCATTTCAAAATCCATACCTACGAATTCTGGACCATTACAAGCAATGCTTAGTCACAAGAAGAAGAAACGAATGGACAAAACTCCGAAATAGAAATTGGGGTATAAATCGCAGCAAATAAAAGAAAGCATTAACTGGGGATGATAATAATTATAGAAGACAGAAGCAGGAACTTTGAAATATAAGGGAGAATAAAGCCCGATAACAAAACATAAATTACAAACCGTATATATCAATGTTTATCGCAACATAAAGACACGGGAGAATTAAAAGCACTATAACCCCAAGGGCAAAATAGAAGTAAGCAGATTCCTCCGGTGGTAGATGAAAAAGAAGAATGACAGATATGAAAGTTAGGAGTATATCAAGAATTAGAACTGGATGAAGCATTTTTCACAATCTTTTGAAAATAGGAAATGAGGAAGAAGATGTAAGAGTGATGAAAATAATGAAACGGAAGAGGTCAATTTATAGCGAAATATCAAACATAGCAATAGAGGCAAATTACGCATTTAATCAAAAGAAATCTTAATTTCCTTAAATTCCAAAGAATCAAATCTTATTTAGATTATGAAGATTTTCTATTCCTTAAATTACGGAAATCAATCGTTAATACGTCAAGAGTTAAGACGAATCTCTATTCTTCATTTCACTCTTTTACGATAACTTCTCTCATACGCTTCGAATAATCGGATTGTTTTATCCATATTATTCAACGGTGATAAAACTCTATTTATCAACACATATACGTCATGAAAACATTTTTATTGTTAGTCATGACGACCTCACTCAAATTTTGGGACGAAATTTCTTTAACAGGTAGGTACTGTGATGACCCGGAAATTTCTGACCAAATTTAAACTTAATCTTTGTATGATAAACATTTTCGACACGATAAGCAAAGTCTGTAAAACTGAATCTCAAAATTTTTGAACTACTTTCATATATTCAAATACCTTTCGGTTGTTCTTGACAATTTGCGAACAATTATATGTATATAGATACATATATATATACTATAACTTGAAAACATAACAATATGTTAATTGTTTGATACTGTACATTAAACTTATTGGTTTAAATATTTATTTGAATATATATGATAAGTTGGAATATTAATTGTATGAATAATTTGCGACGTATATTTAAAACGTGTTTATGAATGTTGAAAATATATATTAACTTGGTCATAAAACGATTTGTTATTATATATATATATATATATATATATATATATATATATATATATATATATTAACAAATAGCGAGACAATGATTTATAAAAGTAAACAACCAAAACACTCGAAAGTTTAAGATACACTTTGAATGATATAGTTTATTGATAATTTAAGACTATATTTTGACAAATGTACGAGTCACAAAACGTAAATTGCGAGTTTTCTAAGCGTACGAAAATGCGTTCGAGAAACCAGAACCGGGACATAAGTCGAGTGACAACGTACGAGTCATCGGAACGAAAATTACAAGTCAACTATGCACATGAATTTAATATAATATATAATTAATTATTTAAATTATATATATTATATATTATATTTAAATATGTCGACAAACAAAACAACAAAAAATTGTGAGCTGGATTTTGGGGCCATGCGATCGCATGAGAAATAGGCATAAAACCCATGCGATCGCATGGGGTTCAATTTCAGCAAATGTACTATAAATTCTCCAGTTTTCTGCGATTGTTTTTCTCACACATACATATTACACTCTCTGTATTATTATTATTATTATTATTATTATTATTATTATTATTATTATTATTATTATTATTATTATTATTATTATTATTATTATTATTATTATTATTAAGATTATTATTATTATTATTATTTTATTATTATTAATTATATCACTTAAAATACTACGACGAGGTCATGAGCGTGTCACTTTCAAAATGGGTTTTCAAGCGGGATAGAGCTAAGGAAACTATGGGTTATTACTAAGGAGGTTTTTTCTATTGTTTAAGGGTTTTGCTCGTGAGTCAAACTAGTATTTATCATCTCCGTTACGTCTACGTACTTTCCTACAATATTGAATCACAATATTGATACGTAAGCATTTATATCTTATCTATTATATATTAATAGTGTATCCCTGACTAGTGCTCGAGTATATAGGATTATGCATGCTAGTATGGTTAATTTTGTCGTTAAATAGTTTATGATAGATTACGAATTTAATACATATATTACTGATATAAGGTGTATGATATGCATGTTTTTGGAAAGCTGGCGAAAAATCAATAACTTTTCATTTAGAGATCGCGTAATTTCGATGAACGAATTAAAAGATATGGACAACTGAATTATGATTAACATTAATTGAAATTACTTTTGAATCTGCAATTGGTATTTAAACAACTTGTTTATAAGATTGATAATTTGGATTTTCATATATTACTAATCGAGTAAATGAATTTCTATATAAGGCACACCTCGATTTGTTGAAGAATTGTCAAAATTGACTGTTTTATCATATTTTAAAGCTTTATAAAACTATAGTCTAATTATTCAAGTATTGGGAAACCATGTGAAATGTTAAACTATTTTCGATTACCATGATCATTCAAACTATAGTATGGATTTTAAAAGATCATATTGGGTCAGGTTGACTTTTTGAAATGACTTTTGATAACTTTTGTATGTCAATCTCGAGCATTAGGATTTTGATACACTATGACCCAACCTAGCTTATTAGACATGTATTGACCAACATATGTTCTATAGGTTGAGATCTACGATTAATTTTGCATATCGAGTTTCGATCAATTTTTGGTAAATGACCTTATGTGCTACTAAGGTGAGTTTCATTTGCTCCCTTTTTAAATGCTTTTGCAATATATATTTTTGGGCTGAGAATACATGCACTTTATTTTAAACGCAAAGGATACAAGTACATACTAAATTCTACACAGAGTTTAAACCGAAAATCCCTTAGCTTTGGTAACTAGTAACTGCCGGTTATAAGAACTGGTGGGCGCGAGTAGTAGTATATGGATCCATAGGGCTTGACATCCCCGTCTGTTCCAGGTATAGAAACCCTAGCCTGAACTATAAAACAGACGTATGCTATTTGAGTTTAGTACACGTTGGTTTGCGTGTATGGTACATGTTGGTTGCATGTATGTTAAAACAGGGGTACTTATTATAACGTTAAAGCTTAGTTACCAGGGTGCTCAATCTTGTAGAATATTTTGATAAACGTTTCTAGATGAAATAATTGAAATCTTGTGATCCACCTTTATGTACAGATTATGCAAAACATTAAAACTATGAACTCACCAACCTTTGTGTTGACACTTGTTAGCATGTTTATTCTCAGGTTCCCAAGAAGTCTTCCGCTGTTTGCTTATATGTTATACAAGCTATGTGCATGGAGTCTTACATGGCATATTTTTCAAGGAAACGTTGCATTCACCAAATCATCACCATGTATCTTATTTTGACTGCATTGTCAACGAAAGTACTATTGTAAACTATTATTTACGGTGATTGTCTATATGTAGAAATCATCAGATGTCGAAAACCTTTGATTTAAATATTCATTTATGGTGTGCCTTTTCAAAAGAATGCAATGTTTACAAAACGTATCATACAGAGGTCAAATACCTCGCAATGAAATCGATGAATGACGTGTTCGTCCATATGGATTTGGAGCGATCGTCACAACATATTATTCCATTATTGAAAATTTCTATTGGTATATACCAATTGTAAGTACTTCTAGAAGCTGTGTATAATACGGGTAAAATACAGTATGAATACGAGTAGAATTCTTGAGGAAATTGAACGAAAATATGAGTATAGCTATCCTTTATATGTACTGGTATATTATAAAGTGTATTCAATACTTGTAAGGATGTATTTACACTCGTAATACATTATATGTAAATACATTTTAACATAAGTTAATTACGTCATTTAAATAGTAATATATATATATTGTTTGAAAACACTTTAAATTAGTAGTATGAAAATATATATATATAATACTTTGTTAATATACTTAATGAGATATTTAATTATCATATTTTCAAGTTAAATATATATAAATCCATATATATACACAATAATTAAACAATTAAATCAAGTTATGACATTCGTGATTCGTCGGAATAAAAGGGTGACCAAAAGCTTGTGTAAAACTATTTTTGGAGGTTCAAGATTTATCAAAATTCATGGCTTATCAAGTCGGAATTATATAAAGATTAAGTTTAAATTTGGTCAGAAATTTTCGGATCGTCATAGTACCTACCCGTTAAAAAAATTTCGTCCCGAAATTTGATCGAGGTCGTCATGGGTAACAATAAGAATGTTATTATGACGAATATAAGTTGATTCATAGGGTTTTATCATGATTAAGAAATATGGATAAAATAATTCGATTACTCGAAACATATGAGTGAAGCTATCGTAAAAGAGTGAAATGAGAAAATAGGGATTCATCTTATCTTTTGACGTCATCACGGTTGATCTTTGGATTAAAGAAAATCTTTGTAATCTATATAAGATTTGATTCTTCGGCAACTAAGGAAATTATGATCCTCTTCGATTTAATGCAATAATCTGTCTCGATTTCTCTGTCAGATATTTTACTATAAATCAACCTCATACGTTTCCTTATTTCCACATCTCCCATCTTTTATACTTTTTTCCTTTCTTCGTTCTTCCAAAACATTTGTCAATATGCTCCATCCAGTTTTAATTCTTGATATATTCTTGACTATCACATCTGTCATTCTTCTTTTTCATCTTTCACCGGAGGAATCCGTTAATTTCTACTATGCTCTTGGGTTTATAGTGTTCTTAGTTTTTCCGTGTCTTTATATTGCTATACGCATCGATATACACGGTTTGTAATTTCTGCGTTGTCTTCGTGCTTATATTTTTCCTTATATTTTGGAATTTCATGCTTCCGTCTTCTTTTCCCGACTTCAAGTCAAGCGAGTAATGGTCTAGAATTCATAGATATGAAATTCAGAATGAACATAGCTAATGCTCTAAGAGAGAAATTGTAATAGCACAATTTGACTTGTGAAATTACCAGAATCCAAAGGAAAAGATAGAACTATCAATAGAATATGTTCTTGATATGTTTCGAGATTAGATTGAATGTAAGAGTCATGTAATGAAGCGGACCGTCCAAATCTATCCGGACGAAGTCCACATCGATTATAAACGATTCATAATAGTTGGTTACATCGCGAGGTACTTGACCTCTAAATGATACATTTTACAAATATTGCATTCGTTTTTAAAAGACAAACTTTCATTTCATCGAAAGTTGACAGATATGCATACCATTTCATAATATCCAATTATAAATGACCTAATCCGTCATTTACTTAATAATAATCTCTAATGAACTTCAACGACTCGAATGCAACGTCTTTTGAAATATGTCATGAATGACTCCAAGTAATATCCTTAAAATGAGATAATGCACAGCGGAAGATTTCTTTCAAACCTGAGAATAAACATGCTTTCAAGTGTCAACCAAAAGGTTGGTGAGTTCATCAGTTTATAGTAATCATTTCATTTTCATCATTTTAATAGACCACAAGATTTTAAATATTATAAAACGTGCAGAAGTCCCATTCCAACTGCACAAAAAATATCTTTCATATGAAGAACACCTGGTGAGGATTCAAAATATAATAGTAACCATCTGTGCCGGTCTTTCACTCCACGGCTGAATACATATGCCTTCAAAATATAGAACCTCTGTGTCGGTCTTTACACCCCACGGCTGAACACATGTTTATAAAATATAGGACAACCGGTGCCAAAATGTCGTAAATAATAAACCATCCACCCGGCTCGGGAGCTCATACGCTCTAACAGAAACCGGGGCTAATGCGTGTCATAATAATCAACCCCAATCTCAGATAATTCTTTCATAGAATGCAGTTAAGGTACTTGTGTCTATTGCGTCAAACTTTTATAAAAGCGCATGTATTCTCAGTCCCAAAAATATATATTGCAAAAGCATTTAAAAAGGGAGCAAATGAAACTCACCTAATGTATTTTGTAGTAAAAATACATATGACAATATTGAATAATGCAGGGTTGGCCTCAGATTCACGAACCTATATCAATTATATATATTAAAACATGTAATCGTAGTCGAATAATTTATATACTATTATTATTAATAACATACTTGTTTATATTATATGTTATATAGATAAATTTAATATATTTAATTCATATATTTTATATAGTTTATACTTATTATATTAAATATTAATATAGTTTAATTAATAATATTTTATTGATAAAAATATAGTAATAAGTAATATTAATATAATCGTAATATGTTTTATACAAAGTTTGTGTTTGTAATAATAACAATTATAATAACGGTGTTAATAATAATAATAATAATAATAATAATAATAATAATAATAATAATAATAATAATAATAATAATAATAATAGTAATAATAATAATAGTAATAATAATAATAATAATAATAATAATAATAATAATTTTAATGTAAATATATATATATATATATATATATATATATATATATATATATATATATATATATATATATATATATATATATATATATAGACTACCTTAGGAGCTTTTATAAAAAGAATGCCCGGAACCGGGATCGAACCCGAGACCTCTCAAAAACCCAACACTCACTTACACCCTTCCTCCATTTATCCATTTCTGTTTTAAGTTTCAAACTCAAACCACTTAAACAATTTTTCTGTCCTCTTTCTTCCTCTAATAATCGGCCCATAAGAGGAACAAGTATTCGGCCCATCAGATTTTAGTAACCCAGATTTATTTTACAAGCCTTAAGTTAAAAACCTACCATTGGAAACCCTTCCCTCATCTGTTATTTCTCCAATCGACAGGATCAAAGTAAACCCCCAAATTGTTTCTTTCACTTTTTACAATCACAGAACAAGAAAAAAATTTGATAGTTTAATAAATGGGTTTCGGTGTTTCTTGAATCGAACAAGAAGCAGAAGTATCCATAGCAGTGGTTAGCGATGAATTTCAAGATTGGTGATTAGTTTGGATTGTTTATAACCAAATCGGATCAAGTTATAGCCTAGCAGGAACTTGATGGTGGCGATTTGGTCATTGAATGGCTGTAACAACACAGGAATAACAGCGGTCATCCAACAGAAGTCTAACAGGAGCAGTAGCAGTTTCAATGATGTAAAAAAAAAATTTTGTTTTGTTCTGTTTTACATCGAACAGAAGGTAAGGCAATTTCCCTAATTGTATATTTATGATATTTTTCGAACAAAAGAAAAACAATTTATTCGATGGTTGTGATTTCGAAGGAAAAACAGAAAGTAAAGAAAGAAAGAATTATAGCGAACGGTTCAATGTCTGTTTACATAGAAATTATCGAGCAGATTTTGATTGTGGGTTTACGGTGATGGAACCAGAAAGAGGAAATAGAAGGAACACGTGTGTTGTGTAACATCCCGCGTTTTTCCGTTAAATTTATTTCTAACACTGTCTTTTTTTTTAAATAATATCTTTCGTTATTTAAATTCGTATTTTCCGTTGACTAACGTTCATAATATTCCCGTTATTTAATTAAAACATCACTCGTTTACTCTAGCATTTTAAAAATGTTCGCTCGGTTAATTCCCGCACCCGCTTTGAAACTTGAGGGACTAAACTTGCCAAGTGGGCAAAAATTTGACTAGGTCAAATAGTCAAAGTGGCCTTCTCCTCCATCCATTCCACCTCCCTCATTCTTGCTACTTCCATATTTTCTTTCAAACCCCAACATCAAAGATTTATCATCTAAATTCAATCAAGGAAGTTCATCACAAAACAAATTACATATTTGGAATCCTCTCTTCATCCTCTACAATTTGATACCAATTTCATCTCTTTTGGGTAACATTTCTAAAACTCTAGATTTTCTCTAAATTCGTGTTTTTATACTTGAAATGGTGTTAGTTAGTGTCTATGGCTCGTGTGTAACATGAATATATATTTTGTTTGCTCGATTTGTTGTTTTGAGTAACTAGTTTGAACATTTGAAATGGGTTTGCTTAATCTTGCATTTTGGAAGATTAAATGTTGTTTGATTGTTAAAGTTCATGTTTTAATTGTGTTACTAGTATCACTAGCTTCGTTTTGATGCGTAGGTTGATTAAGAAAACTTCAAACACATGATTATTGATTTTTGTGAATTTTAGTTAGGGTTTGATAGACTTTGAAATGAACTTTTGATGCGTTGAATGCTTGTTAATGTTGTTAGTAAGTGTTTAGATGCAATGTATGCTTAATTACCTTCGAAACGGCATATCGTATATGTAAATTGGATTCCCGAATCATAAAATACGTTTTACGAACTTGAAACTTTGAAAATAAACCTTTCTTGATCAATTGACGAGTTTTCGGTTATTGTAATTGATGTTTTTGCTTGTGAAAGGTAGTTAATTGTATTCCTTGTCAAAAGAGCTTTCCAATGATATAAGATGCGTATTCTAAGTGTTTACGGTTTGCGTTTTGTGCTAAATTGAATTTTGGATCAAGACTTGAACTTTTGAAACTGACCAGGTACCAGGCCACGCCTAATGTCGCGGCGCGACACCTCTGGCCGCGGCGCGGCAATAGCCGTGTTTGGGTTCTGACCTACTTTGTCAAATTTCAAAAAATGTTTGCTATGCTACGCACCTCTGATTCACATGTAACTTGTTCTAACATGCTTATATATGAATAAAAACCTCAGAAAAATAGTTCGGGACCCGACCCGATCCCGTTGACTTTTTCGTTGACTTTGACCAAGTTTGACTTTTAGTCAAACTTAACAAAACACTTATACAATCGTTCTAATCTTATTTTATACTTGATTCTTGCATGAAACTTGACAACGTGATTCACATGCTATATAATCGAGTCGTAATGAGCCATAGGACTAATTGAACACATTTCGCCCGACCTTGTGTCGTAACCGATTAATTGATACAACTTACTTGTTTAGGTCAAGGCTAAGCAACATTCATGCACACGTTTACTTTGTGAAGTACATTTATACTCGTGCACTCGAGGTGAGATCATAGTCCCATCTTTCAACAACTTTTATGCTTTAAACTATGGGATGAGAAACATATACGTATCATACTTTTACACTTGAACACAAGTACGAAAATGAACATTCCACGTACGGGTTTGAACAAAAAGCCTCAATTCAATTATCATTAGTTACACTTGCAGGGTGTAAATGTGAACTTATATTATGTGATCACATGGGCTTGACGAGCCTCATTCGGACGGTTCGCTACCGTTAGCGGATGAAATATATTTTCGGGTCTAGTGTATGTTCTAACACTACGCAAAGGGTGCAAAACAGTTAAGTTTGATAATTGGGTGCCCGGGATACAAACAACAACTTTGGAATGCAAATGATTTTGATAATCATCTTATACTAAATCTTGTGGTTCAAATACAACGTTTACTAAAACACCTATGATTTCACCAACGTTTTTCGTTGACAGTTTTCTATATGTTTCTCAGGTTCATACTTGGGTATTTGATACATGCTTCCGCGTACACTCATACTTGCTTGGAGTTAAGCATACATGCATACACTCTGATTTCTTGCTTGGGGTCAAGCATACATACATACATACATACGCTAGTGATAGCACCTTTGGATTCAAACATATCGTTTACATACTTACGCTATTTATAGCAACTGTGATTTTAAACTAATTATGTCGCAAGTTATCTCATTTATAATTTATACTTTTGCAAACTTGAAATTGTTGTCGAACGGTTTTGTAAACTAAACTTTGCAAGCATGATATGTTTCAAAAGGACGCGACATAATTTTGGTCAAACGAGTCTCATATAGGGACTACGACCACGTAACGGGACCTAAGTTAGCGGCGCCGTCAATGACAATTTTTTCGGGTCGCTACAGATGGTATCAGAGCGTTGGTTGTAGGGATCTAGGATGTGCATTAGTGTGTCTGACAGAGTCGTTAGGACGCATTAGTGAATCTAGACTACAACCGGATAGTTAATCATTGCATCCTGACTTGCATTTGCTATAGATAGCACTTACTTGACTATTTGTGCATATATACTTGAATCTTTCTTAGGTGAACTCCATAATGGTACCAAACTTTCATCATACGAATCCGTATTCTGCCACTTCCTGGTAACACACGTAAATTCGAGATTCATGCGTGTAAGGATGACAACGACTTCATTGGTTACACTTGTCCGGGAACCCTGTCTCCCAGATTATGATTCGCCACCGTTTCAACTTACTATCGGTGTCACACCGGTGTTCCTTACTATCTACCACTTCTTGTTACTACCATCACTACTCTAGGTGAGTATCGTCATCGCTAATTATCACTACGGTTGCGTACTTTTTGTTATCATGATTCGTTACTCTTTTCGTGCCTAAGGGCATTATCGCTTGACTTGAACCGCAATGACGTGAACAATCATTTATACACTTCCCTCGGGGAACACTTCTTTATAGTTGCACTAATTCTTTCGATTCAATACGAGTCACGTTAGAGACGTCGTTACACTTTGTTTATTTTAAACTTCACGATTACACGAACTTGAATCTATAGAGTGATGTGGGAATGGAGGTATGAGTTAGCGTAATATAACGACACTCGATCAACGTGGTTATATTACGGTAAGTCATACCAAAGTTCTAATGACACATGATGGTGGTTGGACTCGATCAACCTAATCACCACCATGTGCCATGTACATGACTTTATTTTTCTTGTTTGAACATCCGAAAACTCCAAGAATACTGATAACAACCATACCCGGGACACATCTTCGATTATTGTCGAACCATATTGATGCTTCCGAAGGAATGACAAATTCTTTCGACTTCAAACATATGTTACACGTGTGTACTATCTCGTTTTCTTATAGTTTTTATAGACGAACTACAAAATGCTTGGTATGCTCACATCGAGGCGAAAACTTCTCTCGCCTTACACTCGTACTTCCGTTTAAGGAAATATTTTATCTAAATTCTCAATGGAGAGAGAGACTCTTCACACTATACTAGTATTCGCCTCGAGGGTGAATAGTCCTATCGAACATTTTCGGAAACCGATAAATCTTTCGCGGCGCGAAATTCTTGAGAAACAGAAACTTGTTCCAACAAACGTTTTCACGTCCTAACAAACTCTTTCAAATATACCTTAAAGAGATGTACCTCGTTTCGGATCGAGATCCTCGTTTCACTTCTAGATTTTGGAGTGCCTCACAAAAATTCTCGGGACCACGTTTAGACATGAGTACCGCACATCAACCACAACCCGACGGACCGAGCAAACATACGATTCAAACCTTGGAAACCATAATACGAGTTTGCATTATCAACTTCAAATTTACTTGAGAAAAGTTTTTGCCTTTAACCAAATTCTCTTACAACGATGGTTATCATTCAAGTCTTAACGTCACACCTTTTGAAATCTTATATGACCGGAAACGTCATTCTCCTTTTGTAGAACCAAGTAAATGATAATCGAGTCACCGAACCTGGACTCATTCATGGAGTAACCGTTAAAATCGTTCCAATCCGAGAAAGGCTCGAGACGGCCCGTAGTCGCCAAAGGAGCTATGCCAATGTTAGACGTAAACCTTTCAAATTCCATGTGGGAAACCGCGTAACGTTAAAAGTCGCGCCTTGAAAAGGTGTAATCCGTGTCGAAAACGTAGAAAGCTAAATTCGCGATATTTTGATCCTTTTAAAATCTTGGGGCGTTTTGTACCCGTTGCTTACCGTTTCGAACTTCCGACTCAAACAAATTCCGTTCACCCTACATTCTGTGTATCAAACTTAAAGGCGTGTCTTGCGAAACAAGAACTTGTTATTCCTTTTGATGAGCTTACTATCGATGACAAACTCCACTTCATGAGAAAAACCGATTGAAATTTTGAATCGTGAAACCAAACTTTAAACCAACGTAAAAACTCCCGACCGTCAGAGTTCGTTGGAATGTCCAAGGAAGTACCTTCACTCATTCGTGGAATCGGAAATGCAAGGTTTCAGAGAAGAAACAACAACTACTACTTCCAACTAAATTTCGGGACGAAATTTCTTTTAAGGTGTAGGTAATGTAACATCCCGCGTTTTTCCGTTAAATTTATTTTTAACACTGTCTTTTTTTAAAATAATATCTTTCGTTATTTAAATTCGTATTTTCCGTTGACTAACGTTCATAATATTCCCGTTATTTAATTAAAACATCACTCGTTTACTCTAGCATTTTAAAAATATTCGCTCGGTTAATTCCCGCACCCGCTTTGAAACTTGAGGGACTAAACTTGCCAAGTGGGCAAAAATTTGACTAGGTCAAATAGTCAAAGTGGCCTTCTCCTCCATCCATTCCACCTCCCTCATTCTTGCTACTTCCATATTTTCTTTCAAACCCCAACATCAAAGATTTATCATCTAAATTCAATCAAGGAAGTTCATCACAAAACAAATTACATATTTGGAATCATCTCTTCATCCTCTACAATTTGATACCAATTTCATCTCTTTTGGGTAACATTTCTAAAACTCTAGATTTTCTCTAAATTCATGTTTTTATACTTGAAATGGTGTTAGTTAGTGTCTATGGCTCGTGTGTAACATGAATATATATTTTGTTTGCTCGATTTGTTGTTTTGAGTAACTAGTTTGAACATTTGAAATGGGTTTGCTTAATCGTGCATTTTGGAAGATTAAATGTTGTTTGATTGTTAAAGTTCATGTTTTAATTGTGTTACTAGTATCACTAGCTTCGTTTTGATGCGTAGGTTGATTAAGAAAACTTCAAACACATGATTATTGATTTTTGTGAATTTTGGTTAGGGTTTGATAGACTTTGAAATGAACTTTTGATGCGTTGAATGCTTGTTAATGTTGTTATTAAGTGTTTAGATGCAATGTATGCTTAATTACCTTCGAAACGGCATATCGTATGTGTAAATTGGATTCCCGAATCATAAAATACGTTTTACGAACTTGAAACTTTGAAAATAAACCTTTCTTGATCAATTGATGAGTTTTCGGTTATTGTAATTGATGTTTTTGCTTGTGAAAGGTAGTTAATTGTATTCCTTGTCAAAAGAGCTTTCCAATGATATAAGATGCGTATTCTAAGTGTTTACGGTTTGCGTTTTGTGCTAAATTGAATTTTGGATCAAGACTTGAACTTTTGAAACTGACCAGGTACCAGGCCACGCCTAATGTCGCGGCGCGACACCTCTGGTCGCGGCGCGGCAATAGCCGTGTTTGGGTTCTGACCTACTTTGTCAAATTTCGAAAAATGTTTGCTATGCTACGCACCTCTGATTCACATGTAACTTGTTCTAACATGCTTATATATGAATAAAAACCTCAGAAAAATAGTTCGGGACCCGACCCGATCCCGTTGACTTTTTTGTTGACTTTGACCAAGTTTGACTTTTAGTCAAACTTAACAAAACACTTATACAATCGTTCTAATCTTATTTTATACTTGATTCTTGCATGAAACTTGACAACGTGATTCACATGCTATATAATCGAGTCGTAATGAGCCATAGGACTAATTGAACACAGTTCGTCCGACCTTGTGTCGTAACCAGTTAATTGATACAACTTACTTGTTTAGGTCAAGGCTAAGCAACATTCATGCACACGTTTACTTTGTGAAGTACATTTATACTCGTGCACTCGAGGTGAGATCATAGTCCCATCTTTCAACAACTTTTATGCTTTAAACTATGGGATGAGAAACATATACGTATCATACTTTTACACTTGAACACAAGTACGAAAACGAACATTCCACGTACGGGTTTGAACAAAAAGCCTCAATTCAATTATCATTAGTTACACTTGCAGGGTGTAAACGTGAACTTATATTATGTGATCACATGGGCTTGACGAGCCTCATTCGGACGGTTCGCTACCGTTAGCGGATGAAATATATTTTCGGGTCTAGTGTATGTTCTAACACTACGCAAAGGGTGCAAAACAGTTAAGTTTGATAATTGGGTGCCCGGGATACAAACAACAACTTTGGAATGCAAATGATTTTGATAATCATCTTATACTAAATCTTGTGGTTCAAATACAACATTTACTAAAACACCTATGATTTCACCAACGTTTTTCGTTGACAGTTTTCTATATGTTTCTCAGGTTCATACTTGGGTATTTGATACATGCTTCCGCGTACACTCATACTTGCTTGGAGTTAAGCATACATGCATACACTCTGATTTCTTGCTTGGGGTCAAGCATACATACATACATACATACGCTAGTGATAGCACCTTTGGATTCAAACATATCGTTTACATACTTACGCTATTTATAGCAACCGTGATTTTAAACTAATTATGTCGCAAGTTATCTCATTTAAAATTTATACTTTTGCAAACTTGAAATTTTTGTCGAACGGTTTTGTAAACTAAACTTTGCAAGCATGATACGTTTCAAAAGGACGCGACATAATTTTGGTCAAACGAGTCTCATATAGGGACTACGACCACGTAACGGGACCTAAGTTAGCGGCGCCGTCAATGACGATTTTGTCGGGTCGCCACATGTTGTTCGTTGTTGGGTTGAGGTTGTTGAAACCGAAACATAACTATAGTGATATTAATTGACTGCAATTCGAACAGCAGTAAAACAATTGGGTATTGTTCTTGAGCAATTTAGGTTTAAGAAAGAGAAAGAGATGAGAAAAGGGTGCTTGTAGTTCGATGGCTATGGTAGACAGTGGCGGATAGGGTGGTTGCCGTTGGTGTGCCCACGGTGAGGGTGTTTGCTTAAACCAAAAAAAAAAAAATAGAAAACAAAATTGTAGCAGCAATAATAAACATGAGTGTAGCAGGTGGAAGATTATCTCATTCACATTGAAATTGATCGATTTATAAACTCAATTTGGGACCCCTTCCTCTGATTGTGGGATCGAGACTTTTAGCTTTCCAGCACACTATATTAGGTGACAATGTATCACGGGAAAACATTAAGTAAATAAAAAAAATAAAAGACTGATTGATACCCTTATGTACGCGATATTCTAATTAATATTAATATTAATAATTAATAAACATTCTAATAATAATAATAATAATACTAATTAATAATTATTATATTAATAATGATAATAATATTATTGATAAAATACTAAAAATAATAAATTTTAAAAATAATGATAAAAATAATATGATGATATTATAATTACAAAAATAATCATTTAAATAAAAATAATAATAATAATAGAAATATACTATTGATAACATTACTAATAATATTAATAATAATAATAAGATTAAAAGTAAATGACAATGATAATATTAGTATTGATACTAATAATAATACTAATCCTAATAATATTAGTAATAATAATATAACAATTTATATCTATTCATTTTTATATTGATAATTTCTAATATAAATGCTAATATTGAAAGTAATAATAATATTACTATATTTACTATAATTTAACTTATAATTAAACTCATTATATTAATATTACATTTTATTATTTAAGTAATATATATACTAATATACATTGAATATTACAATATATAGAATTCATATATATATATATATATATATATATATATATATATATATATTAATAACATTTTAATTGTTTTGTATATTACTTTACATATTTAATTCGAATGATTAGATAGTATTATATTAATTAAACATTTATATTTATATTTACATATATATTTATTTACTTATTTATTTACACACAATTATTCGTGAATCGTCGGATATGGTCAAAGGGCAAGTGCATCCATGTAAACTGTTCCAAAGTTTTCGAGACTAAACATTACAGACTTTGCTTATCGTATCGAAATAATATGAAGATTAAATTTAAATTTGGTCGAAAATTTCCGGGTCGTCACATGTAACATGGCACATGATGACGTTATGGTCTGTGAATCATTACGTTCCATTTAGAAACTCAGCATGACTTACTGTAATATAATCACGTTGATCAAGTGTCATTATATTATACTAACTCATGCTTCAGTTCCCAACATTACTTCAAAAACATCCATACTTTACACTCAGAGGTTTCAGATATTTAGAAACTAAAACAGTTTTCTTTATGATGTGATACAGATAACGCGAAGGAATAAATGATTTCAGATAAGAATGGTTATGAAAATATCTTCAGAAATATGAAGGATATTTATAATGGAAGATACCATGATATCTTAGAATATTTAAGATAAGAGTATGATGAAGAATATTGTCCGCAAGGGTTTTAGAGTAAGGAGCAAGATATTTGCTAAGGATTTTAGCAGACACCGAATCATTTGGATTCTTTGAAGGTAGATTTCGTCCTTGTGATTTGTCCACAGCCTCCTTCAGGGTTTGCTCAATCCGTTTTTCAGTTACAAACCTTCTCTTTTTCTGTGCTTTGCTAACACAATATTCTTTATCATCAACTTTTGACTGTTACGGTTGTCTACGGTTTCTGCTGCTTCATTCAACTTTTTCAAAACTTCATAGTACTGATTCGTAGGCTGAAATGCTATTCCGGATTTCAGAATTATAATTCCAGGAAATAACGTTATATGTATATGCAGAAATAATGTGAGATTCAAGAATAATTATTGATGCTTCCTGGGGTTTGGTATGACAATTATTGTTACAAGATGTAGATGGGTACATGACAAGGTTTTATAGTGATCTTTCAGAGAGATTTAAGTCAAAGAGCAATAACGTTGCTGGTAAGCTTACTACTAATGTGGTGGAATATAAAAGGTTCCCTCGTAACGATGGCAAAAAGACAACGTATATATCAAGGTTATAATAAGGCTACTCCGGATGAAAAGTCGAAGTTGTCTTTTTGGATCTGTGATAAAATTCGCTATTTTGAAAAGGAATTGTAAAGTTATTTTGGGTAATAATAAAGCTAAAGGATCTGACACGGATACGTGTTGAACCTTTGCTTAGGTTCAAGTATCCTCCGAATGCATATCTATATGCATACATTCTTCGTATGTATCGTGTGATTGGTTCATTCTCTCGATTGTTCCTTAGTTGAGATGTTTTCAAGAATTTTGAAGGGTTTAGACGCAGGTTGTCATCGTCAATATCCGTATAATGAATTCGTCGTGAATCTTGAATGATACGGATATCTTTATGAGTTCTGTGAATGAAAGTGATGTTCTAGTATAGTTTGAATTTAAAGTATGATTTTGAAGGATGTAGGAATTTAAGATTGATGGCACTTCTTAAATCTTGACTTGGATTTTGATCTGTCAAAATCAGAATATGTAATTGAATTGGTATGGAAAATAGTTGTCTTGAATTTTGTAAAATGATGTATATTGCAATGAAAGGAGAGAGTATAATTAACGATTGTCTAAACATCATTGAAAATGTACAGTGTAACATATTAATGTGAACTTAAGTATTTCTCGGGTATTACCTACCCGTTAAAATAAAATTTTACAAGTAATATTTTGTACAAAAGAATTTTTATTACAGTCTTTATGAAAATATATGTATGTATATTTTCTTCATATGTAATATGGATTTAATGAGTTAATATTATGTTAATCTCATTTGGTTTACGGTTGGAACTAGAAATGAATAATCCCTAAAACTTTAGAGATTACATAATCGCCGCGGAATATTTCTTCAACGTAAATGAAATAATGAATTAATACTTCATCACTCATTATTGTTGGTATCCCTCAGTGCATGCGGTGCGTATGATGTTGATGCTCGTAATGCGGCTTGCGATGTTGAGGCTTGTGATGTTGTTGATAATGCTGCTGCTGGTGCTGGTAGTGGTTTGATGTGAGTATAGATGATGAGAATTTGTTTTGTTTTGTATTGTGAAAGAAGATGTTTAAAGTTTCTTGAATAAAAAGAGAGGTCAAAAGCTTTATAAATGGAATGAAATGATGTAGGACGCACTTGCTAATGAAGTTTTGCTTTTCATGACAGTAATTTTTTTTTTACTAATTAATTCACCATGCAAGATATGGAGTAAAGATCAGATAGCCTCAATAATATTAGTAATATTATACTCGTTGCGGCATATCCTGGAAAGGAGAGAGAAAATGGTGTTAAAAACGGGTTCGCCGGTAAGTGCCTCATGTTCTTCACCAAGAGGGCAATGCGGTGGATGGAAGAGATCACCTTTTTCTTGTCTCCAATGATTAAGTAGACTACGAACCCATCCCCAATTCATCCAAAATAGATGATGGCTAATTAGTTGATCCATTTCGATCACACTGCTTTCAGAGCTCGAGTGAAATTCCATATCGGAATTCGAGGGACTTGAACTAGTGGAGAGTTCCATTTCGTACGATTGAATAAAGGATTTTTCGATATGAAATGATTTCCGGCTATCGGATGGTATTCTAATTACATAGAATATCTATATATATAGAGCAAAAGATTTCATAGATTACGGAGGAATTTACGGAATATGTTAGGCAAAGTTTAGAGTAACAGATACGCTAAGATATGAATTAGCATATACGCTAAAATATGAACTTTGTCTATACACTATTTATGCAATCAATGCAGTAAGATGTTTCTAGACTAAGAATGATAAGCATGTAATTTTCTAAAGGTGATAAGCAGATGATTTTCGACTAGAAATGATAAGCTAAACTTTTGACATGCAATTAAGGTCGAAGTCTAGACTCACTAATGCATCTTAATAACTATCCGTTAGACACAATAATGCAAGACATAGTTCGCTAAGACCACCGCTCTGATACCAACTAAAACGACTCGTCCATATTACTATAAACGCAGTACGTTATTCATTAGTCACATAGCGAGGTATTTGACCTCTATATGATACGTTTTAAAAAGTATTGCATTCGTTTCAAAAAAAAGCACACCATTATTATACATAATGCATGTTTTAAAAAAATGGGCGATTATTTAAGGAATAATCCCCATAATACATCGGTTTTCAAATACTACACATGTGACATAATGGTCGAATATAATACAAGACAAAGGTTTTATTGAATGCAACACTTCATTTAAACAAAAGCATGAGACTCCATGCACAGCTTGCTCAGATAATGCAATAGCGGAAGACTTTTTTAAGGACCTGAGAATAAACATGCTTAAACATTCAACACAAAGGTTAGTGAGATATATAGGTTTAGCATCGATATAAATATAGACCACAAGATTTCATAGTTATAAATATATGTACACTCGCAAGTGTATAAAAGTATTCTATAAGTTGTTGAGCGCTTTAGTAACCATACTTAACTATTAATGTAGCATATTCCCTTTATTATGAAATCTTCCTACACTGTACCAAGTGTAGTAAAAATGAAGTACTATGCAACCGTTTACGATACTAGAGCGACTAGCTCGGTTGGGTTGTCAAACCCGATAGATCTATCAATAGGATTCGCGCTTACATGTTCTTACAACATGTAAATATTAGTTACCAAGCTATTAGGGAAGATATGCAAGGTGGTACAACTCAACGTAGAATATATTTTAAGTATTTGTGTCCATGGCGTAAAACATAAATTACATGTATTCTCATCCCAAAATATTTTTAAAGTTTAAAATTGGGACTATATACTCACACTAGTAAAAGTATATTAATAATAAGTTTTCAACTTATTAAAAATATGACCGTCGTCCTTGGATTCACGAACCTATAACAATAATAACGATTCAGTTAATAATACGACATATGAATAAAATAAAGCAAGTTCATAGAATACCTATATATTAATTTTTAATATTTTTTTGTTAGTAGTCCTTTGTTAGTAGTCCAAAATAGTCCGAAATGTCCAACAGTCCAATAATCGGTATATATATAATCTTAGAATTACCCCCACGATATATTGTATACGTATTGTCTTTGCATCAACCCAGAGACATATTGTATACGTATTATCTTAGAATTTATCAAAACGTATTGTATACTTATTGTCTTAGGATTTATCAAAACGTATTGTATACTTATTGTCATGTAATGTACCAAGATTATTATATATATACAATCTCGGAATTAACTAAGATTATAATATTTTGTTATACTAATGATAACATGTCCAAATATATATAGGATATAGGAAAAGTTAGCAAGGATATGGTTAATATAGTTTTTACAATATAAATTTCGTCCATACAACGTTAATTTTAGCAGATTTTGTTTTGCTCGCCAAATATTCATTACAACTCCGTTTAAAGTGAATAAAATTGCTATGGATTCCTTAAGAAGTTAATTTTTCAAAACCAATTCAAAAAGTTCAGCCCATGTATTAATATTTGGAGTTTTACCCTCTTTTTGTGCCGGTGGACAGATTTGGAAGAATCCCGGCACCCACCCAATATATGATTTTTGATAAAATACTTCCACTTTGTCTAAAATCATGAGAAAAATAATGGAAGTCTTATTTACATATATTAACATATTTCCAAAGTCTTAGCCTTGAACTCAAAGTCTAAGATAGATTTTTAATTCCCAACCCAAAACAGCCCTCTTTTTACCGAATGAAGATTAAACGATATATGTTAAGTTTCAAGGTGTTCTTCATATGTAAAAGTTATAAGTTCTTATATTAACTTAATATAACATCATAATACATATAAATAAGTGTTATTAGAGTTAAGTTAGAAAGATTAGATTAAAGATTAGATTAGTTTTTCAAACAAGTTTAGAATCAACTAAGCTATGTTCTAGTTTATAAACTCTTATATAGATAGCTATAAACATATGAATTGAACAAGAACTTAGGCAAGGTTAATACCTTGATTTTGAAGCTTGAACTTGCTAGAAATAGATGAAAAACAAAGAAAGGGATACTAGAACTAGAGAGAGTATGTGTGTGTAAGTAAACATGAAGTAAAAATTAGAAAATGAAATGGTACAAATTTGATCAAATATGGTGTCTTTATATACTAGTTGTAATTTGTCATTTTGTGAAAAATATCTAGTATAAGTTAAAAACCATTAGGTCATGCATGACATATTATTCCATTATTAAAAATTTCTGTTGGTATATACCAATTGTAAGTACTTCTAGAAGCTGTGTATAATACAGGTAAAAATACAGTATGAATGCCAGTAGAATTCTTGAGGAAATTGAACAAAAATATGAGTATAGCTATCCTTTAAATATATTGGTATATTATAAAGTGTATTCAATACTTGTAAGGACGTATTTACACTCGTAATACATTATATGTAAATACATTTTAACATAAGTTAATTATGTCGCTTAAATAGTAATATATATTGTTTGAAAACTCTTTAAATTAGTAGTATGAAAATATATATATAATACTTTGTTAATATACTTAATGAGATATTTAATTATCATATTTTCAGGTTAAATATATATAAATCCATATATATACACAATAATTAAACAATTAAACAATTAAATCAAGTTATGACATTCGTGAATCGTCAGAATAAAAGGGTGACCAAAAGCTTGTGTAAAACTCTTTCCGGAGGTTCAAGATTTATTAAAATTCATTGCTTATCAAGTCGGAATTATATAAAGATTAAGTTTAAATTTGGTAGGAAATTTCCGGGTCGTCACATGTTGTCTGAAAAAACTTCATGGTATTCAATTAAACAATAGACGACTTATCGGCTACTGACGCATATATGGTTGAGCGAGCTGCTATAATGGCAGACTTAACCGAGATCAACAACATTGAAGAGAAGGATACGATTCAGAAATTGAAGGTTAAATGGGACGTGAAAGGTGACGAGAATTCGAAGTTCTTCCATTGATTACTGAAACAAAAGCGGAACAAACAATCTATTAACGGTTTATCTCTGAACGGGGGTGTGGATTACTGATTCGGCTCTTGTTAAATTGCTTTCAAAGAATTCTATAGATTCAAGTTTCATCGTGACAATCTGGGTGGTATGATGCCGAGACTGCAGCCTGAGTGTACATTTTCAGCTGAAGATATCTCGAGTTTGGAAGGGGTGGTGACCAAGGTGAGGTACGTTTAACGGTTTGGGATTGCGGGGGTGATAAATCTTCGGGTCCCGACGGTTTACCTCCTTTTTCATTAAACGATTCTGGGAATACAGACCTGGTAATGTCGGTTCAAAATGCTTTCTGCTCGTTTCGATTACCTAAAGGTGTATCTTTCGCTTTTATTACGTTAATTCCCAAAGTTTCTAACCCTTCTTGTATTAAAGACTACCGACCGATATCTTTGATAGGTGTGCAATATAAAATCATCTCTAAAATCTTAGCTAGTCGCTTAGCATTAATGATTGATAAAATTTTCAATAAGGAACAATCTCGCCGATTTCAAACACATCGCGGGCTTCGTCAAGGGGATCCGTTAAGTCCATATTTGTTTCTTTTGATTATGGAAGGCCTCCACTTGTGCTTAAAAGACAAAGTTGGGTCAGATGGGATTACAGGGTCGTCTTGTCGATCTCATGGGCGCTGTTCAAAACGTTTAAAAAAAGTAGACTTTTTGTATATGAAAATATTTCATATGTATAAAATTAAATTCAATAAAAATATATAGGTATAAAAAGACTGACTAGTCCTTCTACTTAGACCACAATTAACGGGGAAAAAAAAAGAAAAATGGATTTCAAGAAGAAAAAAAATCATTTTGCGCTGAAATTCCATGGTGAAACTAATAACTTAATGGTCTGCACGAATTTTGAGTATTTGTTGACATATTTTATTTTTCAATTGCCATAGACGGAGTATATATTACTCCCTCCGTCCCACTTAAAGTGTCCACATTTTCATTTTGAGATGTCCCATTACAAGTGTCCACTTTGTGTTTCAACCAATCAGAAGAGGTTATTCTGGATAGAGAAGATTTATGATTGGTGGAGAATGAAGTTAGTGGGATTTCCTAAAAGTGTGTGCAAAAAGTAAGTGAACACTTGTAATGGGACGGAGGGAGTATATATTAAAATTAAATTAAATGAGGTTGTATCTAATTATCTATCAAGAAGTTACATGAAGTTGGGCCCCAACAAATTATGAGGCCCTGTTCTTCTGCACCGGTTGAACATGCTCATCTCCGGCCCTGATTACAGGTGCCTTGTTGGATAATTTGGAGGTTAAAGTTTCCCATTTATTTTACGCAGACGAGGCGGTTATTATATCGGATTGGAACAAGGAGAGTCTAATGAATACTCTCCAAGTTTTAAAAAAATTTCATAGTTTCTCGGACTTAAAAATCAATGTGGCAAAATCCCATCTATACGGTATAGGTATTGATAATTCGTTAGTGGATGATTATGTATTTGAACTCGGTTGCTCCAAGGCTAAGTTACCTTTTAATTACTTAGGTTAACCTATGGGCGCCAATATGACACGTATAAAGTCTTGATACCCTCTTACAGAAAAATTCCAAAAAAAAAAAGGTTATCGGGATGGAAAGAGAACCTTCTCTCTATTAGGGGACGGTTAACATTAGTAAAATCGGTTTTGGGTAGTATTTGCATCTACTACCTATCCTTGTTTAAGTGCCCGGAACTTGTTCTTAACGATCTTGAAAAGCTGTGTGCGCATTTTTTTGGGGTAGTTCTATTGACCAAAAGAAAATTCATTAGGTTCGATGGTGACAGAATTGATAAATCGTATAGTCTAACAACATGCACAACACATAAGTCCAAGAGTTCATCCTTTTTCTAAAACAAATTGGTGATAGAGGGACTTCCCCTTAGACTTATATACATACATTTGTTTTGTCCCATGGCCGATGTGGGATAACTTCCCAACACGCCCCCTCACATCGAGGCATGGAACGGTTGTAGAGATGGCAGCAAGAAGAAGGTCTGACTCAATCTCTTTATAGCGACGGCGGCACACTCATGGGGGCCTGACTCGGACTCGCTTTAGAACAAACCGTCCACCTAAGCTCTGATACCATGACAGAATTAATAAACGTATAGCCACAATATGTACAACATATAAGTCCAAGAGTTCATCCTTTCTTAAAACCAATTGGTGATAGAGGGACTTTCCCTTTAACTTGTATGCATACATTTGTTTTTGTCCATGACCGATGTGGGATAACTTTCCAACACGCCCCCTCACATCGAGGCGTGGAACGGTTGCAGAGATGGCGGCAAGAAGAAGGTCTGACTCAATCTCTTTGTAGCAACGGCGGCACACACATGGGGCCTAACTCGGACTCGTTGTAGAACAAACCGTCCACCTAAGCTCTGATACCATGACAGAATTAATAAATCATATAATCGAACAACATGCACAACACATAAGTCCAAGAGTCCATCCTTTTCTGTGATGAGCCGGAAATTTCTGACCAAATTTAAACTTAATCTTTGTATGATTAACATTTCCGACACGATAAGCAAAGTCTGTAAAACTGAATCTCAAAATTTTTGAACTACTTTTATATATTTAAATACCCTTCGGTTGTTTTCGACGATTCGCGAACAATTATATGTAAATAGATACATATATACTATAACTTGAAAATGTAACGATGTATTAATTGTTTGATACCGTACATTAAACTTATTGGTTTAAATATCTATTTGAATATATATGATAAGTTGAAATATTTATTATTAAAATTAATTATAAATAACTTCCAATGTGTATTTAAAAACTGATTTATGTATATTAAAAAGATATATACATATATATAATTTCAAGTTATTTAGTAAACGATAGTAACATTCATTTATTGATTCGATTGATATTTAGATAAGTTAACTAAAACGTTTAAGATGAACCAGTAAAACACTAATTTGCTACAGTATTTTCAAATTGCTACAGTACCCAAAATGCTACATTGTCTTCGAAAATCACTATTTGCTACAGTGAAATTGACTTTGCTACAGTGAATTGCTACAGTAAACACTATTTTAAAATAAAAATATATATATATGTATATGTATATACTACGAGACGATGATTTATAGAAGTAAATAACCAAAACACTTAATTGATTAAAGCTACACTTAGAGTGGTATAGTTATCAATGATTAAGTTTATATTTTGACAAAGGTACGAGTCACGAAACGAAAAGTACTAGTTTTCTCAGTGTACGTGATAAGGCTAAAAAGGAACATATATTTCATAGCAAAATCCCCAAAGAAAGACAAGATTTTAGTTGCAATTGTTCCATTTTCAAGTAATATTCGTTTATTTTAAATAAGTGCGAAGACAAAAGGCGAAAACGACGAATTGAAGACACAAAGGTCCAAAAAGCTCAAAAGTACAAGATACAATCAAAAAGGTTCAAATTATTGATGAGGAACGTCTAAAAATGACAAGAGTACAAGTTACAAAACGCAAAGTACAAAATATAAAATTGTACGCAAGGACGTTCGAAAATCCGGAACCGGGACCAGAGTCAACTCTCAACGCTCGACGCAACGGTGTAAAAATTACGAGTCAACTATGCACAAGAATAAAATATAATATTTAAATAATTCATAATAAGAATAATATTAAATAATAAAAAGTTGTTAATTGAGCATAGTTCAGGGGTCATAAGTGAAAATTCAATTTCTAAATTCGCCTATAAAAGGCTTTGTAATCGTAATGTAAAAAGACACATTTTTCTATCTTTTTCTTATTTATCAATATCAATTATCAATATCTATATTCTATATCTCTATCATAATGTTAACTTAATAAGATATAACAATAATCTTAATTTTAATTTTAAATTATGATAATAATAAGATTTATGATAGAGATCGTTTGAGTGTGTAAGTCGAAATTCTGTCCGTGTAACGCTACGCTATTTTTAATCATTGTAAGTTATGTTCAACCTTTTTACATTAATGTATCGTAACTAAGTTATTATTATGCTTATTTGAGCCGAAGTAATCGTGATGTTGGGCTAAAATATTAAGAAGGGGTTATTGAACTTTGGACCATAATTAAGGTTTGGGCAAAAGACCGACACTTGTGGAAATTGAACTATTGACTATTAATAGATGGGGGGTATTGTCTAATTGAGTGACAACTCATTGGAGTCTGTCGAACCTATCTTCAAATTAATTAACCTAATAATTAATAATGATTATGGTTGTCCTATTTAGTGATGTTCATATGGAATCTGTTATAATCATTTAATTAATCAATTGGGTTGGGTAATTGATTATTCATTCTGATCAAGTGGATGAATTAATATTCATAAACTAATTAAAACAGGGGTGGATTACATACAGTGATAACTGGTGTAATTGTTGACAGAAGTGATAACTGCGTCACAGTTTAAATCCTTAATCAGTTGGAATATTTGACTTCGGGTATAAGGGTAATTTGACGAGGATACTCGCACTTTATTTTTATGACCGATGGACTATTATGGACAAAAACCAGATAGACGTATCAAATAAACCAGGACAAAGGACAATTAACCCATGGTAATAAATTAAAATCAACACGTCAAACATCATGATTACGGAAGTTTAAATAAGCATAATTCTTTTATTATATTTCTCATCGTATCTTTATTTACTGTCATTTTATTACTCGCAATTTTATTTACTGTCATTTTATTTATTGTCATTATTTTACGCACTTTAATTATCGTCATTTATCTTTACGCTTAAAATATAGAATCGACAAACCGGTCATTAAACGGTAAAACCCCCCTTTTATAATAATATTACTACTTATATAATTATATATATTTTGTATAAATATAGTTAAAAATATAGTAAGTATCAACAGCTCCCTGTGGAACGAACCGGACTTACTAAAAACTACACTACTCTACGATTAGGTACACTGCCTATAGTGTTGTAGCAAGTTTTAGGTATATCCCATCCGTAAATTAATAAAACTTGTGTCATATTTTGTAGTATTTTGTATTAAAAATAATACTATTTCGTACCCTCACGCTACATCACCAAGTTTTTGGCGCCGCTGCCGGGGAGCGCTAAAACGCTATATTTTTAATTATAATAATATTGAAATAAAATATAATAATATAATAATATTGAAATAGAATATAATAATATAATAATATTGAAATAGAATATAATAATATAATAATATTTTAGAATATATTTTGAATCGTAAAAGTTTTAAAAAGTCGTATTTATTAAATACTTTAGGGGTATATTATGTAAATTGTAATTAATAATTTCTATCATGTCGCTTTCATGTGAATAGTAAATTAATTAATTTCTTTTCATTTACTATTCATGAATAGTAAATGAATTAAAAAAAAGGTTTTGAAAAAAAAATAATAATTATAAAAAAAAGTATTAATTTGTAAAAAAAATCATTTTTTTTAAAAAAAAAAATTGTAAAAAAAACGTTTTTTTTTAGAAAAAAAAATTCGTTTTTAAAAAAAAAACGTAAAAAAAAAAAAAAAAAACTTAAAAAAAAAAAAAACGTAAAAAAAAAAACAAAAACGTAAAAAAAAAAAAAAAAAAAAAAAAATTATTAAAAAAAAATATATATTTTTTAAGATTTTGTCTATAAAAAAAAATTGTTTTTTTTTAGTTTTATTACCTTTAGATTTTTAGACTATAGTCGCAACTTTTAGTATTAAGTTTAGTTTTGCCATAGTTATTTTTACTTCTAGAATTTTTAGGCTTTGCCGTAAAATCCCTTAAGTGCTTATTCCTTAGATTAAGTTTTAGGTGCTTTAGAATTTTACGACGCCGTATTTCGCACTACTTTCTTATTTTTATTTTTCGACGCCTATTTTTCGACCTTTTTATTTTTCGACCTTTTTCGACGCGCAATCTTTTTCTTTCTTATTTCTCGCCATTCTAGTTTTTAGGACTTAGATTTTTTTCTACTTCTTCTCTAAATTTCTTAAAATTACGAAAATTTATTTTAAGTGGTTAAATTGATAGACATCAAAATTTTCTGGTTCGTAGTAATAGTTGGATTTGTACGTGGACCGGGTTATTGGAGCCAAACAGTACTCAATTATATTGAGACCAAACGAATCCTGCCCCTCTGCTGCATCTTTTGGCTATTCGAAACGTGGGCAAAATCAGAAAAGTCTATTGATTGGACAACTTATATAAGTTTTTCTTATTTTTATAACTAATAGGATATTCTGTGAATGCACCGAGCAAAACGTTCACCACCTTTCATACGTTCACCACCTGTAACTCGATCAAGACATCTAGCAAATATTGTCGCCGTTGATTTTTCTTTAGAATCGTCATCTAGTCGAACAAGAACTCCAACTCAAATTTCCGATAATCCATCTTTTGAACCCGACTTCACAATTAAGAACCCGGAGCATATTCAAGGACAATTCCAAGATCCTGAACCACTAATTATTCCTCCTGAGCCACAAACCATTAAATCAGAATCCTCTAGTGATTCGTATTCAACAAATTCAATTATGGAAGTAACGGAACCTCTAAGTATGGAAGATCGAATGAGAGCCACACGCACGGGCCAAGGTCACGCCATTATTAAGCCAGAAGTTAATGCGCCAGATTATGAAATCAAAGGACAAATTCTACACATGGTAACTAACCAATGCCAATTCAGTGGTGCACCGAATGAAGATCCTAACGAACACCTTCGTACGTTTAAAAGAATTTGTACACTATTCAAAATCCGAGAAGTGGAAGATGAGCAGATCTATCTCATGTTGTTTCCCTGGACTTTAAAGGGAGAAGCCAAAGATTGGTTAGAATCGTTACCTGAAGGGGCGATTGACACATGGGATGTTTTAGTTGAAAAATTTCTTAAACAATTCTTTCCGGCATCCAAAGCCGTGAGACTTCAAGGAGAAATTGTTACGTTCGCGCAAAAGCCAAATGAAACTCTATATGAGGCGTGGACAAGATTTGGAAAGTTGTTGAGAGGATGTCCTCAACACGGTTTAGACACTTATCAAATAGTACAAATATTCTACCAAGGTGTCAACGTTGCTACACGAAAAGACATCGACATAACAGCTGGTGGTTCCATTATGAAGAAAACCGCAACTGAAGCTTACAAAATTATTGATAACACAGCCTCCCACTCTCATGAGTGGCATCAAGAAAAAGATATTTTTCGTTCATCTAAAGCGGCTAGAGCCGATTCTAGCCATGACTTTGATTCCGTTTCCGCAAAAATAGATGCTTTCGAAAGACGAATGGAAAAGATGAATAAAGATATTCACGCAATACGAATCAGTTGTGAGCAATGCGGTGGACCACACTTAATGAAAGACTGTCACATTGAACAAACGATGGAACAACGTGAGAATGTTGTCTACATGAACCAAAGGCTGGAAAATAGTTATCAGAATAATTATCAACCGCCAAGGCCAAACTTCAATCGAAATCAAAACATTCTTTACAATCCAAAAGGACCCGACAATAACTCGTATAACCAACAAGGTCCGAATAACCAACCAACTCAAAACAACACTTTCAATCAACAAAGACCTGGCTTGTATAAACCACCACAACAAACCGACGAGAAGAAGTCAAATCTGGAAGAAGTGGTATTTAAGCTAGTTGAATCTCAAACACAATTTATTGAAACTCAAACCCAAACGAATGAGAGGTTTGAGCAGTCATTTAGAACTCAACAAGCTTCCATTTTGAATCTAGAAAAACAAGTAAGTACTCTTGTTAGATTGATGAGTGAAAGGGAACAAGGAAAGCTACCGAGTAATAATGAAGTAAATCCTCGGAATGAAAATGTTAACATGATATCAACAAATTCTGAAAAACCAATACCAGAAGATGGGAAAGTTTTAGATGTAAGTAACAATGAAGAAGTTACACCACCACCACCACCCGAGTATGTAAAGCCAGTGGTGGCACCATACAGACCACCCATCCCGTTTCCAAGAAAAGGAGTTGAGTATGAGCAAGTAATAGGTAATAAAGTTTGTGATACCTCTGGAAAGAAGAAGAAGAAGAAGAAGAATAAAAAAGTGCAAGAAACAAAAACAGTAGAAGTAAACCCGGTGAAGACAGTTCCACCAAATCCTCCACCTAGGGTAGGTGATCCGGGTGAATTTATTGTTCCTTGTCTACTTAGTGACTGTGTCATGTATGATGCACTAGCAGATTTAGGTTCAAGTGTGAGTGTTATGCCTCTTTCATTATATAAGAGATTAGGTGTAGGTGAGTTAACTCCAACGGATATGAGTGTTCGACTCCTTGATCAAACCATTAAGCACCCAGTTGGAATTGCTGACAACCTACCCGTTCAAGTAGGTAATTTAACCATTCTAGTCGAATTCATTGTCATTCACATAGAAGAGGACTCAAACGTTCCTCTAATTTTAGGTCGACCATTCTTAGCGTCCACCGGGGCGTTATTTGATGTAAGAAAGGGTAGAATGACACTTAGTAATGATGAGAAATCGATCACCTTTATGATTCGAAAGTCTAAATATCCACAAACCAAAACCGTTGAACCGACAAAAACGATTGGTAAGAACCATGTTGTTTTACCAACTCCAACGGTAATGCTTAACAATAATAGAACGCCTAAGTGTGGGGAAAATGAAGTAACACCTAATGATGACTGGATAATAAAGAACCCCATAGTTGATACGAAATTAAATAACCCCGTTATTAACAGTTCAATGAAGAAACTTTTTAAACGGGTTATTGATGCTAAAAGTAAGGGAAACTTTAGGTTATATAACCGGTTAGTATCCAATCTGTCGCCTAAAGAAAAGGCGAAGCTAGTTGAATTTGTGGATATTACGGAAAAAGCTGGTCACTGGCTTAAAGCAAAAGTCACAGATATGCAAGTTGATTATGGTCCAAGAGAAATTGACGATGAAGTTAATCACAATTTCGACACCACATCTACCTAAGTGTGAGGAGATTCAAATATTCTAAAAAGAAAATGCTGTTTGGAGTTAGTTGTTCTGTTCTCGTGTAGTTCCGAGAATGGAATTCGATTGGTCTTTTCCGCTAGCAGACACTAAAGAACTAGTTTTCTCCCCCCATTCTGAATTTTTTTTTGTTTTTTAGGTTTTATATGAAATTAATATGTTTTCTTTTTAAGTTTTGTGTGAATTTAAAAACAAAAATTTACTTTATTTCATTAAGTTGAAAAAAAATGATTTCTAAAATTCGTCGTGAGTTGAAGACTAGGCCGTTGAGCCGAAATTACTTTACCCGAGGGCGGGGCGAAAAATTTTTTCATCATTATTTTTAATTTTATTGATTTAAAGTATGCCAAAAAAAAATATATTGGATTTTATAAATTTTTGAACGTGGGGTAATATACCCAACTTTAAAAATATGTATATATGTTCGTATTTTATCATGTAAACAACAGGGTAAAACAACGCACTTTCAAAGACTAACATTAAGTTCAGCAAAAGGTACTGATTTTGACGACAAGATGCAAAACAACAAATGTGATATAATAAATGAAGGAATGAACGATGAGGCGCGCCATCTATCATTCGACGAGCTTTGTAATTACAAACTGGGTATTTTTAATCACTTTTCTACACTAATCACCCTCATGAATTAATAATTATAGTCTGATTTCATGCAAATGAGGGCATTGCATGATCTCAAGTGTGGGGAAGGGTTATAAATTCTCTCGGGTTTATACTTGGCTTATTTTCTAAATATTATGAAAATTTTAAAATTTTTTAACTAAATGAATTCAAAATCATGTTTATACATATTTATGAACGATAAAACTAGGTGTTAATGCCGAAATTATCGTTACCTCGGAAAGGACATAAATTGAGAAACAACCTAAAATGCTTGAATTCATTTAAAATGGAATAAAGGAGAATAAAAAGGCAAAGAAAGAAACTAAGTGTGGGGAGAATGTACCAAGTTATTTAATTAAAAATTATCTATCACATATCTTTGTACAAGATTATTGCAGGTACTTTTGTTTTGGATGATACTAATCAGTTTTACCCGGTTTACTGTAATATATTTGAAAGAAAGATGGATCTACACGATGAATCAATTCCATCATTAAAAGGAAGTAAAGTCTTCCGAAAAAGACACGCGCTTCTTGATTTAGGTCAAGAAGTTGTCGTCCAGACCAGCTGTAGGTTGACGAAAAATCTAGAAAAGTCATCTCTAAAATCAGCAGGAAATCCACGGACCTCAGCATCAAACAGGGTCGCCAAGTGGTCAGATTTATCCTAACCATGAGAAGGATTTATCTCGTACAATGGGGAGGCACCGTGCAAATTAGCTTGATAAGACTAATGAATCAGATCCCCAGAAAGGATAATCTCCTTAAAGATTAAAAATCAGCTTTTAAGACTGATATTACTCAATCCTTGAGATTGACCTTAAAGATTGAGAATTCAAACTCATGGAATTCAATGATATCTAAACTCGAGCTTGAACGAGAAAATATTTTGATCAAAAATACAAACCGATTTGTTTTCTGAAAACCCATTTTCAATGCGTTCATTACCATTGAACGTAAAATCCTAGGAATTCACCTGGAATTCATTAGGTCACCTGAACCAAATCGGGTGTCAACCGTAAGAACGGTGGTTGCATAGCATGGTCGGAGACAGGACCTTGTGCCAGACCGAAAAATCATAGGATGATCTTTACTATCGCTCCTACCAAGGATAGTTCTAGCATCCGACACGTTAAAAGACCATAATCATCTGCATGTCACGGGACATTGCCTTAACAGTTTCTTGTTCATCGCTTTCCTTTACAACCGGACGGTAGTTTACCGAAAGATAATATACGGAACAAGTAAACTGGATGTGTACTTTCCGATACCGGGATAGCAGTGGATTACACGAACCTAAAAGTTTTAGCCAAAATATTGATCCACAAATATATTTTGCAACACCGATGATGGATCAAATCAGAAAACTTGTCTAGGGTAAAATCTAGCTTGAATTTTCAAAAGATCAAATGTTTTCATAAAGATCCAATTTCCTTAAAGGATCTAAATTTTTATAGTCATGTGGGACTGTAAACCGCCTTTCAAATGTGCACTTTGCTTTGAAAACCGAAAGTAAATCGGCTATTTGATTGCAAGTGTCGTTGTCCTAAACCCAAGGCAACTGTGGATGACACACCCACCTTTAACCATATCGTTACTATCATTGTTTATACCGCTCTATCAAAATCACTGATGTACAAAGTGTGAAGAATAAAGAAGTGATTCGTGTGATGTATTATATTATTTCAAGACTGTATTGCTTGAGGACAAGCAACGCTCAAGTGTGGGGATATTGATAAGGCTAAAAAGGAACATATATTTCATAGCAAAATCCCCCAAGAAAGACAAGATTTTAGTTGCAATTGTTCCATTTTCAAGTAATATTCGTTTATTTTAAATAAGTGCGAAGACAAAAGGCGAAAACGACGAATTGAAGACACAAAGGTCCAAAAAGCTCAAAAGTACAAGATACAATCAAAAAGGTTCAAATTATTGATGAGGAACGTCTAAAAATGACAAGAGTACAAGTTACAAAATGCAAAGTACAAAATATAAAATTGTACGCAAGGACGTTCGAAAATCCGGAACCGGGACCAGAGTCAACTCTCAACGCTCGACGCAACGGTGTAAAAATTACGAGTCAACTATGCACAAGAATAAAATATAATATTTAAATAATTCATAATAAGAATAATATTAAATAATAAAAAGTTGTTAATTGAGCATAGTTCAGGGGTCATAAGTGAAAATTCAATTTCTAAATTCGCCTATAAAAGGCTTTGTAATCGTAATGTAAAAAGACACCTTTTTCTATCTTTTTCTTATTTATCAATATCAATTATCAATATCTATATTCTATATCTCTATCATAATGTTAACTTAATAAGATATAACAATAATCTTAATTTTAATTTTAAATTATGATAATAATAAGATTTATGATAGAGATCGTTTGAGTGTGTAAGTCGAAATTCTGTCCGTGTAACGCTACGCTATTTTTAATCATTGTAAGTTATGTTCAACCTTTTTACATTAATGTATCGTAACTAAGTTATTATTATGCTTATTTGAGCCGAAGTAATCGTGATGTTGGGCTAAAATATTAAGAAGGGGTTATTGAACTTTGGACCATAATTAAGGTTTGGGCAAAAGACCGACACTTGTGGAAATTGAACTATTGACTATTAATAGATGGGGGGTATTGTCTAATTGAGTGACAACTCATTGGAGTCTGTCGAACCTATCTTCAAATTAATTAACCTAATAATTAATAATGATTATGGTTGTCCTATTTAGTGATGTTCATATGGAATCTGTTATAATCATTTAATTAATCAATTGGGTTGGGTAATTGATTATTCATTCTGATCAAGTGGATGAATTAATATTCATAAACTAATTAAAACAGGGGTGGATTACATACAGTGATAACTGGTGTAATTGTTGACAGAAGTGATAACTGCGTCACAGTTTAAATCCTTAATCAGTTGGAATATTTGACTTCGGGTATAAGGGTAATTTGACGAGGATACTCGCACTTTATTTTTATGACCGATGGACTATTATGGACAAAAACCAGATAGACGTATCAAATAAACCAGGACAAAGGATAATTAACCCATGGTAATAAATTAAAATCAACACGTCAAACATCATGATTACGGAAGTTTAAATAAGCATAATTCTTTTATTATATTTCTCATCGTATCTTTATTTACTGTCATTTTATTACTCGCAATTTTATTTACTGTCATTTTATTTATTGTCATTATTTTACGCACTTTAATTATCGTCATTTATCTTTACGCTTAAAATATAGAATCGACAAACCGGTCATTAAACGGTAAAACCCCCCTTTTATAATAATATTACTACTTATATAATTATATATATTTTGTATAAATATAGTTAAAAATATAGTAAGTATCACCAGCTCCCTGTGGAACGAACCGGACTTACTAAAAACTACACTACTCTACGATTAGGTACACTGCCTATAGTGTTGTAGCAAGGTTTAGGTATATCCCATCCGTAAATTAATAAAACTTGTGTCATATTTTGTAGTATTTTGTATTAAAAATAATACTATTTCGTACCCTCACGCTACATCATCAGTACGAAAGGGCATTCGAAAAATCGAAACCGGGACATAAGTCGAGTGACAACGTACGACTTATCGGAACAAAAATTACAAGTCAACTATGCATGTGAATTTAATATAATATATAATTAATTATATAAATTAAATATATTATATATATTATATTAAATTATGTCGACGAGCTAAATTACAAAAATATGTCAGCTGGAAAAACGGGCCATGCGATCGCATGGCAAATGGCCTTCAGAACCATGCGATCGCATGGGGTCTAAATTCAGGCCACACCTATAAAAGCTCGAGCATATCTGTTTCTGATTCATTCCATTACTCCGTATTTATTTACTTATTATATTATTATTATTATTATTATTATTATTATTATTATTATTATTATTATTATTATTATTATTATTATTATTATTATTATTATTATTATTATTAATATTAAATCTTATTATTATTAATATTATTCTTATTATTAGTATTACACATAAAATACTACTACGAGGTTTTGCTCGAATAAATTCAAAACAAGTTTTATGAGCGGGATAAAGCTAAGAAAATTATGGGTTATTGCCAAAGAGGTTATGGGTAATGTTCGGGGGTATATTTGTGAATCAAATCTAGTGTTTATCATCTCCGTTACGTCTACGTACCTTCCTACAATATTAAATCACAATATTGATATGTAAGCATTTATATCTTATCTATTATATATTAATAGTGTATCCATGTCTAGTGCTCGAATATATATTTATACATACTTGTATACTAAATTTCGTCGTTAAACAGTTTATAATGAATCACGAATTAAATACATATATTACTGGTAAAAGGTATATGATATACATGTTTTCGGAAAGCTGGCGAAAAATCAATAACTTTTCATTTAGATATCGAATAAATTCGATGAACGGGTTAAAAGATATGATCAACTGAATTATGATTGACGTTAATTGAAATTGCTTTTGAATCTGCAATTAAGATTTAAACAACTTGTTTACGAGATTGATAAATTGAATTTTTGAATATTACCAACCGAGTAAATGAATCCTTATATAAGGTACGTCTCGTTTTGTTAAACAACTGTCAAAATTGACTTTTTGAAACGACTTTGGATAACTTTTGTATGTCGATCTCGAGCATTAGGATTGTGATACACTATGACCTGACCTAGCTTGATAGACATTTATTGACCAACATATGTTCTCTAGGTTGAGATCTACGGTTATTTGGTAATCCGAGTTTCGATCACATTTTGGTGAACGACTTTATATGCTGCTAAGGTGAGTTTCATTGATTCCTTTTTAATTGCTTTTGCAATATATATTTTTAGGCTGAGAATACATGCACTTTATTTTAAACGCAATGGATACAAGTACATACTAAATTCTATACTGAGTTTGAACCGAAAATCCCTTAGCTTTGGTAACTGTTAACTGCCAGTTATAAGAACTGGTGGGCGCGAGTAGTAGTATATGGATCCATAGGGCTTGATATCCCCGTCCGAGCTAGAGCACTAGACTTTTAATGGACGTATGCTATTTAAGAAGCGTACACGTTGGTTTGCGTGTATTATTAAGATGATTATACAAAGGGTACAAATTATATATACGTTAAGTTTAGTTACCAGGGTGCTCAATTTCGTAGAATATTTTGATAAACGTTTCTGGATTGAACAACTGAAATCTTGTGATCCACCTTTATATACAGATTATGCGCAACATTAAAACTATGAACTCACCAACCTTTGTGTTGACACTTTTAAGCATGTTTATTCTCAGGTTTCTAGAAGTCTTCCGCTGTTTGCTTATATGTGATACAAGCTATGTGCATGGAGTCATACATGCTTTATTCAAGAAAACTTTGCATTCACAAAATCATCACCGTGTATCTTATTTTGACTTCATTGTCAACGGATGTATTATGGTAAACTATTATTTATGGTGATTGTCTATATGTAGAAATCATCAAACGTTGAAAACCTTAGAAATTGATATTCATTTATTGTGTACCTTTTGAAAAGAATGCAATGTTTACAAAACGTATCATATAGAGGTCAAATACCTCGCAATGAAATCAATGAATGACGTGTTGGTCCATATGGATTTGGAGCGATCGTCACATTTTCTAAAACCAATTGGTGATAGAGGGACTTCCCGTTAGACTTATATACATACATTTGTTTTGTCCCATGACCGATGTGGGATAACTTCCCAACAAATGGGATTTAGCCCTTGCTTTGCGTGATAAAGGAGGGCTAGATATTGGTAGTTTATGCTCGTTTAACCTTGGTTTAACTCTAAAATGGGTTTGACAATTTGCTTCCAATCCTGATTGCATTTGGACGCATGTTATTATAGTTTTTTTATGGTGAGTCCGGTGGTCTTGATTTGGACATTAAAGGGAGTGGGTTATGGCCTTTGATCGTTAAAACATCCTGCAAATCCACACGTGATGGGTTATTGTCATCTGATGTGTTACGTGTTAAAATTAGTAACGATTCGAATGTGAGATTTTGGAAGGACAATTGTTTAGGCGACGGTATGTTAAAAGAAGTATAGTCGTCTATATCGATTAGATTCGGATGAAAATTGAAAAATTGCGGATAGACTTTCTAATGACTCGTGAACGTGGGCTTGGAATCTTACGGATATTGGTGCTCGAAACGAAGCTGTGGTAATTGATATGTGTTCGAGTATTGGTCATGTGTCTCTTGCTGTAGGCCGTGATACTAGGGAGTGGAAAATTTCGGTTGACAGTGGGTTTTCGGTCCATACAACTAGATCCCACATTCATGAGATCCTATTACGGGCATCTCATTTATACACAATGTGGATCAATCAAATCGATTAGTCATAATTGGTTATGGACTTGTACCTTTGAAAAAATTGGTGCAGGTTCAAATCCGGGGGGTGGGGGGAGTTTTTTCCGAAGTCGTGCCTCTGGTATTGGGTGTGTGGGTGGTAAATGAGAGGATTCGATGCCAAAATTGTTGTTCTAAATTTTTTTTTTTCTCTTGTGCTTATATAATGTTACTGCATTTTCATTTAGTCATGGGCGTGGTACATTATTTTCTTGTTGTATAGTTCAAACTTCATGTTTTTATGTTGTGGCAAGGTTTTTCACCTTGTGCACTATACGGTATTATGTGTTATCATCAATCTGATGATAGCTTATTTATTTAATTCTTGTTTTGTGTCAAAAAATGTGTATCATGAGATTGGACTTACGGTGAAACAAATGCATACCGCAATGACTCCTTAAGTCAAAGAAATTATTTTGAACTTTGGTTGTAGTTTTGAACAAACCATAGGGATGCTCATGTAATTTTGTCTATTTTTTATGATAATATTCTCCCTCCATCCGTGTCTTGTGGAGATTTTTGTTAGATTTAACAAATGTATGTACGTTTGTAATTAAGATAAATTTGACTAATTTTATTTAAAATATGAGTGGGGGAGGGAAATATATGAAGGTAATTGGTGAGTTTAATCATATTTAATAGTTATATTTTACAACTTGACAATTATTTTGAGATAAATATAGACATAATGTGAACATTTATTATGGAACGTGAGATTAAATATATACTCCATAATTTATAGTTACTATCTAATCTATGTTAATAACTACAATAACTATAGCTATTATATATATAAACAAGTAGAGTTAAGCCAAGCTTGGGTTTGTATATAATTAAACGGGCCAAACTCGAGTTTGATATATTAGACTCGAAAATAGTCGTGCTCCAAGCGCGAGCGTAGTCGAGTTTGGCTCGGGTTGTTTATTGGTCTAAATGAGAAAACCTATATCGTCATGGTTTCCAACTAAATTAACAACTTGCACAAATCGACGTGCAACTTGTAGTTACAGCATAATTAATGATCTGATCAATTTTTTTCTCGTTATATGTCCTTATATGCATGATTACACATAATCCGATGGAATTTTGGAAAAAAATATACACAACTACAAATTACAAAATTATACTACATAATATAAAGTGTTAAGTATAAGATTTAACCTTGCCGGAGATAATAAGCCAGCAATCAGTTTTCCGGTTGTGCTTTGAAACCTCCTCGAATGACAGAATTTTGTTGTCTGATGTCATTCAATGATCTAAACTTTACACTCACAAAACACAATGAAACTTCACTTGTTACAATTAAATTTAAACAAATACCAAGCCTTTTAGTTATATCCGCCTCAAAATAAATTAAATAAAAAAAATATTATATCTGTATTTTATGTAAAGGGAGGTGATCCGTACACCACCTCTATTTTACCATACACCACTAAATAAATTTTTTGTACATTTTTACCCTTCCTTTTATTCACCACCAACTCCCCTTAACTTCTCAAAGAAAGGGTAAAACTGTCTAAATAATTGTTTTGGTGGTGTATGGCAAAAATAAGGTGGTGTACGGATCAACTCCCTTATATAAATGATTTCCGTAGTAAACGATATAATCTAAATTTGTCCCAATTCCCAAGAGATGTAGTTTAAAGAAATAAGATAAAAAATATTTTTCTAATCTTTTGGTCTTGGCCCAAAGAGTTTGTTTGATTAGTACTTTTTTTATTGTGATAAAACTTTAACAATGTTATGATAATTAAAATAATAATGTATATATGGATAGTCAAATTTGTACAAACGTTTAGTCAATTTTGTACCACCTGCATAGTATTTCTTAGTAGTATAAATATACCATGATGGTATGCTTGTAAACTTGCACCATTTCATAGAATTATATGAAACACATACTTATTCTCTCTTTACTAATATTTCATAACCAAATATAATTGTATTTGGTAGTTATAAGTTCAGAATTATAACACGTTATCAGCACGAAGTGCTCCGTATAATCAAGGTTTATCTAAGCAAGCGCAAGTCACTAATCAAGGTAATAATAATAATAATAATAAAAATTCTTTAACGATATCTTCTATTATTTATTAGTAAGGTAAATACTATTATCATCATAACTAACATTTATATTTATGTTATATATGGTCGGTTATACCGCCTGAATTATATTTCTGTAATCTAACTTTTATTAACTTCACTAACATTTATATTTATGTTATATATGGTCGGTTATACCGCCTGAATCATATTTCTGTAATCTAATTCTTATTAACTTCACTAACATTTATATTTATGTTATCTAACATTTATGATTACTTATGCAATTAATCATTATTTATTTCATGCATGCTAATGTTTATTCTTAAATTTATTATTTATGCATAATATGTTTATTCTATTAATCTTCATATTTATACTAAACGTATTTATACTAAATATATTTTATAGTAATCATATTTATACTAATAAAATTCTTTTATTAAAATTATTATTAATATAACGAGTATATAACAGTCGTTAACGTCAACTAACGACATTACAACGGTCATATATACATAACGGTTGTTAACGTCAACTGACGACGTTACAGCGACTATATTTTTTCAAATATAAAATAAACATCTCCGTTTTCACATTTTCATAAATCAATTTTCATTTTCTCAGATTACCACTCTCAAAAAGTTTTTGTAAAGATGATTCACACAAGGATAATTTTTTCTATTGTATTGGTCATATTAACTATCATCATTATTGCTAATATACCACCGGGTGAACCTATATTCTATCCTGCCCTTGTGGTTTTATTATTTGTAATCATACTATTATTCTGTTATTTGCTACTTATGAATTTAAAATGATTCTAATTTCATGTTGTTAGAAATTGATTATGATTATAATTTATGTTGTTCATCTTTCTGAAAATAGAAAATGTCAAACTTATCAAAGCTTGAGTTTGATGCCCTAGACGTATCGGGAACAAACTACACATCATGGGTCATGGATGTAGAAATAAATCTTGGATCATTGGGTATTCTGGAAACTTTAAAAGAAAACAATACTTGTTCTGATCAAGATAAATTAAAATCAATTGCTTTTATTCGCAAACATATTGATATCACCATTAAAACATATGTATCTCACTATCAAAGATCCACATGTTTTATGGTAAAGTATCAAGAGTAGATTCGATAATCAAAAGGAAATATTACTACCAGCTGCGAGGGAAGAATGGAGAAATCTAAGGTTTCAAGACTTTAAAAAGGTAAGTGAATACAACTCGGTCATGTTCAAGATTCGTTCAAAGCTTCAATTCTGTGGCCAAGAAATAAGTGATGTTGATATGATGGAGAAAACTTTCTCCACAATGCATTCGGCAAACATTACTATACAAGAAAATTTAAGATTGCAGAATTACAAAACTTTTTTCAAACTTCAAACGTATCTCTTACTTGCACAAGTGAATAAAGAATTACTGATGAAGAATCAAGAGTCTCGTCCTACGGGTGCGCTAGCATTCCCTGAAGCTAATGCTATTAATAATAACAATAATAAAAAAAAGAAATGCACCTGGACGAGGCCGTGGGCGAGGTCGTGGTCATATTGGCCAAAACCATCATAATGGAAATTACCATAACAATAATTAAAATCATAACTTTGTTCGAAATCACCCTTATGGTAATGGTCGTGGTGGTGGTCGTGGTCGTAATGGTTACGGTGGTCGTGGACAAAGAAATAATAATCCACAAAATTATAAATTTCAACCACCATACAATCCCACAAATCATAATGTTGAAGGAAGCTCTTCAAAGAATATTGAAGATTCTTGTTATCGATGTGGTAAAATTGGTCATTGGTCTAAAAACTGTCGAACAAATCAATATTCTGTTAATCAATATCAGGAATCCCTAAAAGGAAAAGGAAAAAGAAAAGAGGCAAACCTTGTGGATGACCTTGATACAAAAATCACTGAGCCAACAAGTGACTACTTTAATGAATAAATTTCCTATTATATGTCCATATCAAATAAATGGATGTAGATTTACAATCTATACCATATCTACTTTACTATATGTTTCCTTATTATGTACTTTCGTTTATAACATATTTTGGATGTAATATATTGATGAATTATGTACTCATTATTTGTTTCTCATATTTTGAAGTTCATGATGTACACTACTGGAGTGCAAAATCAGTCAAATGGTGGGGATCTTTGTATTGCAGACAGTGGTACCACACACACTATACTCAAATCTAAAAAATATTTCACTGATTTTAAAGCAACAGAAGGAACAGTATATACTATATCAGGTCCTGTGGATTTAATAAAAGGAATGGGAAAAGCAAAATTCATGTTACCAAATGGTACAAATTTTCTGATAAAAAATGCCTTATTTTCTCCCATGTCAAAGAGAAATTTGTTAAGCTTCTCTGACATATACCAAAATGGATATGATTATCAGTCAGTGACTACAGAAAATGATAAATATTTAAGTATCACTGACAAGAAGCATGTGATTGAAAAACTACCAAGACTTAGTTCTGGTTTACATTATACATATATAAATGTACCAGAAACACACATGGTAGTTAATGAAAAGGCATGTGATCCTGTAATGATCAATCTGTGGCATGAAAGATTAGGTCATCCAGTATCAACAATGATGAAAAGAATAATTCAAAATACACATGGACATCCATTAACGAATCAAAAGATCCCTCATGATGCAATTATCCCATGTACATCATGCTCACTTGGAAAATTGATAATAAGACCATCACCTCTTAAGGTTGAAAAAGAATCACAATGTTTCTTGAAAGAATTCAAGGTGATATATGTGGACCAATTCATCCACCATGTGGACCATTTAGATATTTCATGGTCCTAATAGACGCATCTAGTAGATGGTCTCATGTTTGTCTATTATCAAGTCGAAACATGGGATTTACAAAATTTCTTGCTCAAATTATTAAATTGAGAGCACATTTACCTGATTATACTATTAAAAGGGTGAGATTGGATAATGCTGGTGAGTTTACATCTCAAGCATTTAATGATTTTTGCATGTCTATTGGGATTGTTGTTGAACATCCTGTTGCTCATGTGCATACACAAAATGGTTTAGCCGAATCACTAATTAAATGATTGCAGTTAATAGCTAGACCATTGATAATGAGAACAAAACTCCCAGTATCCGTATGGGGTCATGCAATTTTTACATGTTGCATCATTAATTCGCATTAGACCAAGTGCAAGTCTTACATATTCTCCCTTGCAACTTGCTTTTGGCCATCAGCCAAATATTTCCCACCTTAGAACATTTGGTTGTGCGATTTATGTTCCTATCGCACCACCACAACGCACTAAAATGGGTCCTTAAAGAAGGATGGGAATATATGTTGGATATGAAACATCTTCAATCATAAGATATATTGAACCCATGACAGGTGATGTTTTTACAGCACGTTTTGCTGATTGTCACTTTAATGAAACATTGTTCCCTAGATTAGGGGGAGAAATAAAAAATAAAGAAAATGATGTTTCATGGTGTGAACCTCAATTAATGTATCTTGATCCTCGCACAAAAGAATTCGAGACCGAAGTTCAAAAAATAATGCATATGCAAGAACTTGCGAATAAATTGCCTGATGCATTTACAGATACGAAAAGAGTGACTAAATCATATATACCAGCAGCAAATGCTCCAGCTCGAATTGAAATTCCAAAAGCTGGCAATAATGTCACTCTTGAGTCTTTGCCACGCCAGAAACGTGGGAGACCAATTGGTTCCAAAGATAAAAATCCTCGAAAAAGAAAATCAGCTGACAATGAGGTAAAAGAAAGTGTTCAAGAAGAACTACAAATCAATACTCCTTCTGCAGAGGAGATTGATGATGTCAATACGAAATTTTCAATCAATTATGCACATTCAAAAATATTATGGAACCGAAATGAAATGAGAAATCTTGATGAGATATTTTCATATAATGTTGCATATGACATCATGAATGATGATGATGATCCAGAACCAAAATCTGTCATGGAATGTCAAAATAGACATGATTGGGATCATTGGAAAGGAGCAATACGAGCTGAGTTTGAATCGCTCAATAAAAGAAAAGTTTTCGGATCTATCATTCTCACACCTAAAGATGTGAAACCTATGAGATATAGATGGGTTTTTGTGCGAAAAAGAAATGAGAAAAATGAAGTTACAAGGTATAAAGCTAGACTTGTAGCTCAAGGTTTTTCTCAAAGACCAGGAATTGATTATGAGGAAACTTATTCTCTTGTCATGGATGCAATTACTTTTAGATACTTAATCAGCCTGACAGTTTCTAAAAATTTAGAAATGCATCTCATGGATGTTGTGACTGCTTATCTATATGGATCACTTGATAGTGATATATATATGAAGATACCTGAAGGATTTAAGGTATCAGAAGCAACCAATGCAAAACCCAAAGAAATGTACTCAATCAAGTTACAAAGGTCTTTATATGGGTTGAAACAATCGGGTCGCATGTGGTATAAACGATTAAGTGATTACTTGATAAGCAAAGGGTATACCAATAATCTTATTTGCCCATGTGTATTCATTAAGAAAACAACATCCGGATATGTGATCATAGCCGTTTATGTCGATGATCTTAACATCATAGGTACAAATAAAGAGATCCATGAAGCCTTTCAACTTCTAAAGAAAGAATTTGAAATGAAAGATCTCGGAAAAACCAAGTATTGCCTTGGTTTGCAGATTGAGCATTTGCCTAATGGTTTACTTGTACATCAAACAACTTATACGGAAAAGATTTTAAAACGATTCAATATGGATAAGGCAAAACCATTAAGTACTCCTATGGTTGTTAGATCACTTAATGTTAACACTGATCCATTTCGTCCACGTGAAGATCATGAAGATATCCTGGGACCAGAAGTACCATATCTTAGTGCAATTGGAGCTCTTATGTATCTTACAAATTGTACAAGACCTGACATTTCTTTTGCAGTTAATTTGTTGGCAAGGTTTAGCTCAGCTCCTACCAAAAGACACTGGAATGGGATCAAACACATATTTCGATACCTTCGAGGAACTACTGATTTAGGATTATTTTATTCTAATGAATCAAAACAAGATTTGTTTGGTTATGCAGATGCAGGTTATTTATCTTATCCACATAAAGCTAAATCTTAAAATGGATATGTATTCCTAAATGGAGGTACCGCAATATCATGGCGTTCTCAAAAACAAACACTTGTTGCAACATCATCAAATCATGCCGAAGTGATTGCATTACATGAAGCTACTCGTGAATGTTTTTTGTTGAGATCAATGACACAACTCATTACTGATTCTTGTGGACTAGAACGCGATAAAAGTTCAACAACTATCTATGAAGATAATGCAGCTTGTATAGCACAGATGAAAGAAGGGTATATCAAAAGTGACCGAACAAAACACATACCTCCTAGATTCTTCTCATACACTCAAGATCTCATTAATAACAATCAGATTGAAATGAGATATGTTCAATCCAGCAAAAACTCTGCTGATCTGTAACAACCCAACCCGATATACAAACGATCACGCGGAAATATCAAATAAAAAAAATTCTTTGTGCAGCATAGTGGCGCGGCGTGCCATTTGACCTGGAGCGGCGCTCCATTTCGGTCTGTCCAAAATCTAACTTAGCGAAAAAGATTGACCACTTCCCGACGTATTTAGACAAAATGCTTTTCACAACATTTTCATATTTGAAAAACTAATACGTTCCATTCATACAATAAGTTTTACGAGGCGGACCCAAATTACCCTTTAAGTACAAAATACAAGTTTCGACCCCACAATTTTAAACACAAAATAAGAGCCGAGCATGGTGATTGGGGATACGCTACCCAATCTTAATCCAATCCAAAAGCAAGATCCTCTAAAGCAACTACGCGAGCCACTAGTTCCCACGCTTACCCGAGCCACCTCATCCAAGCAAATCTATAAAAAAAAGTAAACAACAAGAGGGTAAGCTAATGCTTAGTGAATGTAAAGATACTATACATATACATATGCATAAAATGGGTACGCATCACCAAGCATCAAAATAGCACATACCGTCTCCGCATGGTAAACAAACTACAAGGGGCACAATACACAAAGTAGCTACACGTGACGTACTCGCCAAGCTAACGTCACAAAATTAACTACAACACAACAATAAGTATATACGCGTATATAACAAATATAATCAAACAATAACGATAAGGTTAACCCCTTAACCCAAACCACATGAAGGTTGGCCGAACTACCCGAGCCTTAGTGAATTCGCACTACCCGAGATTCACTTCCTTCACCACTTCTACAACTGAGGTTGGCCGAACTACCCGAGCCTTAGTGAATTCGCACAATCCGAAATTCACCACCTCATCACCAATACCCGAACAAGGGTCACCCTACACACACGCACCCATCTTACACATACACATGTGCATAGTAAATTTACACTCACCTTAAACGCCTCGATGAATGCAACCGAATAATCCGCAACACGCCAATGGAATGTACCTATTCCATTAATAACAATTACAACAACACAATTAGGGTGGATTTACAAATCAACCCAAATTGACAACTAGTGCAATTTTGACCCAAATTCACTTCCAAGCACAAACCGCGCCCAAACTAATCAATAATCACTAACACAAGTGAGAATGGTCCTAATATGCCAATTAAGCCCAATCATAGGTGTTAAAAACCTATCTTGCCCAAAATGACACTTAAACCCTAATTTTGACCCATAAGAAGTCAACATCACGCCATTAGCAAGTTTTGACACCAAAACATATTTAACTCGGTTTTATACTTCAACTTCATTCATTTTAAGTTTATAAACCTTATTAAATCGACAATTGGGTCATAATCATCACCAAACCCTAATTTTGACTCTAGTCAAAATTAGTCAACCAACACACCCAAAAGAGTTTCAACACTTCCATAATCACTACACCTAGTGATTAAACCAAATTACAAGTTCTAATCATGGCCAATTAGTTCACCAACCCAAAATCCACCAACAATAACAATAAACCCAATTACTAGCATTAATAAACTCACTTCAAGAGTTTAAATGGGTTTCTCTACAAATCAAGTTCAAATCTTAACTTGAATATCAAAATCAAACAATGAAATTCGGAGTTACAACTTACCAATACCGCCAAAATGATGTCGTTGACGAGTAGAACAACTTTAATACTTGAGACTTGACCCGAATCAAACTTCTTCTTCTCCAAATGGAGTAGGGGTTTCTCACTCTAGGGTTTGATGAGAGTGTTTGATGAGTGAAATGTGATCCACAATGATCAATGGATCAGTTTTGATGACCCCAAACCGACCCCAAGTGAAAAGACCAAAGTACCCCTCATTTAAAACCTTTAAAAATGCTGAAAATTGCATCAGACGCAATCGGAGCGCCGCTCCATAAGGTGGAGCGCCGGTCCAACCTTCAGGTCAGTTTTCAGTAACTTGTTTTGGCCATAACTTTTTGACCGTAGCTCCGTTTTCGATGAATCAAGTATCGTTGGAAACGTAATAAGATTTTCTTTCCAATGGTAAGGCTTTAAAACATCAACACAAACTTTATTTGGCATTGAAAAGATACGTACACACCTTGTCACTTCAGACAACGTCCAGTTTCCTTCGGCGTTCGAGCAAGCAACACGTACATGCTTCGTACACTTCATACATGCATCGTACGCCATAAATAAATTATGTACAATAAATATTTGGGTCTTACAACTCTCCCCCATTTAAACTCGATCACGTCCTCGTGATCTTTACCACTTAACCATTCTGGACATGCTCAACGGTCCTCAATCATAAGTCCCAATCCAAACTTTCCTAGACAATTCTTCCCAATGAATCACCTTTACCAACTAAAATCGTCACCCGCGATTTATCAAAACCACAATCCGAGCACTAAAACCTGCTCAATTCCCCATATCGGGAAAAACTCAACCAATCTCGTACCGAGATATCAATTCCTTAGCGTACCTTTACCAAGGACAACGCTAAAAGCGACCAAGTCTTAACCTAAAGTCAACAATCCGAACGTTGAAGATCGAACCACATGAATCCTTACGGATTACACTTACCACTAAACATCCTTTGTAGTGCGCAATACAACCAATACGCCACTATCCTAACATCATAAGTCAACGGCTAAACCGCTAGCGTCTCAAACGAATATGGCCACGCTAAACCCAAGGTGTACAAAATTGACTATTGTCACACCCGTAACAACATGTGAGCGAAACACGGCTATCGTATCACTAATCACACAACACGGTCCTTACGACTCCACCATCGGTGTATAAAACAACCAATAGATCACGCATCCAACATGGCCGAAACAACCCGAGCCTAAACACATATGGAGGATGGTCGAAACAACACGTACAACCGTACAATGCTACCAAAGGTAGACTTTACCAACAATTGGGTTCACACGACACATCACCACATCTTGCTCCAACCTTGAGCACACGAAAGTTTTTAACCAATTCCTTAAACACTTCGAACGAAAAGTGTACCACAAATTACCCAAACTATACTCTCGCAATCATCCACTTGCTTTAGCTTGTCAAACTTCACCTAGTCACTCATGTACCTAAGGGTTTCACTTCGGTACCTTAAGTACAAAGTAACCGCAACATAATCGGAGTCGAACACCATGCTAGTAGGTATAAAAGAGGCACCTAATGTCGCGTCACATAGACTCCTTTACCAACATACATCAAGATCCAACACTCGATCTCTCAGGTTTCATCCCACCCGTCGAACCTCATGGTTCATCAACTTCAACATAAAAGCGAACACGCGCTTAACGACCGATCACCAAAACCCATTTCCATGGTTTGGTAGAAACATTTCCCAAATACTAAGGAATGCTTGGTTGCACCAAGTCTTACGCCCTTCGCCCGATAATCAAATGTCACCATAGGGTACTTCCATTAGGAACGTCACCCATAACAACAATATGCACAACACAAGTCATTTAACAACTCAAACTCATCGGCACAAAATAAATAATCAAAGGACGTATCTATTAAAACGAAACGTACCTTAACGTCTCCTTGCGGCATTCGCCGCCGCCAATTCGGGACAATCCAGCTTACGATGTCCCTCTTTATGACAATAATAGCACATTCCGTCATTACTTCTCAGCATTGTGCATTCCCATAACTTGTGGCCCCTAACACCACAATTGAAACATCTAGGTTCATGAGAACTCGTAGAACCTTTCTCCACGTTACCCATACTCGCACTCGCGCCCTTAGTTTTCTTACTTGGAGCACCATAAGAAACAACCCTTCTCTCACTTGAAGGTTCACCAACCTTCGATCGCGAATAAGACTCGAAACCTCTAGCCAAGGCCAATAACTCCGCAAACGATTTCGCTTGACCTCGGCTAATCTTATTCTTCAAGTCATCATTCAAGGTTCGATAGAAATCCCCCATCAACAAACGATCATTCCCCAAATACTCCGGGCAAAAACGAGCCTTCGCCGTAAAGGTCGTCTTGAGAGTATTCAAATCCATAGATCCTTGTCGCAAATTTCGCAACTCATTACGCAACTCCCACAAATCGGCTGAAGTCCGAAACTCCTAGAAGAATTCCTCTTTAAATTCGTCCCACGATAAGGTCATAAACGTTTCGCCACCGACAAGATCAATCTTAGCATCCAACCAATCCCTTGCCCTACCCCGCAACAAACTAGTATCGAGTCTTGTCCTCTTCTCGGGAGGGCATTCAATAGTACGAAAACACCCTTCGACATCCGAAATCCAAGTTGTGCTTATCAAAGGATCCGGTTTCCCGTCATACATTGGGGGTTTAGTCCTCATGAAGCTCTTAAGACAACACTCCATTCCACTAATACCTTGAAGTTCGGAATACTTCCTATCCATTTCTTCTCGAAACGCACTCATTTGCTCAGCAACGGCAGCCGCAACTCTAGCGTTAAACTCCGCGTCGTTCGTCTCGATCCCGTTTCCCGTCGCCATTCTAAGGAATGCAAAAGCGATTAGATTACGAACGTATAAAGTTATACACAATACCGCCCCATCTTGCTAAACACTCGTCGTACATCACTTGTTAAACACGATTTGCACCCGTAATAAGGTTTGCAAGTCCTTATTACGCACACACGCCGTATCAACTCGTTAGTACAACGACCGCCTCGCTCGATGATATATGCAACCGCAAACATAAGCAAACACAACGAAATAATATATTAATAATATCCACATATTAATATAAACGTTAGTCCACCAATAAACAAGGCACTAACTATAACCCATTCCGACCCGTTCACCTACAAGTCCTGCAACAAATAAGTACACACAAAAGTCTAAGTCTAGGTACCTATCTCAAGTCGCCTAAATCCCTTAGACCATGCTCTGATACCACTTGTAACAACCCAACCCGATATACAAACGATCACGCGGAAATATCAAATAAAAAAAAATTCTTTGTGCAGCGTAGTGGCGCGGCGCGCCATTTGACCTGGAGCGGTGCTCCATTTCGGTCTGTCCAAAATCCAACTTATCGAAAAAGATTGACCACTTCCCGACGTATTTAGACAAAACGCTTTTCACAACATTTTCATATTTGAAAAACTAACACGTTCCATTCATAAAATAAGTTTTACGAGGTGGGGCCCACATCGACCCAAATTACCCTTTAAGTACAAAATACAAGTTTCGACCCCACAATTTTAAACACAAAATAAGAGCCGAGCATGGCGATTGGGGATACGCTACCCAATCTTAATCCAATCCAAAAGCAAGATCCTCTAAAGCAACTACGCGAGCCACTAGTTCCCACACTTACCCGAGCCACCTCATCCAAGCAAATCTATAAAAAAAAAGTAAACAACAAGAGGGTAAGCTAATGCTTAGTGAATGTAAAGATACTATACACATACATATGCATAAAATGGGTACGCATCACCAAGCATTAAAATAGCACATACCGTCTCCTCATGGAAAATAAACTACAAGGGGCACAATAAACAAAGTAGCTACACGTGACGTAATCACCAAGCTAACGTCACAAAATTAACTACAACACAACAATAAGTATGTACGCGTATATAACAAATATAATCAAACATTAACGATAAGGTTAACCCCTTAACCCAAACCACATGAAGGTTGGCTGAACTACCCGAGCCTTAGTGAATTCGCACTACCCGAGATTCACTTCCTTCACCACTTCTACAACTGAGGTTGGCCGAACTACCCGAGCCTTAGTGAATTCACACAACCCGAAATTCACCACCTCATCACCAATATGACCGAAACAACCCGAGTCATCATGAATCCGCACTAACCGAGATTCATTTCCTCAACAACAAATGCTAGCAACCCATCGCCAAAAGGGTTATCCAAAACGCTAGCAAATTTACAATACCAAGGGTAAAAACCCACAACGCATAAGCGTATCACATGGACCCGAAGCACAAGGTCCATTCTCCCACACGAACATAGAGTAAACCCGAACAAGGGTCACCCTACACACACGCACCCATCTTACACATACACATGTGCATAGTAAATTTACACTCACCTTAAACGCCTCGATGAATGCAACCAAATAATCCGCAACACGCCAATGGAACGTACCTATTCCATTAATAACAATTACAACAACACAATTAGGGTGGATTTACAAATCAACCCAAATTGACAACTAGTGCAATTTTGACCCAAATGCACTTCCAAGCACAAACCGCGCCCAAACTAACCAATAATCACTAACACAAGTGAGAATGGTCCTAATATGCCAATTAAACCCAATCATAGGTGTTAAAAACCTATCTTGCCCAAAATGACACTTAAACCCTAATTTTAACCCATAAGAAGTCAACATCACGCCATTAGCAAGTTTTGACACCAAAACATATATAACTCAGTTTTATACTTCAACTTAATCCATTTTAAGTTTATAAACCTTATTAAATCGACAATTGGGTCATAATCATCACCAAACCCTAATTTTGACTCTAGTCAAAATTAGTCAAACAACACACCCAAAAGAGTTTCAACACTTTCATAATCACTACACCTAGTGATTAAACCAAATTACAAGTTCTAATCATGGCCAATTAGTTCACCAACCCAAAATCCACCAACAATAACAATAAACCCAATTACTAGCATCAATAAACTCACTTCAAGAGTTTAAATGGGTTTCTCTACAAATCAAGTTCAAACCCTAACTTGAATATCAAAATCAAACAATGAAATTCGGAGTTACAACTTACCAATACCGCTAAAATGATGTCGTTGACGAGTAGAACAACTTTAATTCTTGAGACTTGACCCGAATCAAACTTCTTCTTCTCCAAATGGAGCTTTCTCTCACTTAAAATGGGTTTCTCACTCTAGGGTTTGATGAGAGTGTTTGATGAGTGAAATGTGATCCACAATGATCAATGGATCAGTTTTGATGACCCCAAATCGACCCCAAGTGAAAAGACCAAAGTACCCCTCATTTAAAACCTTTAAAAATGCTGAAAATTGCATCAGACGCAATCGGAGCGCCGCTCCATAAGGTGGAGCGCCGCTCCAACCTTCAGGTCAGTTTTCAGTAACTTGTTTTGGCCATAACTTTTTGACCGTAGCTCCGTTTTCGATGAATCAAGTATCGTTGGAAACGTAATAAGATTTTCTTTCCAATGGTAAGTCTTTGAAACATCAACACAAACTTTATTTGGGGTTGAAAAGATACGTACACACCTTGTCACTTCAGACAACGTCCAGTTTCCTTCGGCGTTCGAGCAAGGAACACGTACATGCTTCCTACACTTCATACATGCATCGTACACCATAAATACATTATGTACAATAAATATTTGGGTCTTATATGATCTTTTCACCAAAGCACTCCCAACTGCTATTTTCAGAACACGCGTTCACAATATTGGAATGTGACATATTCAAAAGATGTAAAAGATCAACGATGTCAACTTGAGGGGGAGACAACTCTATATTGCACTCTTTTACCCTTAGCTAAAGTTTTTTCCCACTGGGTTTTCTTTAGCAAAGGTTTTTAACGAGGCAGTAACTTAAAGTTGATCTCCAAAACAAAATTTCTATCCAAAGGGGAGTGTTATGATAATTAAAATAATAATGTATATATGGATAGTCAAATTTGTACAAACTTTTAGTCAATTTTGTACCACTTGCATAGTATTTCTTAGTAGTATAAATACACCATGATGGTATGCTTGTAAACTTGCACCATTTCATAGAATTATATGAAACACATACTTATTCTCTCTGTACTAATATTTCAAAACCAAATATAATTGTATTTGGTAGTTATAAGTTCAGAATTATAACAAACAAGATTTTTTAACCATACAAGAACAACAGTGATACTTTCATCGGACAAATTCATTGTAACTAGAAAAAAATTCGACCGCGAGTTGCTGCGGTTGTATTCTACGCGCGGTCGAATTTGGATATATGTTAGCTTTTTTTTATAAGTGTCCGAACGTAGTTAGTTTTGTTTTGTTGATAAAATTATTTCGAGTTGGATGGTGCTATCGAAAAAATTTAACTCGCATGTAACGACCCAACCCTCGTTATACCAAAAGACACGCCTTAAAAAAATTTTGTGAGACTGTGCATCTGGACGGCGTCAAGCAATCTGGACGGCGTCCAGTTCTGAAGGACTGGACGGCGTCCAAGCCTTTTGGACGGCATCCAAATGAACTAAATATTTCTGATCAGTTTTCCAATTTTACGCGAGCGGAAAATCCGCTTCGCAACACTTTTAAACTAAACAGTTTTCACAACATGTTATAATAGTTAAAACTAAGAGTTTTCCACAATAAAAATTGAGCTTAATAATACCGGGCCCACAACGACCCAAATTACCACAAGTGACCATTTCGACCCATTTTAGTTTAATTCAAAACATAGACCGAGCATGGTGATTGGGGATACGGTACCCAATCCTAATCAAATCCAAAAGCACGTCTTCTAAGCAACTACGCGAGTCCACTAGTTTCCAGGCTTATCCAAGCCGCCGCATCCATGCAAATCTATAAAAATGTAAACAACGAGAGGGTAAGCTAACATTTAGTGAGTGAGAATATACTACATACATATATATGCATAAAATGGACACGTCACACCATAATAATCAAATAGCACATACCTGAGTCCAAGCATAAAGGCAAGCTAATCTAAGCATACCGTACGATCGCTATACAACAAGCTAATTTATCAACAAAGTAAGTACACCAACAACGATATGAGCAACGCCATCAAGCTTCACCCGAAGGGTTAGCTACAACACCATAATATCAATAACACACACACACACACACACACACACACACACACACACATATATATATATATATATATATATATATATATATATATATATATATATATATATATATATATATATATATAACCAATGAGCCTATAACTCAAGGTTAACCACTTAACCTTAATCACCCGAAGAATAGCCGTGCAACCCGGCCTTAGTGAATATGCACAACCCGAGATTCACTACCTTCACTACATAGTATAACCGAGGATGGTCGCGCAAATTGAACCTTAGTGAATTCGCAACAACCCGAAATTCACTACCTCAAACTATGAGTCCAACCAACAAAGACAATCGTACTACCCGAAATATTTGAATACATACAAACCGATATTCATTTCCCATACCATAACCCACGCCGTCGGGATTATATAACTCCATATCACAAGTCCATGAGATAACGTACACTCGAAGTGTGCACATCGCCAAAGGTGGTCACCCAAAATGCACAACCGTGTCAATCAGACCTATTACACAAGTCCATCAAATCCACCTATATGTGAAGTGAGCTCTATAATCGAGAACCACTTCACCCGACCCGCACCCATCCTACACATACATATGCACATAGGATATTAACACTCACCTTGTTGTCTTGATGAATGCAACCGAACAATTCTGCAACACATCAATGGAAAGTACCTATTCCATTATCACAATAAAAACAACACAATTAGGGTGGATTTACAAACCAACCCAATTGACCCTTAGTGCAATTTCGACCCAAATGCACTTCCAAGCACAAACCGCACCCAAACTAATCAATAATCACTAACACAAGTGAAGATGGTCCTAATATGCCAATTAAACCCAAACACAAGTGTTAAACACTCGTCTTACCCAAATTGACACCAAACCCTAATTTTGACCCATTTCAAAATTAGTCAATCAAAAACCCCCAAATGGGGTTCCAACACTTCCATAATCACTAACACTAGTGATTATACCCATTATCAAAGCCTAATCATGGCCAAAACGTCAACCAACCCAAAACCCGCCAAGTGACAAGGATAACTAGTCACCATAAACCCACTTCATCATCTAAAAGGGTTTACAACTAATCAAGCTCAAACCCTAACTTGAATATCAATTCTAACAAATGAAATTTGGAGTTTGAACTTTGATGTCGTGCGAGGTGTACGTGAAATACTATATATTTTTTATACGAAAAGCGATACAAATTACACAAGTTTTAATTATTTACAGATGGGATATACCTAAACCTTGCTACAACACTATAGGCAGTGTACCTAATCGTAGAGTAGTATAGTTTTAGTAAGTCCGGTTCGTTCCACAGGGAGACGGTTACACTATATTTTTATATAATTACATTTGTACAAAAATATATAAATATATATATAATAATATATAAAAAAGGGGGGTTTACCGTTTAATGACCGGTTGGTCGATTTTATATTTTAAGCGGAGCGTAAAGTAAATTTAATTAACAAAATAAAATAAATAACAAAAAAAATATAAATGATGAATAATTAAAGGTGCGATGAAATATAAAATAAAATAATTACGCTTATTTAAATTTCCGTAATCATGATGTTTGATGTGTTGATTTTAGTTTTATGCCCATGGGTTAATTGTCCTTTGTCCTGGATTATTTAATATGTCCGTCTGGTTTTTGTCCATAACAGTCCATCAGTCATAAATATAAAGTGCGAGTGTCCTCGTCAAATTATCCTTATACCCGAAGTCAAATATTCCAACTAATTGGGGACTTAAACTGTAACAAGGTTTTAATACTTTGTTTAATAATTACACCAGGATATCGACTGTGTGTAACCCAAGGTTTTAATACTTTGTTAATAATTATGCCAAGTGTCCTTGTGCATAATTTCACCCCTGTTTTAATAATTCTAGTGACTATTAATCAATTCCCGTGTCCGGTTAAATAAACTATTATTCGTACATATAAATTCCCCGCCCATCGTGTCCGATCGAGTGTATATGGTTATTTATAGGGACGTCCAATTGTAAATCTTTATATTAAAATTAACAAACTATTATTTAGTTAAACAAATATAAAGCCCATTAATAGCCCATAGTCTAATTTCCACAAGTGTCTTTCATTTGTCCAAACCCCAATTATGGTACAAAGCCCAATTACCCAATTTTAGTAATTAGTCCAACATCATGATTACTTCGATTTAAATATGCATAATAATAACTTAGCTACGAGACATTAAATTAAAAAGGAGAACATAGCTTACATTGATTATTTATCACGTAGTGTTACACGGACAGAGCTCCGACTTTAAAACCCGCAAAATAACCTTTGCATAACCCAAACTAATCTAATATAAAACTAAACTAATTTATATTATAAATATATATATATATATATATATATATATATATATATATATATATATATATATATATATATATATATATATATATATATATATATATATATATATATATATATATATATATATCAGAGAGAGATTGATATTGGGGATGGTTGAACTCGGCAGAAGCTCGTTCATTTTATAGGCCATTTCTAAATTTTCAAACTCCGCGAGTTGCGGCGTTTTAAGCCTGCAAACTCCGCGAGTCGTGGAGTTTGAAAATCCAGCTCACACAATTTTTGGAACCTTGCTTGTCGACATAATTTATATATAAATATAAAATATAAATAATTAATATAATTATTTATATATTATATTATATTCTTGTGCATAGTAGACTTGTAATTTTTGGTCCATTGCGTCGGGCGTTGATAGTTGGCTCGGGTACCGGTTCCGGATTTTCGAACGTCCTTTCGTATAATTTAATATCTTGTACTTTGCGTTCCGCAACTTGTACTTTTGTCATTTTTAGACGTTTCTTATTAATAAATTGAACCACTTGGATTGTATCTTGTACATTTGAGCTTTTTGGCCATTTGCGTCTTCAAATCGTCGTTTTCGCCTTTTGTCTTCGCACTTATTTAATATAAACGATTACAACTTAAAATAGAACAATTACAACTAAATAATTTACATATTGGGAGGATATTGCTACTAAATATATGTTCATTTGGAGCACTATCAAATATCCCCACACTTGAATGTTGCTTGTCCTCAAGCAATACATAACTTGAAATAATATAATACATCACACGAATCACTTCTTTATTCTTCACACTTTGTACATCAGTGATTTTGAGATGGCGGTATGAACAATGGTAGTAACGATGTGGTTTACAGTCCCACATGACTATAAAAATTTAGATCCTTTAGGAAATTGGATCTTTATGAAAACATTTGATCTTTTGAAAATTCATTCTAGCTTTTATCCTAGATAAGTTTTCCGGAATAACCCTTCACCGGTGTTTGAAAATTATTTTTGTGGATTTTGTGGGTTTCAGATTTGAAAATTTTAGCTTAAAACTTGCGATTTTGTGTCACCCACTTGCTAACCTTGTATTAGGAAAGCAACACGTCCAGTTTACTTGTCCCGTATATTACCTTTCGGCAAACTACCGTCCGGTTGTAAAGGAAAGCGTTGAACAAGCAACTGTTAAGGCAATGTCTAATGACATGCATTTAATTATTGTCTATAACGTGTCGGACGCAATTACTATCCTTTGTAAGAGCAATAGTAAAGCTCACCCTTATAATTTTTCGATCTGGCACAAGGTCCTGTCTTCGACCATGCTATGCAACCACCGTTCTTACAGTTGACACCCGATTTGGTTCAGGTGACCTAATGAATTCCAGGTGAATTCCTAGGATTTTACGTTCAATGGTAATGAACGCATTGAAAATGGGTTTTCAGAAAACAAATCGGTTTATAATTTGATCAAAATATTTTCTCGTTCAAGCTCGAGTTTAGATATCATTGAATTCCATGAGTTTGAATTCTCAATCTTTAAGGTCAATCTCAAGGATTGAGTAATATCAGGCTTAAAAGCTGATTTTTGATCTTTTAAGGAGATTATCCTTTCTGGGGATATGATTCATTAGTCTTATCAAGCTAATTTGCACGGCGCCCTCCCCATTTTACGAGACAGATCCTCTCATGGTTAGGATAAGTCTGACCACTTGGCGACCCTGTTTGATGCTGAGGTCCGTGGATTTCCTGCTGATTTTAGTGATGACTTTTCTAGATTTTTCGTCAACCTACAGCTGGTCTGGACGACAACTTCCTGACCTAAATCAAGAAGCGCGTGTCTTTTTCGGAAGACTTTACTTCCTTTTAATGATGGAATTGATTCATCGTGTAGATCCATCTTTTCTTTCAAATATATTACAGTAAATCGGGTAAAACTGATTAAAATCGTCCAAAACAAAAGTACCTGCAATAACTTTACAGAAACATGTGATAGATAGTTTTTAATTGAATAACTTCGTACATTCTCCCAACACTTAGTTTCTTTCTTTGCCTTTTTATTCTCCTTTATTCCATTTTAAATGAATTCAATCGTTTTAGGGTGTTTCTCAATTTATGTCCTTTCCGAGGTAATGATAATTTCGGTATTAACACCTAGTTTTCACCGTTCATAAATATATATAAACATGATTTTAAATTCATTTAGTTGAAAATTTTTAAAATTTTCACAAAATTTGGCAAATAAACCAAGTATAAACCCGAGAGAATTTATAACCCTTCCCCACACTTGAGATCATGCAATGCCCTCATTTGCATGAAATCAGACTTTAATTATAAATTCACGAGGGTGATAAGTGTAGAAAAGTAATTAAAAATACCCAGTTTGTAATTACAAAGCTCGTCGAATGATAGATGGCGCGCCTCATCGTTCATTCCTTCTTGTTTTATCACACATGTTTTTCTTCAAAAATGGTTGCTTTTCTGAACTGTTTGCTAATCTTTAAAAATGCGTATTTTACCCTAATTTATTATGCATGTTTATTAACGAGTTATGCACTAACCCGAACCCCTAATTTAACGTTAAGTGGAGTTAGACTTCCCCACACTTAGCTGACGACATGTGAAGTCGGTAGAATAAGTTCCACGAATTAGAATAGTGAGCCAGTTATTTATATCTCGGTGGTGTATGATATATCAATGGGTTTAAAGTTTAGACTCACCCGATCGTCACTACTTAATTCTTTTTTAAGTGTAGCTTTTAGTAAATGGATATGTCTCTTTTCTGGTTCTTGGTCAAATGGATCGATATACATCGACATACATATTATAGGGCGGACAATTCCTAACATTTCCTTCCGTTCATTCTTGGGATTAAAGGTTTCACCTCTATTACCCAATTGGGTGAAATTCGAGGTGTCATTATCTATTACAGCTCGTAGTTCATTTTCGGTGGATGACTCGTCTATTGAGAATATTGGGTTGGAAAGTTGTGGAATGGTGAATTTCGGGATCAAAGCAAATTCTTCTTCATTAATGGTACTTATTGGTCTCACCATTTTGGTCTCGGGGGTAAAATTTTCAACGTTATCGTTTTCCAAGAGTACCAATTTGTCACTCTTACTTCTTCTTCATTCATTGATGGATCGATGATTTTGTCGGTAGAGGCTAATGTGTCGATATGTTGTGAAATTGGTAAAACTGAATAAAAAGTATCATCGGGATAATTGGTGATTTCAGAGCTCTCGAATTCATCAAAATTCGATGATATGAGATTTTCTTGCACAATACTCCTCAGATCAACAGGTGTGTAATCTGATAGGGTTTCAGCTTGCCGATTTACAAACTCTCTCATTTGTTCATTTTGAGCATCAAGTTCTTCGAGTTTGATTTTCATATAATCTAAAGAATTTTCAGGCACATAATTTTCCTCGTCTTCTGGTTGTTGAGTTTGGATATATTCTTGTGAATAATCCCAATTAGAATTGAATTCCTCATAATCGTTCCATTCAGGTTCCATGGGTGCATAATTTTCCATAGGAACATAATAATAACATTCCCATGTTGAGTGATAATATCCACAGATTTCACAACCAGTTATTGTTTCGTCATTCGTGATCCAAGATTGACCGAATGAATTGTCATCAACACCTGTTTGAGAGTATTGATGAAATTGATTTTGGAGTTCAAAAAGAGTTTCCAAGGCCTTGTTTTCAAAATTTTCCATTTTATTGCGATGGCCAAATTTTAGCTACAATGTGGTGCATTCATTAATTATCCTATTAGTTATAAAATAAAATAAAAAAATTATATAAGTTATCAAATTAATAGACTTTTCTGCTTTTGCCCACGTTTCGAATAGCCAATAGATGCAGCAGGGAGCCAGAACCCTTTAAATCGGAAGCTCACAACTCAGCCACTAACAAATCCAACTATTACTACGAAGCAGAAAATTTGGATGTCTATCAATTTAACCACTTAAAATAATTTTTCGTTGAAATTTTAAAGAAATTATAGAGAAGAAATAGAGAAAATTCTAAGTCCTAAAAACTAGATCGTCGAGAAATAAGAAAGAAAAAGAATACGCGTCGAAAAACGTCGAAAAATAAAAATAAGAAAGAAAAACGTCGAAACTTAAAAGTCTAAAAATTAAATCTAAAAAGTTACGCCTAAAGGTATTAAAGCTTAAAGGAATTCTATATCCAAAACGACAATAACTTAAAAGGCACTAAAATTTAAAACGGCGTCGTAAAATTCTAAAGCGCCTAAATCTTAATCTAAAGAAAAAGTACTTAAGGGATTTTACGGCAAAGCCTAAAAATCTAGAAATAAAAATAAGCTACGGCAAAATACTAAATTTAAAACTAGCTACGAACAATAAAAATACAAATATTATGCTAAAAACAAATAAAAAAAATTAACTTAAAGTTGTAAAAAGTACAATTTTTATAAAAATATTATTTTTATCTTTATTATTTTAAAAAAGTATTAATTTTTATTTATAATAAAACTAATTAAAATACAAATTAATTTAAAAACTAAAACTAAATATTAATAATAATAAATTAAATAGGGTTTATAAATAATAATAATTAATAATATTCCGTAATTAATGCGAAATAGGGTTTCTGGTCAGGCTGGTCAGGGCGGCTCCGCGAGTCGCGGTTCCACGTACCAGCAATTCTCCACGAGTCGCGGAGTTTGCAAAACGTTTTTTTTTTAATTTTATATTGTTTTTCTAAAAATATATATAAATATATTTATACAAAAATAAATTAAAAATATAGCGTTTCGCCGATTTCCCCGGCAGCGGCGCCAAAAACTTGATGTCGTGCGAGGTGTACGTGAAATACTATATATTTTTGATACGAAAAGCGATACAAATTACACAAGTTTTAATTATTTACAGATGGGATATACCTAAACCTTGCTACAACACTATAGGCAGTGTACTTAATCGTAGAGTAGTATAGTTTTTAGTAAGTCCGGTTCGTTTTACAGGGAGACGGTTACACTATATTTTTATATAATTACATTAGTACAAAAATATATAAATATATATATATATATATATATATATATATATATATATATATATATATATATATATATATATATATATATATAATATATAAAAAGGGGGGTTTACCGTTTAATGACCGGTTTGTCGATTTTATATTTTAAGCGAAGCGTAAAGTAAATTTAATTAATAAAATAAAATAAATAACAAAAAAAATATAAATGACGAAATAATTAAAGGTGCGATGAAATATAAAATAAAATAATTATGCTTATTTAAACTTCCGTAATCATGATGTTTGATGTGTTGATTTTAGTTTTATGCTCATGGGTTAATTGTCCTTTGTTCTGGATTATTTAATATGTCCATCTGGTTTTTGTCCATAACAGTCCATCAGTCATAAATATAAAGTGCGACTGTCCTCATCAAATTATCCTTATACCCGAAGTCAAATATTCCAACTAATTGGGGACTTAAACTATAACAAAGTTTTAATACTTTGTTTAATAATTACACCAGGATATCGACTGTGTATAACCTAAGATTTTAATACTTTGTTATCAATTATGCCAAGTGTCCTTGTGCATAATTTCACCCCTGTTTTAATAATTCTAGTGACTATTAATCCATTCCCATGTCCGGTTAAATGAACTATTATTCGTACATATAAATTCCCCGCCCATCGTGTCCGATCAAGTGTATATGGTTATTTATAGGGACGTCCAATTGTAAATCTTTATATTAAAATTAACAAACTATCATTAAGTTAAACAAATATAAAGCCCATTAATAGCCCATAGTCTAATTTCCACAAGTGTCTTTCTTTTGTCCAAACCCCAATTATGGTACAAAGCCCAATTACCCAATTTTAGTAATTAGTCCAACATCATGATTACTTCGATTTAAATAAGCATAATAATAACTTAGCTACGAGACATTAAATTAAAAAGGAGAACATAGCTTACATTGATTATTTATCGCGTAGCGTTACACGGACAGAGCTCCGACTTTAAAACCCGTAAAATAACCTTTGCATAACCCAAACTAATCTAATATAAAACTAAACTAATTTATATTTTATATATACATATATATATATATATATATATATATATATATATATATATATATATATATATATATATATATATATATATATATATATATATATATATATATATATATATATATATATATATATATATATATATATATATATATATATATATATCAGAGAGAGATTGATATTGGGGATGGTTGAACTCGGCAGAAGCTCGTTCATTTTATAGGCCATTTCTGAATTTTCAAACTCCGCGAGTTGCGGCGTTTTAAGCCTGCAAACTCCGCGAGTCGTGGAGTTTGAAAATCCAGCTCACACAATTTTTGGAACCTTGCTTGTCGACATAATTTATATATAAATATAAAATATAAATAATTAATATAATTATTTATATATTATATTATATTCTTGTGCATAGTAGACTTGTAATTTTTTGTCCATTGCGTCGGGCGTTGATAGTTGGCTCGGGTACCGGTTCCGGATTTTCGAACGTCCTTTCGTATAATTTAATATCTTGTACTTTGCGTTCCGCAACTTGTACTTTTGTCATTTTTAGATGTTTCTTATTAATAAATTGAACCACTTGGATTGTATCTTGTACATTTGAGCTTTTTGGTCATTTGCGTCTTCAAATTGTCGTTTTCGCCTTTTGTCTTCGCACTTATTTAATATAAACGATTACAACTTAAAATAGGACAATTACAACTAAATAATTTACATATTGGGAGGATATTGCTACTAAATATATGTTCATTTGGAGCACTATCAAACTTACCAATACTACCACAACATAGCCGTGAACGAGATGAACAACTTTAAAACCCGAGCTTTGGTGAGAATCCAACTCCTTCTTCTCCAAATCAACCACTCTCTCTCTAAACTCTTTCTCTTTATCTAGATGCAAGTGTGTGAAGGGAAAGAGGTGAAATGAGGATAAGATAGGCCATGGATCAGTTTTGTGGCTCCAAAACTGACCCCTAAGTGAAATTACCAATTTGCCCCTTTTAAAAACAAAACTAACAGCTGGCCCGTCAGTTCTGTTGGACGGTGTCCCAATTCTTGGACGGCGTCCAACCTTTCTTTACTGGACGACGTCCCAATATTTGGACGGCGTCCCATTCTACTGAAACAGGATCAGGGTCTTACAACTCTCCCCCACTTAAATTGGATCACGTCCTCGTGATCTTCGTCGCTTAATCAAACCGACCAACACTCAAAGGTCCTCAAACATACATTCCAATACGACTTCCACCACACGTATCATTATCCCGAAGATTATTCCATTTACCAAATACACACTTACACGCATTAGGGGACATGCAATGTACACAACATCCGAAAACTATAACGATCACTTAGAATACACGGAACCGCCATGTATTCTTCTAACTCCTATAGGCAACTCTTTTCCATGAATCGCCTTTACCACTAAATCGTCATCCGTGATTTATCAAATTCACAAATCCGAGCACAAGAACTTGCTCAATCCCTAGCATCGGGAAAACTCAACCAATCTCGTACCGAGATATCAACTCCTAGTGTACCCATACCAAGTACATCACTAGTAACAACCAAGTACCAAAATAAATTCAACCATCTAACCGACCGAATAGAAACGAATCCTTACGGATAACACGTCCCACTTAACAACCCTTGTAGTGCGCAAACACGTCTATTACGCAACTACCGACATCAAAAGCAAACGGCTAAACCGATAGCGCCCAAAACGACTATAGCAACGCAGATCCCAAGGTGTATAAAATCGACTATTGTCACACCCGTAACAACATGTGAGTGAAACACGGCTATCGCATCACTAATCACACAACATGGTCCTCACGACCCCACCATTGGTGTATAAAACAACCAATAGTTCACAATACTAACCACACCAACATAGCTGAAACAACCCGAGCCTAAACACATATGTAGGATGGTCGAAACAACCCGAACCTTAGTGAATTCGCAACAACCCAAAATTCACCAACCCAATCCATATTTCACATAACAAAATGATCGCACAACCCGAGTCATTGTGAATACGCGCAAACCGATATTCACTACCTCCACCACATAGTATAACTGAGGATGGCTGTACAACCCGAGCCTTAGTGAATCCGAACTACCCGACATTCACTACCTCAGACTATGAGTCCAATCAACAGGGACAATCGTACTACCCGAAATATTGTGAATACGAACAACTCAATATTCACGTCCCAAATCACAACGCAATGAATGGTACTCCCATTCCCCATCGGTACTCGAATTTCCCGATAACGTTATATCATGCCGATATAACACTACTCTCAATACAAACGTCCATTAGTGTACTTAACACCGCATGCTAACTAATCCCCCATGACAATGTGGTATCTTAAACACCGCGACTATACCACATGTCAATCAAACCCATGAGTGGTGTCTTGAACACCGCGACAATCCCACTCCCATGACAATGTGGTGTCTTGAACACCGCGACAATCCCGCATTTCACGCTTCACAAAATAAATACATTATATACGTAACGCATAATTATTCCACTAACAAATCATAAGCACACGCGAACATCGCTATCACAATCGAGCAAGAACCACCTATATCGCACATAGGCTCAAAACAATAATTCTTTAAAAGAGAATCCGACACGTACATCCCTTAGCCGAGGGATCTTACCTTGCTCGTCAGCACATCCATTACCTCTTAATGAGATTCACCACATTACCACCTCGGTGGTAATTTAATCCAAAACCATAAGTACAAATTAACTAAAATTGTACTCTACCACAAATCGACCAATCTAGGTCCCGACACTAATTTCGGATCTACTATGAGCATTATCCGAAATCTCACACTAAAATCTCCTAGTGTGGGAGTGTAACTCCCCCACTCGGAACTAAGTTCCAAAGCCGCATCGTCATGGTAACATCATCCGCGATAATTACCACTCTCTGATATACGTGACCGATCTCTCCATCAGTCATAACACTCGAATCCTCATGAAATTCATTTCGCACACTAGAAATTGACGCTCACCGTCACCCGTTGGCTTTATTTAAACAACGAAACGACACCAACACAACACGCACCTTGTACAACCACACAATGCTACCGAAAGGTAGACCTTTCTACGATTGGTTCAGACGACCCATCACCACATCTTGCTCCAATCTTGAGCACACGAAGGATTTTAACCAATCCTTAAACACTTCGATCGAAAGGTGTACCACAATTACACAAACTCTGCTCTCGCAATCATCCAATTGCTATAGTTTGTCACATTTCCACCTAGTCACTCATGTACTTAAGGGTTTCTATAGGGTACCCAAAGTACAATGTAACCGCAACACCATCGGAGTCGAATACCACGCTAGTAGGTATGAAGGAGGCACCTAATATCACGTCACGTAGACTCCATTACCAACATATATCGAGATCAAACACTCGATCTCAAGGGTTCTATCCACCCGACGAACCTCATGGTTCACCTTCTTCAACACAAAAGCGAACACGCGCTCACAACCAAACACCAAAGCCCATTTCCATGGCTTGGTAGAAACATTTTCCAAACACTAAGGAATGCTTGGTTGCACCAAGTCTTACGCCCTTCGTCCGCCAATCAAAACGTCACCATAGGGAAATTCCACTAGGAACACCACACATAACAAAATATGTACAATACAATACTTTCAATCGAACTCGTACACAACGACACATAATAAATATCCAAATGACATATTTATTAAAACAAAACGTACCTTAACGTCTTCTTGCGGCATTCTCCGCCGCCAACTCAGGACAATCCAACTTGCGATGTCCCTCTTTATGACAATATTAGCACATTCCGTCATCACTTTTTGGCATTGTGCACTCCCATAACTTGTGGCCCCTAACACCACAATTGAAACATCTAGGCGCACAAGAACTCGTCGTGCCTTTCTCCACATTACCCATACTCGCACTTGCACCCTTATTTTTCTTACTTGGGGCGCCGTACGAATCAACCCCTCTCTTACTTGATGGTTCACTAATCCTCGATCGCGAATACGATTCGAAACCCCTAGCCATGTTGAATAACTCTGCAAACGAGTTTACTTGACCAACACTAATGCCCTGCAAGTCATCATTCAAAGTTCGATAGAAATCTTCCATCAACATACGACCATTCCCAATATACTCCGGGCAAAAACGAGCCTTCACCATAAAGGTCGTCTTCAGAGTATTCAAGTCCATAGATACTTGTTGTAAATTTCGCAATTCATTACGCATTTCCAACAAATCAGCTGAAGTCCGGAACTCCTCGAAGAATTCCTTCTTAAAATCGTCCCACGGTAACCTCATAAACGCTTCTCCACCGACAAGATCAATCTTACCATCCAACCAATCCTTCGCCCTACCCTGCAACAAGCTAGTAGCGAGTCTTGTCATCTTCTCGGGAGGGCATTCAATAGTGCGAAAACACCCTTCGACATCCGAGATCCATGTTGTGCTTACCAAAGGATCCGGTTTTCCGTCATACATCGGGGGTTTAGTCCTCATGAAGCTCTTAAGACAACGCTCCATTTCACTAGTACTCTGAAATTCGGAATACTTCTTATCCATTTCTTCTCGAAACGCACCCATTTGCTCCGCAATGGCGGCCGCAACTCTAGCGTTAAACTCCTCGTCATTCGTCTCGATCTCGTTTCGCGTCATCATTCTAAAGAATGCAAAAATAATTAGTCCACGAACATATAAAACCACACGATTTGCACCCGTAATAAGGTTTGCAAGTCCTTATTACGTACACACGCCGTATCAACTCGTTAGTGCAACGACTATCTTGCTCGATGATATTCGCAACGCAACATAAATACAAACACAACGCAATAGTATATTAATAATACCCGCATATTAATATGACCGTTAGTACACCTACAAATTAAGGCACTAACCACATTTCCCATTCCGACCCGTACTCCTACAAGTCCTGCAACAATTAAGCACACACAAAAGTCTAAGTCTAGGCACCTATCTCAAGTCACCTAAATCCCTTAGACCATGCTCTGATACCACTTGTAACGATCCAACCCTCGTTATACCAAAAGACACGCCTTAAAAAAAAATTATGAGACTGTGCATCTGGACGGTGTCTAGTTCTGAAGGACTGGATGGCGTCCAAGTCTTTTGGACGGCGTCCAAATGAACTAAATATTTCTGATCAGTTTTCCAATTTTACGCGAGCAGAAAACCCGCTTCCAGACACTTTTAAACTAAACAGTTTTCACAACATGTTATAATAATTAAAACTAAGAGTTTTCCACAATAAAAATCGAGCTTTACAATACCGGGCCCACAACGACCCAAAATATCACAAGTGACCATTTCGACCCATTTTAGTTTAATTCAAAACATAGACCAAGCATGGTGATTGGGGATACGCTACCCAATCCTAATCAAATCCAAAAGCACGTCTTCTAAGCAACTACGCGAGTCCACTAGTTCCCACGCTTACCCGAGCCACCGCATCCATGCAAATCTATAAAAATGTAAACAACGAGAAGGTAAGCTAACGTTTAGTAAGTGAGAATATACTACATATATATATATATATATATATATATATATATATATATATATATATATATATATATATATATATATGCATAAAATGGACACACCACACCATAATAATCAAATAGCACATACCGGAGTCCAAGCATAAAGGCGAGCTAATCTAAGCATACTGTACGATCGCTATACAACAAGCTAATTTATCAACTAAGTACACCAACAACGATATGAGCAACGCCATCAAGCTTCACCCGAAGGGTTAGCTACAACACAATAATATCAATAACATATATATATATATATATATATATATATATATATATATATATATATATATATATATATATATATATATATATATATATATATATATATATATATATATATATATATATATATATATATATATATATATATATATATATATATATATATATATATAACCAACGAGCCTACAACTCAAGGTTAACCACTTAAACTTAATCACCCGAAGAATATCCGTGCAACCCGGCCTTAGTGAATACGCACAACTCGAGATTCACTACCTTCACTACATAGTATAACCGAGAATGGTCGCGCAAACCGAACCTTAGTGAATTCGCAACAACCCGAAATTCACTACCTCAAACTATGAGTCCAACCAACAAGAACAATCGTACTACCCGAAATATTTGAATACGTACAAACCGATATTCATATCTGATATCGCATATTTTAGACGCATTTTCCTTAGCGATATCGGGTACATTTTGGTCCTTTTGGATACGATTTGGAATTATTTCGGTGAAAGTTGTGAAAAGTTTGAGTTCCAAGACCAAGGAGGTTAATTTTGAAGTTATTTGATGGTTTTGGGTGATTTTCGATGTAAACGAGTGAAAGGTTTTGGTCCGATTCGAGTTTTGGTGTTTGTATTAAGTTTTTCAGCTCATTTCAGCAAAAGTGACATGGAGCGCCGCTCCAAAACGTGGCGCGCCGCGCCATTCCACATAAAATACAGTTCGAACGTTTTTAAAAGGCAGATTTCAGCTTACCAGTTAAATGGCGCGCCGCGCGAGGAAATGGCGCGCCGCGCGAGTAAGGGCGCGCCGCGCAAGGTCTTAACCGGGTTCAGAATTGCACCTATTTAAAGCCCAAAAATTACCCTAATTTATCATTATCGTATCCAGACGAATTCCAGCAGCTTTTTGACGAACTTAGGTGATTTTTGGGGATTTCCAAGGTCATTCTAAGGTATCAATCATTCCGGAAACAAGTCTCGATTCGTTTATCTTTCAGGATTCAATCATTGATTAGGTTAATCTCTTGTCATAAACAATGAATTTCTCTATTACTTTATTTGTGATTTTTATTGTTGCCATGATTATTGGCTAAGTTCTTTAATGTTTGTCTAGACTTAATAACCTATGTATTGGATGCTACTTATCAGTTGTTTGATTAATTTATGATGATTTGATGTTTGGATTAAAGAACCATTCTTATTGAAGCTAGACTCTTCGATTCAATTGGTTGTGTACTTGTTTGATAGGACGAGAGTTCATTAATTTAGTGCATTAATTTACAATTGGTTTGTCTTAATTGATTGTTTGCTTACTCGGAGACGAGAGTAAATTGAATTCAAAAGGCTAGACGAAATAGGGATGAATTATGCGCAACGAGAGTTGGTGTGATTGTGATTTGAGTCTTCATCTCAGTTGAACTGTTTAGTCACAATTAGGAGGTCTTAGGCTACGGGGAATTCCGTGTCGTGTAATCTTAATTGAAGTGTTTGCGCTGGGGAATTCCAGGTGAATCGACTAGATAATTCACATAAGTTAGATAATAACTGGGGCTTAATCTAAATGCATCCAATACTAGGTGAAAAAGGTCTAGACGAGCATTCGTTTTTTTTAATTGTTTACAACTATCTTATTTTACTCGCTTGTTTGCTTTAAAGCTTAAAACTGAAAACACCAAAAATATTGTTCAATCTTGTTATTAATTAAAGCTATCTTTGATTTTGGCTAATCGTTAAATAGCCAACCAAACAAATTATCTCGTAATTCAATTTTCTAGATTTAACTTAGTTTAATTCATTAGTTACAATCTTAATTTTCACGTCTAAACTATCCTTGGAACGATCTTGGATTTACCAACTTTATACTATCGCACGATCGGGTACACTGCCCGTTAGTGTGTAGTAATTCTTTAAATCGGTTTTTCCCATTATAAATAATAGACGCGATTTCACACATCAAGTTTTTGGCGCCGCTGCCGGGGACAGTTGTGTCGAAGATTAAGATTGCTATCTAATTGTTCTTAGTTTAGTTTAGTTATAGATTATTATTTCTTTTCGTTATTCTCAAGTTGAATTGGTGCGTTTAATCGGTTGTTAGTGGTGATTTCGCAGGTAACAGGTAGTGCATGCCACATACGCGTTCTTCTAATTCTCCGATTTTTCAACCATTTGCAGAACCCGAAAGAGAGTTATTCAGAGCGTTAAGTCACGAACAACAGTCTACAGTGGATTCATCTTTTTCTTCAAGTGCTAATATAATTAATTTAGGAAGTAGTTCTGAAACTGTGGTGCCCGATACACCACCTGAAATCCGAGAAGAAGAAGAATCTTACATTTCCTTAGATCTTTTCGAGACTGAAGATATGGCTGACCAAGAACAACCACCTCGTCCTCAGACTATGGCACAAAAGTTGAAGGCCACACGAGGGGGCCAAGGCAATTCGATTACTCAACCGAACATCACTCAGCCTTTTCAAATTACAGGGCCGATCCTGAATTTGATTTCTTCTGATTGCCGATTTTATGGCAAGGATACTGAGGATGCTAACGAGCATCTTCGTAATTTTAATGATGTTTGCAATTTGTTTAAGCTACATGAGGTTGCCGATACTTCAATCAAGACAAGGCTTTTCCCTTGGACTCTTAAGGGAGAAGCTAAGAGATGGTTAGATAAGCAACCAGAGGGCACGATTACCTCTTGGGAGACTTTGGAGGATAAGTTTTTTTCGAAGTTTTTCCCTGCGTCTCGAGCTGCTAGACTTCAAGCAGAAATTTCACAATTTAGACAAAAGAGCAGTGAGACATTATTTGATGCTTGGGACCGTTTTGCTACTTTGCTATGCTCGTGTCCGCAACACGGGTTGAATGATTTACAAAAGGTTCAGATTTTCTACAAAGGTTGTGACATTCCAACTCGTCAGAGTATTGATCAAGCGGCATGTGGTACGTTAATGGATAAGACCGAAGAAGAGGCGTTAGAGATAATTGAAAAGCAAGCTGCTTACTCTCACGAATGGCATCAAGATCATGAGTCATCCCATTCAGCTTCAGTTAAGAGAACCGAGACCACTGGTGCGTATGATGATTTTGGGTCTATCAGTGCTAAGTTGGATTCTTTTGGTAGAAATTTAGAGAAGATGAATAAGGATATTCATGGTATGAAGGTTGGTTGTGAGTATTGTGGGGGTTTACATTTAGCTAAAGATTGTGATGCGGGGTTAACGATAGGTCAAAAAGAAGAGATAGCGTACATCAGTCAGCAAAATAATAATCAGTTTCAAGGGCGCGCTCAGTTTAACCGCAATTTTAATAATCCCTACAATCCTCAAGGTCGTCAGGGAGGTAGTAACAGTAATTATCAGAATTCGCCGGGTGGAGGATTTCAGCAACAAGCTCCTGGGTATTTTCAAAAGCCCCAAGCCGAAGAGAAAAAGTCGGATCTTGAAGCTATGATCGAAAAGCTTGTGATATCTCAAACTCAGCTTGTTACTACTGTTACTCAGAATAATGAGAAGAATGATCAGATGTTCCGGAATCAACAAGCCGCGATTCATAATTTGGAACAACAGATTGGTCAACTTGCTAATCAGAGAAATGAGAGAAAACTGGGGGAGTTACCAAGTAACACGGATGCTAACCCGAAAAATGGGCACGTTAATGCTATCACCACCCGAAGTGGTATAGCATATGATCCACCAAAGAAGCCTGCTGAGTATGATTTGCGAGTTCCATTGGTTAAAGATAGTGAGCCGGTAGTTGATAGTGAACCGGAGGGGGATAAGGAGCCGGAACAGGTGATTGAAGAAGTTGAAAATATACCGGTAAAGGTTGCTGCTAAACCGGTAGCTAAGGAGTATCAACCACCGCTCCCATACCAGAGAAAACAGAGGTTAGAGAAGTTAGAGGCGGAAAAATCAAAGTTCATGGAGTTGATCAAGAAAGTGAATGTCAACTTACCTTTCATTGATGTTATTGCGGGGATGCCCAAGTATGCTCGGTTCATGAAGGATTTGCTTACCAACCGAAAGAAGATGGAAAGTGTTTCATCCGTGACGTTAAATGCAGCATGTACAGCGATGGTGACAAACCAACTTCCCGAGAAGTTGGAAGATCCGGGTTGTTTTACTATTCCTTGTTTATTGGGGGATCTTGCTTGTATGCGGGCATTGGCGGATTTGAGTGCTAGTATTAATTTAATGCCCTACTCTATTTACCTTAAACTAGCACCTGGGGAACTTAGACCCACTCGTATGGCCATACAACTAGCGGACCGCTCTATTAAATACCCTCGTGGGATTATAGAGAACATGCTAGTTAAGACCGGGACATTAGTTTTCCCCGCCGACTTTGTAGTTCTAGACATGGAAGTGGATGAAAGGATTCCACTTATTTTGGGAAGGCCATTTTTGAATACCGCTAGATGTCTAATTGATGTTTATGGCCAACAGTTGACCCTTAGAATAGGTGACCAAAAGGTGTCCTTTGCTATTGATAAGGCATTAAAATACCCCGGTTACCTAGATGACACTTGTTATTTTTTGCAAACCGTGGACACACACGTTGAGTTTTTGCAGGAGTTTCCAGAATTGCAGGGAACAGGGGAATGTGAAATAGCAAGTGATGAAGGGGATGTGTTAGATGAGGTGGATTTGATGACCACCCTAATGGCTGAAGGTTATGAGCCAACCGAAGAAGAGCATGAGAAGTTGGAGAAAGCAAATGCATACAGGAGCAAAACTTCAATTGAAGAGGCTCCTGAATTAGAGTTGAAACCACTCCTGGATAATTTGGAGTATGCTTTTCTTGGGGAGGAGTCTAAACTCCCGGTGATTATTGCTTCCGATCTTTCTGCAAGTCAAAAGTCTAAACTTGTCTCCATGTTAAAAGCCCACAAACCGGCTATTGCATGGAAAATTCAGGATATTAAGGGTATTAGTCCCTCTTATTGTACACACAAAATCCTAATGGAAGATAACTTCAAACCGTGTGTGCAACGACAAAGGCGACTAAACCCACATATGCAGGAAGTGGTTAAAAAGGATATTGTTAAACTCCTTGATGCAGGTCTTATTTATCCTATCTCTGACAGTCCTTGGGTGAGTCCGGTTCAATGTGTGCCCAAAAAGGGTGGCATGACCGTGATCACAAACGAAAAGAATGAATTAATTTCTACCAGGACTGTCACGGGATGGCGGGTGTGCATTGACTATCGAAAATTAAATGATGCCACCCGAAAGGACCATTTTCCCCTACCCTTCATCGATCAAATGTTGGAGAGGTTGGCGGGAAAAAGTTTCTATTGTTTTCTTGATGGTTTTTCGGGATATTTCCAAATCCCTATTGCACCCGAAGACCAAGAGAAAACCACGTTCACGTGCCCGTATGGCACATTCTCTTATCGGCGTATGCCGTTCGGTTTATGTAACGCCCCTGCTACCTTTCAAAGGTGTATGGTGGCGATTTTCCATGATATGATCGAAGACTGCATGGAGGTGTTTATGGACGACTTTTCAGTCTACGGAGACACCTTCGAGTCATGTCTTCTTAATCTTGAGCGTATGTTGATTCGGTGCGAAAAAGCCAGTCTTGTGCTCAACTGGGAGAAATGCCACTTTATGGTTCGTGAGGGCATCGTTCTCGGGCACAAGATTTCTAAAGTTGGAATTGAGGTAGATAAGGGGAAAATCAATGTTATCGCCGGGCTTAAAGCCCCTACCGATGTTAAAGGTGTTCGAAGTTTTCTTGGGCACGCCGGGTTTTACCGGCGGTTTATCAAGGATTTTTCCAAAATTGCCACGCCCTTAAATAAACTTCTTGAAAAGGACGCTCCGTTTGTTTTCTCGGAGGAGTGTCACAAAGCTTTCAATCTTCTTAAAGCAAAGCTCACTAATTCACCTATCCTTATTAGTCCGGATTGGTCTATGCCATTCGAACTTATGTGTGATGCTAGTGACTTTGCAATCGGATCCGTCTTGGGGCAACGTGTTGGTAAACATTTCCAGCCCATTTACTATGCTAGTAAGACATTGCAAGGAGCGCAACTAAATTATACCACCACCGAAAAGGAACTCCTAGCAATTGTTTTCTCTTTTGACAAATTTCATGCGTATCTCATGCTAGCAAAGACGGTTGTGTATACGGACCACTCAGCCCTTAAGCATTTGCTCTCTAAACCCGATGCTAAACTGAGATTGATACGTTGGGTATTGCTTTTGCAAGAATTCGATGTAGAAATCCGGGATAAAAAGGGTGCCGAGAATTTAGCGGCCGATCACCTTTCACGTCTTGAGAACCCCTCCCGTGAGGTTCTCGATGAGACTTCTATTCATGATGATTTTCCCGATGAATATCTCATGAAGGAGGAGGAGTGTGAAGACCCTTGGTTCGTTGATTTTGCGAATTATCTAGTTGGTGGATTCTTAGAGAAGGGTTGGTCACATCATAAACGTAAGAAGTTCTTTAGTGACCTTAAGTATTATTTTTGGGAGGACCCTTATCTCTTTAGGCGGTGTTCCGATGGAATGATCCGCCGGTGTGTTTCTGGAAAAGAATGCGAACGCATTCTTGTCTAATGTCATCATGGTCCGACAGGTGGGCATTATGGTCCCCAAGTTACGGGGCGGAAAGTCTTTGAGGTCAGGTTTTATTGGCCTACTATCTTCAAGGATGCCCACCGGATTTGTAAATCCTGCGATGCTTGTCAACGGGCGGGCCAAATCACCCAACGAGACGAGATGCCTCAAAATGTCATTCAAGTTTGTGAGGTTTTTGATATTTGGGGGATTGATTTCATGGGCCCGTTCCCGAAGTCGAATAATAAGCTCTACATTCTTGTAGCTATCGATTATGTTTCAAAATGGGTTGAAGCACAAGCTTTGCCCACTAATGATGCACGGGTCGTAGTTTCATTCCTAAAGCAACTCTTTTCTCGGTTTGGTTCCCCGAAAGCTTTAATTAGTGATCGGGGAACTCACTTTTGTAATGCCCAACTCGAAAAGGTGTTGAAACGGTATGGGGTAACCCATAAAGTTTCGACATCCTACCATCCTCAAACGAATGGGCAAGTCGAAAACACCAACCGAGCTTTAAAGAGGATTCTTGAGAAAACTATTGGTTCTAATCCTAAGGAGTGGTCGTTTAAGCTCGATGATGCCTTATGGGCATTTAGAACGGCGTACAAAATGCCAACCGGAACCACTCCTTTTCGGTTACTTTATGGCAAAGCGTGTCATCTCCCGGTGGAGATTGAACACAAAGCTTATTGGGCTCTAAAAACGAGCAATCTTGATCTTAAGGAGGCGGGTCGCCTTTGGTTGAGTCAATTGAATGAGTTAGAAGAGCTAAGGCTCGATGCGTATGAGAACTCATTGATTAGTAAGGAAAGAACGAAGAAGTGGCACGATAGTCGCTTGAAGGATCCTAAAGAATTTAAGGAAGGGGATCGTGTGCTTCTTTTCAATTCGAGGTTTCGTTTGTTTCCCGGGAAGTTAAAATCTAAATGGTCGGGACCTTTTGTTGTTCAAAAGGTTTATTCTCATGGGGCGGTTGATTTGGTAAATTTGAAAGGGGAAGAGTTCAAGGTTAACGGTCATCGGTTAAAACACTATGTCAATAGACCGCAAGAGGTGGACGATGAGATTAAACTCATCTTTACCTCTAACGACGCGTAATAATCATGGTTAAAACCATTGTTGTAGAGTTTGTATATTTTTGTGCTTGTTTGACAATATGTGCAATATAATCATGCTTGGATTTTTGTTGGGGTTAGTTTGGTGGTTTTAGGTTGAGAAAATGGGATTTAAAGGTTTAAAAATACGAAATTCTGGTGTACCAGCACATGGAGCGCCGCTCCAGATCATGGCGCACCGCGCCACTTTGAGACACCTGATGTACCAGATATTGAAAAAAGCTCGACATGATTTTTCAGTTAATCGGAGTGCCGCGAGACAATTTGGAGCACCGCGCGGATACCATGCGCGCCGTGCCATTTCCTATCGGTCAGCTGTTTCCTTTTATAATTAAAATCAAACCCGAATTTTTACATCCACACAATTAGAAACGGGTTGGTAGCTGTATTTACCCCAATTCCTTTTATTCTTTTCATTCATAACATCTCTTTAACACTTACAAACACTTTGATTTTCAAAACCCTAAATCTCAAAACTTTGATTTCTTGTTTCAATTAACTTCAATCTTTCAAGAATGGCTCCCACCAAGGTACGAATTTGTTTCTTTCTAACTAATTTCATCTTATTATGTGTAATTGTTTGTTTAATTTTTGAGTATCATGATGAATTAGTGTGGGGTTGCTTTAATTTGGGTTATGAGATTCAATTAGTCATGGGTTTTGTTAGATTATCATTGTATGCTTTGATTTCATGATTAATTTTGTGTTTTTGGAAAGTTTAACATGAACCTAGGGTTTGTAGGTTTAAAAATCCGAATTTTGTAAGTGAGAAAGGGGATATTTGCTTAAAGGTGTGGTAGTTCTTGAATTGTTCATGTGTTTTTGAGCTAGTGTGGGGTTGTGTCCATATGGGCGGGTCAAATTGTTTTGAATGACTTGAGCTATATTGTTCTAATTATGTGTAATGCCATGCTAGTAAGGATTAAACATATGATTTTGAATTGTGATGAAGATTTTGTTAATGGTTGTTGGAATTGGTAAGAGTTGCAAACATGATGAAGTTTATTGGATTGTTGGAATCTAAATGAGTGATAAGTAATCATGTTTGTCATGTTTTGGGTTATGTTGATGTATGATTATGGTTCATGAGTTGTTTTGTTTTAAGGGATAATGTGGTTTGGTTGAGAGTGTAGTTTTTGACATATTTTTTTTTTTTAAGTATTATTTGTTAACTTGGAGATTGTTTTCAAAAGTGGATTGGCATGAAACATGATTTGGTTGTGAATGGTACTTGGTGTCTATTATTATGACTAACATTAACTTTTGAGTTTGTTGTTTTGTTTTCTTTACTTGTTTCATGAATGTAGAGATCAAGAGGATCCCAGGAACAACCAAGGCAACCACCGAATAATCCTGAATTATGGTTATCTCATATCTCGAATAATGAGGATTTGGAGGAAAGGTTCACCACAAATAGCGCTCGTCCGATTGAGCGAACTTATTATTTAGATTGGACGCATCTTTCATCAGCGGGTCCTAATATTGTTCGGGAGTTGCGTCGTTACTTGTGGGTAGTCTATGAGGGCAATGAGTTGAGACCTTATGAAAGGTTATTTGAGATTAATGAGGATATTTATGAGCAGATAACTATAGAATTTTTCTCAACTGTTAGTTGTCGACCTCGAGTCTCTCCGACCGAGGCAGATTTCTTATCGTTTAGGCTTGGCGGGTTAGAGCGTCGTATGTCTAAGATTGAGCTGGCTCGGGCATTAGATCTATATCCTGAGTTGACTGATAATGATTTGAATTGGCATTTGATGAATTGCAGAGTGTTTGGGGAGCAAGTTTTCAGTGAAAGTGATTATTGGCCGACTGTGGAAACTGCTAGTGCTGGTCCGTTTAGTTTGAGTCGAAGTGTTCAGTCGATGCTTAGACTTCCTGAGGATCGAATAATTTTTAAGATGATAGCTACTATGTTTATGGCAAGGAGAAACGCAAACAAAATTCAGCGAAGGGATCTTTGGATCCTACAACAAATTAAACTGAGGGAGCCGATCGATGTCCCATGTATGTTAGGGGTATTGTTGCAGGAAATTGGAATGGACAACCGCACGGAACGCCCATTGTTAGGTGGGAATTTTGTTACTAGGTTAGCTCGGGCGTTTTCGGTCCCGACGAGTCGATGTGATGTGGTTGGAGTTGAGGCGATGCCCACCAATATTCTGTTTTTCTCTAAGGCTGAGTTTATCCGTCGTGGTCCAGCAGGATGGGTTTTGTGGTCTGACGAAGAGCAACAGCAACAGCCAGGTGACGGTGCAGGTCGAGGACGTGGATGTGGAGCTAGTCGATCCACGTATGAGGCTGGGAGCTCGAGTGGTGCGAACGTACAGGGTACGTGGTCAATGGGTGAAGAGAGTTGGAATTCTTTGGTGAACAGTGTGGACGGTCTTCATTTAGAGTACAGGGATAGCAGGTCAGCATATGATGCTCAGGTGGAGCATAATCAGCGGATGTTGGCAGAGCAGCGTAGGCATAATGAGGATTTGATGACTTGGCACCAACAAAATTATGGGTCGATTAACACAACACTAGGACAGTTTGGAACAGAGTTGGGTCATTTGGGAGAGCGTGTTGACAGGGTTGAGTACGATGTTAGGGGAATTAGGGCCCACAATCAGTGGGAGATCCATCAGTGACAAATTCAGCGTCAGATGCGTCATAACCCGGAGGCGTATATTCCAACGCGAACTACCATTCCCGATTATACGTCTGTTACTCCTCCGAGACCGGATCCTTCATATGACCCGTACCAAGCTTGTCAGGATACGTATGGTGTGAACTGGGACCCTACCAGAGATTTTTGGCCAGGAAGTGATTGATTGTTGCGCGTGATTATGTTGTAATTTGTTTTAAACTATTTCCGTTTCGTTGGTTGGTACTTGGATAATTTTTTATTTTGCTTATGTAATGTGGATTTATTTAGGGACAAGGCGTTTCGGTACCGGGTGGTGCCACCTTGTCCCATTTATGTAGTTCGTGTGTTTTTCTTTTCTTAGGTATGTTGGTGAAACAATTTTTTTTCAAGTCTGGCATTAAGTTCAGCAAAACTACTTGAGTGATGATATTGGTGTGAGGATCGGGAATGGACGATGTTCTTATGCTGGCAGTCAGTTCAGCGCCATCTGTCACTGTCATTCCACGATTAGTGGTTAAGCTCGATAAGTTTTTATTTTTCTTACCCTTTCGATTTTAATCCATTTTTTATCTCAAGTAATGGGGACATTACTTGATCTCAAGTGTGGGGTAGGGGATGTAAAATCTCTCGGGTTGGTTGTTAATAGAATCATCATTATTTTGGTTTTGATATCTAAAAGACTTGACGTTTCACGGGGTTTTGGTCGTAAAAAAAAATGAAAAAATTAGTTAGCGAAAAAGAAAAAAATAAATATAGAAAAATAGTTAAAAATTCGACCAAAACCCTTGTTTAAGATTTGGCTTGGTATTTTTATTTTGTGAATTTGGAGAAGCCAAAAGTGTTCCACATGTTCATTTCCATTGAACATGAAATCCTACTAGTTCAAAGTATTCAATAGTAGGTCACCTGTACCAAAACGGGTGTAAACCGTGAGAGAGCGGTGATTGCATAGCGTGATTGTGATCGAATCACGTGCCAGATCAAAAACTTTTGGTTACTTGGTATAGCAGACTTCCGAAACTATATCATTTTATTATTGCATCATTTAATGATGTGATACTGTGGGAAGAGGAGCCTTGAGCTTCACCAGTGCTGTCCTTTTTAGGAGCAATAGCTACGTGCTTGTGTTTGCTTAGACAGCACAACCCATAGCCAAAAGCTATGGAACCCGAAGGTTTTTGGGATTTATCGGGAGTAAAGTCTTCCGAAAGTTGTTTCAAAACCAGTGTCAATTGAAACAGATTGGCACTTCCGAGTGACTCAGATCCACTCATTAAGGAAGTAAAGTCTTCCGACCGTTCTACTTGGTACGTATACCTCTTAAGCGTGCCATTTCATTACCTATCATTTCACGATGAGGTACTGTTAGAGGAGAAAGTCTTGAACTTTCAAAACATGTTCATTATTTTGAATGTGAAATCCTACATGAACATAACAGTTCATACGTAGGTCACTTGTACAAAAACGGGTGTCAACCGTATGAACGGTGATTGGATCGTGTGGTCAAAACCGGGCCATGCGCTAGATCAAAAACTTAAACAGGGCGGTCTTCATTGTTTCTCCTAACAAGGACAATGATGCGCCCGACCACCTAACATAACCACATAGGATGTATCCATTCCATCCTTAAGGGAGTCAAGTCTCCCGAACGACACACTTGCTGATTCATTTCAGAAGTTGTAGTCCAGACCAGTTGTAGGGTGACGAAAAGTCTTGAAAAGTCATTGCTAAAATCGACTGGAAATCTACCAGGCCTCAACGTCAAATAGGGAAACTGGTAGTCGAAGCTTATCTCAATGAGGGAGATTTGCTAGCCAAATGGGAAGCGCACCATGATACACAAAATGTCAGTGATTGATCAGATTCTCAGTGGATAACCTCCGGAAAGGTAAGATATCAGCTTTTAAGCCTGATGAACTTCAATCTTTATGATTGACTTAACAGATTAGATGATTACCTCATAATTGTCGATGATATCCGGACGTAATGTGTATCCTCCTAAGCACATTATTTTCTACCGACATCTCGCGATGTTAGGTACTGTGGGAGGCTTAGCTTGACCAATTGTGGGGTAGCTCGTGCGTTCTCTTGGCACACATGTTCGATTGTTATATCTCTGGTACTCGGTTCCCACTTGATTCCCGGTTCCATTGAAGACTTATGTTATGATTCGAGATTCTCTATTTCATCATTACGGTACGTTATCGAGATTATTTTGGTTACTATATTCGTTCATATTGTTTGCGGTTGGGAAGTTACATCGGGGGAATGCAAGTGGGAACTATGGTTGTTATTTATTCCAAATCGTGCCCACGCTAGTTGCTTGTTTGGTTTCTTGTTCGTTTGGTTCTACATACATGTTTGAAGACATTATTATATGGTAGAAGATTATTATCGAGTTTATTTGCTTGAGGACAAGCAAAACTCTAGTGTGGGGTTGTTTGATATCGCATATTTTAGACGCATTTTCCTTAGCGATATCGGGTACATTTTGGTCCTTTTGGATACGATTTGGAATTATTTCAGTGAAAGTTGTGAAAAGTTTGAGTTCCAAGACCAAGGAGGTTAATTTTGAAGTTATTTGATGGTTTTGGGTGATTTTCGATGTAAACGAGTGAAAGGGTTTGGTCCGATTCGAGTTTTGGTGTTTGTATTAAGTTTTTCAGCTCATTTCAGCAAAAGTGACATGGAGCGCCGCTCCAAAACGTGGCGCGCCGCGCCATTCCAAATAAAATACAGTTCGAGCGTTTTTAAAAGGCAGATTTTAGCTCACCAGTTAAATGGGGCACCGCGCGAGGAAATGGCGCGCCGCGCAAGGTCTTAACCGGGTTCAGAATTGCACCTATTTAAAGCCCGAAAATTACCCTAATTTATCATTATCGTATCCAGACGAATTCCAGCAGCTTTTTGACGAACTTAGGTGATTTTTGGGGATTTCTAAGGTCATTCTAAGGTATCAATCATTCCGGAAACAAGTCTCGATTCGTTTATCTTTCAGGATTCAATCATTGATTAGGTTAATCTCTTGTCATAAACAATGAATTTCTCTATTACTTTATTTGTGATTTTTATTGTTGCCATGATTATTGGCTAAGTTCTTTAATGTTTGTCTAGACTTAATAACCTATGTATTGGATGCTACTTATCAGTTGTTTGATTAATTTATGATGATTTGATGTTTGGATTAAAGAACCATTATTATTGAAGCTAGACTCTTCGATTCAATCGGTTGTGTACTTGTTTGATAGGACGAGAGTTCATTAATTTAGTGCATTAATTTACAATTGGTTTGTCTTAATTGATTGTTTGCTTACTCGGAGACGAGAGTAAATTGAATTCAAAAGGCTAGACGAAATAGGGATGAATTATGCGCAACGAGAGTTGGTGTGATTGTGATTTGAGTCTTCATCTCAGTTGAACTGTTTAGTCACAATTAGGAGGTCTTAGGCTACGGGGAATTCCGTGTCGTGTAATCTTAATTGAAGTGTTTGCGCTGGGGAATTCCAGGTGAACCGACTAGATAATTCACATAAGTTAGATAATAACTGGGGCTTAATCTAAATGCATCCAATACTAGGTGAAAAAGGTCTAGACGAGCATTCGTTTTTTTTAATTGTTTACAACTATCTTATTTTACTCGCTTGTTTGCTTTAAAGCTTAAAACTGAAAACACCAAAAATATTGTTCAATCTTGTTATTAATTAAAGCTATCTTTGATTTTGGCTAATCGTTAAATAGCCAACCAAACAAATTATCTCGTAATTCAATTTTCTAGATTTAACTTAGTTTAATTCATTAGTTACAATCTTAATTTTCACGTCTAAACTGTCCTTGAACGATCTTGGATTTACCAACTTTATACTATCGCACGATCGGGTACACTGCCCGTTAGTGTGTAGTAATTCTTTAAACCGGTTTTTCCCATTATAAATAATAGACGCGATTTCACACATCAATATCCCACACCATAACCCACGCCGTTGGGATTATCTAACTCCATATCACAAGTCCATGAGATAACGTACACTCGAAGTGTGCACATCGCCAACAGTGGTAAACCAAAATGCACAACCGTGCCAATCGGACCTATTACACAAGTCCATCAAATCCACCTATATGTGAAGTAGGCTCTATAACCGAGAACCACTTCACCCGACCCGCACCCTGTAGTGACCCGAACTTTTCCATGTTTATATATCTTAATTGAGATTGATATTTACATGACTAAATGTTTCCAACATGTTAAGCAATCAAACTTGTTAAGACTTGATTAAATGAAATAAGTTTCATATAGACAATTGATCACCCAAGTTGACCGGCGATTCACGAACGTTACAAATTTGTAAAAACTACATGTTGTGGTATATATAGACATATATATATGGTTGACATGAGATTATGATGAGTAAGTATCTCACTAAGTATATTAACAATGTGTGATATACATAAGAAATGAGATTACTAAGTTAAGAAACTCGAAATGATATATATAACGATTATCGTTATGATAACGTCTACTAAACACATATGTATCATATTAAGATATTGATACACTATATTTAACATGATAAAATGATATTTAAATATATAATTAAGTGTGTTAACAATGAACTACATATGTAAAAACAAGACTACTAACTCAAGAATTACGAAACGAGACTTATATGTAACGATTATCGTTGTAACGATATTTTAATGTATATATCATATTAAGAGATATTCATACATCATAATATCATGATAACATAATAATTTAACATCTCATTTGATATAATAAACATTGGGATAACAACATTAATTGAGATCGTTAACTTAAAGGTTTCAAAACAACACTTACATGTAACGACTAACGAAGACTTAACGACTCCATTAGAATGTATATACATGTTGTGTTTTGATATGTATTCTTACACTTTTGAAAGACTTCAAGACACATATCAAAGTACTTCTACTTAACAAAAATGCTTACAATTACATCCTCGTTCAGTTTCATCAACTATTCTACTCGTATGCACCCGTATTCGTACTCGTACAATATGTAGCTTTTAGATGTATGTACTATTGGTATATACACTCCAATGATTAGCTCTTAGCAGCCCATGTGAGTCACCTAACACATGTGGTAACCATCATTTGGCAACTAGCATGAAATATCTCATAAAATTACAAAAATATTAGTAATCATTCATGACTTATTTACATGAAAACAAAATTACATATCCTTTATATCTAATCCATATACCAACGACCAAAAACACCTACAAGCACTTTAATTCTTCAATTTTATTCGTATAATTGATCTCTCTCAAGTTCCATCTTCAAGTTATAAGTGTTCTTCATAAATTCCATAAGTATAGTTTCATAAAAATCAAGAATACTTCCAAGTTTGCAAGTCTACTTCCAAGCTTTCTAATCCATTCCAAGTAATCATCTAAGATCAAGGAATCTTTGTTATTTACAGTAGGTTATCTTTATAATTCAAGGTAATATTCATATTCAAACTTTGATTCAATTTCTACAACTATAACAATCTTATTTCAAGTGAAAATCTTACTTGAACTGTTTTTGTGTCATGATTCTGCTTCAAGAACTTTCAAGCCATCCAAGGATCCTTTGAAGCTAGATCCATTTTTCTCATTTTCAGTAGTTTTATCCAGAAAACTTGAGGTAGTAATGATGTTCATAACATCATTCGATTCATACATATAAATCTATCTTATTCGAAGGTTTAAACTTGTAATCACTAGAACATAGTTTAGTTAATTCTAAACTCGTTCGCAAATAAAAGTTAATCCTTCTAACTTGACTTTTAAAATCAACTAAACACATGTTCTATATCTATATGATATGCTAACTTAATGATTTAAAACCTGGAAACACGATGAACACCATAAAATCGGATATACGCCGTCGTAGTGAAACCGGGGGCTGTTTTAGTTTGGATAATTAGAAACTATGATAAAATTTGATTTAAAAGTTGTTATTCTGGGAAAATGATTTTTCATATGAACATGAAACTATATCCAAAAATCTTTGTTAAACTCAAAGTGAAAGTATGTTTTTCAAAATGGTCATCAAGATGTCGTTCTTTCGACGGAAATGACTACCTCTTTAGTAATTGACATGTAACTTAAATTTCTGACTATAAACCTATATTTTTTATGTTTGGATTCTTAAATTAGAGTTCAATATGAAACCATAGCAATTTGATTCACTCAAAACGGATTTAAAATGAAGAAGTTATGGGTAAAACAAGATTGGATATTTTTGATCTTTTTAGCTACGGGAAATGTTTAACAAATCTATACAAATCATATCCTAGCTAACTTATATTGTATTATACATGTATTCTAATATATTATGTAATCTTGGGATACCATAGACAAGTATGCAAATGTTTTAACATATCATATCGACCCATGTATATATATTATTTGGAACAATAATAGACACTCTATATGCAGTAATGTTGGAGTTAGCTATACAGGGTTGAGGTTGATTTCAAAAATATATATACTTTGAGTTGTGATCTAGCCTGAGACGTGTATACATTGTGTCGTGGATTGATTCAAGATAATATATATCGATTTATTTCTGTACATCTAACTGTGGACAACTAGTTGTAGGTTATTAACGAGGACAGCTGACTTAATACACTCAAATCTTTAAAACATAATAAAAAAGGTTGTAATTATATTTTAATCATACTTTGATATATATGTACATATTTGTATAGGTTCGTGAATCGATCCGTGGCCAAGTATTATTTCCGAGGAAGGAAATATCTGTGAAAGTGAGTTATAGTCCCACTTTTAAAATCTAATATTTTTGGGATGAGAATACATGCAGGTTTTATAAATGATTTACAAAATAGACACAAGTACGTGAAACTACATTCTATGGTTGAATTATCGAAATCGAATATGCCCCTTTTATTTAAGTCTGGTAATCTAAGAATTAGGGAACAGACACCCTAATTGACGCGAATCCTAAAGATAGATCTATTGGGCCTAACAAACCCCATCCAAAGTACCGGATGCTTTAGTACTTCGAAATTTATATCATATCCGAAGGGTGTCCCAAAATGATGGGGATATTCTTATATATGCATCTTGTTAATGTCGGTTACCAGGTGTTCACCATATGAATGATTTTTATCTCTATGTATGGGATGCGTATTGAAATATGAAATCTTGTGGTCTATTGTTACGATTTGATATATATAGGTTAAACCTATAACTCACCAATATTTTTGTTGACGTTTAAAGCATGTTTATTCTCAGGTGAATACTAAGAGCTTCCGCTGTTGCATACTAAAATAAGGACAAGATTTGGAGTCCATGTTTGTATGATATTGTGTAAAAACTGCATTCAAGAAACATATGTCAATGTAATATATTTCTATTGTAAACCATTATGTAATGGTCGTGTGTAAACAGTATATTTTAGATTATCATTATTTGATAATCTACGTAATGTTTTTAAAACCTTTATTGATAAAATAAAGGTTATGGTTGTTTTAAAAATGAATACAGTCTTTGAAAAACGTCTCATATAGAGGTCAAAGCCTCGCAACGAAATCAATTAATATGGAACGTTTATAATCAATATGAACGGGACATTTCACACCCATCCTACACATACATATGCACATAGGATATTAACACTCACCTTGTCGTCTTGATGAATGCAACCGAACAATTCCGAAACACGTCAATGGAAAGTACCTATTCCATTATTACAATACAAACAACACAATTAGGGTAGATTTACAAACCAACCCAATTAACCCTTAGTGCAATTTCGACCCAAATGTACTTCCAAGAACAAACCGCGCCCAAACTAACCAATAATCACTAACATAAGTGAAGATGGTCCTAATACGCCAATTAAACCCAAACACAAGTGTTAAACACTCGTCTTACCTAAATTGACACCAAACCCTAATTTTGACCCATTTCAAAATTAGTCAATCAAAAACCCCCAAATGGGTTCCAACACTTCCATAATCACTAACACTGGTGATTATACCCATTATCAAAGCCTAATCATGGCCAAAACATAAACCAACCCAAAACCCGTCAAGTGACGAGAATAACTAGTCACCATCAACTCACTTCATCATCTAAAAGGGTTTCACAACTAATCAAGCTCAAACCCTAACTTGAATATCAATTCTAACAAATGAAATTCGGAGTTTGAACTTACCAATACTACCACAACGTAGCCGTGAACGAGATGAACAACTTTAAAATCCGAGCTTTGGTGAGAATCCAACTCATTCTTCTCCAAATCAACCACTCTCTCTCTAAACTCTCTCTTTCTCTAGATGCAAGTGTGTGAAAGGAAAGAGGTGAAATGAGGATAAGATAGGCCATGGATCAGTTTTGTGGCTCCAAAACCGACTCCCAAGTAAAATTACCAATTTACCCCTTTTTAAAACAAAACTAACAGCTGGCCCGTCAGTTCTGTTGGACGGCATCCCAATTCTTGGACGGCGTCCAACCTTTCTTTACTGGACGACGTCCCAATATTTGGACGGCGTCCCATTCTACTGAAACAGGATCATGGTCTTACATCGCAGTGAGCAGGAAGATACGGGCTGTCGTTGTGTTTAGCGTTTTTTAAAAAGTGTCCGTTTTGAACGAACTTTTTATCGTTTTGTTCATAAAATTATTTCGAGTAATACGGTGCTATCGAAAAATTTTAACTCACGGCGAGCGGGAAGATATGGGTTGTCGTTGTGTTTAGCGTGTTTTAAAAAGTGTCCGTTTCGAATGTAGTTAGTTTCGTTTTGTTGACAAAAATATTTCGAGTTTAACGATGAAAGGACCCGTTCATATACATTATAAACGATTCTCAATAGTTGATTACATCGCTAGGTATTTAACCTCTATATGGTACATTTTTCAGACATTGCATTCGTTTTTAAAAGATAAACTCTATTTACATCGAAAATTGACAGGCATGCATACCATTTCATAATATCCACTATAAATGACCTAATCTTTCATTTACTTAATAATATTCTCTATTGAACTCAACGACTTGAATGCAACGTGTTTTTAAATATGCCATGAATGACTCCAAGTAATATCTTTTAAATGAGCAAAATGCACAGCGAAAGATTTCTTTAACACCTGAGAATAAACATGCTTTAAAGTGTCAACTAAAAGGTTGGTGAGTTCATAAGTTTATCATAATCATTCATTTCCATCATTTTAATAGACCACAAGAATTTCATTTTCAGTTCTCATAAATATACGTCCCATGCATAGAGACAAAAATCATTCATATGGTGAACACCTGGTAACTGACCTTAACAAGATGCATATAGAATATCCCCATCATTTCGGGGCTCCCTTCGAACATGATAAATTAGAAGTACTAAAGCATCCTGTACTTTGGATGGGGCTTGTTGGGCCCAATAGATCTATCTTTAGGATTTGCATCAATTAGGGTGTCTGTTCCCTAATTCTTAGATTATCAGACTAAACAGGGGCATATTCGGTTTAATAATCCAGCCATAGAATGTAGTTTCAATTACTTGTGTCTATTTCGTCAAACATTTATAAAAGTTGCGCATGTATTCTCAGCCCAAAAATGTAAAGGGTAAAAAGAGCAAATGAAACTCACCATACTGTATTTCGTAGTAAAAATATATATAACGTCATTGAACAAGTGCAAGGTTGGCCTCGGATTCAAGAACCTAAATTAAGTATATATATTTATATGTTGGTCAATATTGGTCTAACAATTTAAGTTAGGTCATAGTGTACCACAATCCTAATGCTCGAGACTAACATGCAAAAGTCAACAAAAGTCGATTTGACTCAAAAATGATTTCCAAAATTTATACATGATTATTATATAGTTTAAATATCGTCGTTTTATATTTTTTTAAATATTTTTAAAAGATTTTATTAGAGTAAATAATATAATTCATTTGTTAATAAATAAAATTTTATATAGAAATATACCTTCATATATCTTAAGTAATAAATTTATAAAGTTCATTTAATATCATAAAATAATATGATAGGTAGTATTAATGTAATTATATTACACGTAGAAAAATATCTTTGTATTATATATTTATTTCATAAAATAATATTGATAATAATAATAGTAAGTAAAAGTTGTATTATTTTGTATTAATAATTATTATTATTCTACTAATAATAATAACAATATTTATATTTACGAAAAATGGTATTATGATAAAATGATAATTCTCATTAATAATAATAATAATGAAATTTTATATTAACAGTGATATTCCTATATTAATTTTTGTAAAAATGATATTTTTAATATTAATAATACTTTTAATAATAATAGTGATAAAAATAATGAAAAACGATAATTCTATCTAAATCAATATCTTACCATATTTTAAATTTCATCATGATACCTATACTCATTATTTCCTAATCAATTTGGTAATAGCTTTTAATCGTCTTTTATATCGCGATCATTTTAATGATAATAATAGTAATCAAAATAATTAGGTGTTACTAATATTAGTTTTTAATTACAATAATACTAATAATGATAATTACTATGACATTATTAACGATAATACTAATAATTATTTTAATGGTAATATAATAATAATAACAATAACAATCATCATTTTTAAATAATGATATATATATATTAATAATTATAATTATAATAATAATAATAATAATAATAATAATAATAATAATAATAATAATAATAATAATAATAATAATAATAATAATAATAATAATAATTAGATAATAATAATAATAATAATAATAATAATAATATTAATTATAACTTTAAAAATAATAACGATAGTAATAATAATGAAATAACAATTTTTAATGATAATACTTTTTATGGATAATGATAATAATAATGATCATAATAATAATGATATTAGTAATAATAATAATAATAATAATAATAATAATTAGATAAAAATTATAACGACGATAATAACGACGATAATAATAATCATTTTTAATAATAATACAAAGATTCAATTGGCTATAACTTCTAATCTGTTCATCGAAACCATTCGATATCTAAATGAAAAGTTCTTAATTTTTCGTTAGCTTTCCAACGACATGCATATCTTATACCTTATCTCAACTGCTTATATAACTAATTCAAGATTCAACATAACCTATCTAAGGGCAATAATCAAAAGTACAAGCATGCATAATCCTATTTACTCGAGCTCTAGTCAGGGATACACTATTAATATATAAAAGTTAAGTTATGAGTGCTCACGTATCAATATTGAGATTCAATATTGCAGGAAAGGTACGTAGACGCAACGGAGATGCTAACCACTAAATTGACCTCACGAGCATACCCATTGTAACGACCTGGAAATTTCTGACCAAATTTAAACTTTAATCATTATATGAGTTCGACACGATAAGCAAAGTTTGTAATGTTAAAGTCTCAAAAACTTTGAACTAGGTTCATGTATACATTTGACCTTTGACTAATCTCGACGATTCACGAACAATTGTTGTTAATAATTATGTATATATAAATATAAGTATATGTGCATAAATAATAATGTTAAATAATTAAATACAAATTAAACAGTAGAATTAAATATAAAAAATAATATATAATATAATACAGTTATTATTAAAAAGAATATATTTATATATAAAAATAGATGATAACTATACATGAGTATTATTATATGGGTATTGTAATATATACATATAAAAGATATAAATATTATGTGATGAATTTATAACATCTATCCTTATTATGAAATAATATAGTAAATAGATATATAACAATTATACATATATATATATAAACATTATTAATATATTCACATTTACATGTATAATATGTAATATAAAAACAAGTTAAAAATATAATGACAATTATATTATTACTACTTTCATTATTAAAATCATTATTAATGATATCAACAAATTTTAAATAATTAAAATTTTAATAAATTTAAGATTACGATTGTCAAACTAAATACTTAAATGTAAATATTATTATAGGAATGATTAAATTTATTAACTAGATATAATTTAAATATTATTGGTATTATGATTAATATTATTATTATTATTAATATCATTACTTTTATAAATATAATTACAAATTATGGATATAACATTTTATAACATTATTATTATTTCTTGTATTATTATCCATGCTAATATAATTAGTATTATTATTATAAGTATCATAATAAGATTATTGTTATCAATTTCTTAAAACCTTTATCATTGTGATTTATTATCATTATTACTCATAATATTATTATTATTATTATAGTATTAAGATTTAGATTATTTTTAACATAATTGTGATTATTAATTATTAACAATAATTACATAATGAGTACGTATGAATCAGTTCCCATCCAAATCAATTACTGTATTAAACTTTTGTTCCTATCTAATATATGGTACGAACCAAATCTTACATATCCATTAATCTGTTTTACGTTTTGTTCCTACCCCAATTCTGTTACACATAGCAATCCATTGTAATCAATTATTGAATTTGATTTTTATTTTGTTATATTTTATTTTTCCCTTGCTCATGAAAGTGTGTCGACACACCACTTGACTACAAAACCATCGAAATCACTTTTTTTTGTTGTTGTACAAATTTTCAACACAGAAATATATATGTAGCACCTTCTGCGAATTGATGAAAGAAAACAGATTCTTTATTTTTTTTTTTCTTTTCTTTCTTTTTCTTTTTCAGCGAAACCGCTGTTCTATATGGTTTATTTTCCAAATTCGAAATCGAAATAAATGATAAAATCTGTTAACGTAGTTTTATCAGGAATCATTTACTCAATATATCTTCAAAGTTTCAGCTTCAAATCCTTTTAAACGAATCCTAATTGTAGAGTCAAAGTTCATAATAAAAAGTCAACTGTTTTTGTAATTGGAGAAATTCGAACTCGTTTTGAGGTTTCAAATCCAATTAACGATTTCAATAGTTTATAGATATGAATTAAAATTTATTTCATGTTGTAAGATTTGTCTAAAACGTTATAGAAATCAAAATCATTTTTTTTTCTCTTTACTAGCGACGAACATCGGTGGGGGGCTGTTTTTTTTTTAATTTTTTTTTCTCTCAAATGAATTAAACACAAATTAGTATATGAACTGATTATACAATTCGCGAATTTGATTTGGGGTTGAGTTTGAATGAAATTCATTAATGAAGAAGATGAACTTTAGTAATACGGGTTAAATATAAAAGCTTTCTGTTATATTTCGGATGAAAGGGCAATAGCCCACTGGTTACGAGTGTTAGCGGGAAGCGGGAGGTTGTGGGTTCGAGCCTTGTTGTGGGCAATTCTTTTTACACAAGCTTTAAAGGGTATACCAAATTTTTTTATTATTGTTATTATTATTATTATTATTATTATTATTATTATTATTATTATTATTATTATTATTATTATTATTATTATTTTTATTATTATTATTATTATTATTATTATTATTGTTATTATGATTATTATCATATTGTTATTGATGTTGCTATTATTAATAATTACAATTATTATTATACATACTAGGATTAATAATATAATTAGTATTATTATTAATATTATTATCATTATCATTACTAGATTAACAATAAATATTATTAGTATCATTATTATTATTATCACGAATAACATAAATATTATTGTCGATAATATCATTACTATTATCTATATGATTATCATTAATAAGTAATGCAACTTTTTATTATTATTTTTTTGTAAATATTGGTAATTGTACCATTCTTAGAACTATTATTATTATTATGAATATGTTTAGGATTATTATTATTGTTATAAAACAATATAGGTTATTATTACTCTCGCTAATATTAGTATAAATATCATTTTCCGTAATTATTAGTTTTACTATTATTATTATTAACATATGTATCAATTTTAACAATATCGTTATTTATATTAGTATTATCAATATTAAGAAAGTTATTATTATTAGTAAATCATTATTATCAAAACTATCATTTCCGTTACAAATAAATATTTTGTACCTAAAATATACTTAATACATATATTATAATCATATTAATAGTTTATATATCACCTACCAATTATAATAACATTATTTATATAAATAATTAAATATAACGAATTAAGAATATTTTCATATAATACTAACCATATATATATAGAGATATATTAATATAACCAAATATATATATATTAAACATTTAAAATATATACACAAACTAAATAAGTATATTATATAATTCAAGTTATAATATGTAAACTTGTTCGAATACGATTATACATTTTAATATATATACAAATGATATAGGTTCGTGAATCCAAGGCCAACCCTGCATTGTTCAGTTTGTCTAATGTTGTCATATGTATTTTTACTACAAAATACATTAGGTGAGTTTCATTTGCTCCCTTTTTACTCATTACATTTTTGGGCTGAGAATACATGCAAATGCTTTATTAACTGTTTTACAATATTTATATGCGTGAGTTTCATTTGATTCCCTTTTACTCTTTATATTTTTGGGACTGAGAATACATGCGCTGTTTTTACAACTGCTTTATTAAATGCTTTTGAAATATATTTTGGACTGCGAATACATGCAAATGCTTTATTAACTGTTTTACAATATTTATATGCGTGAGTTTCATTATTCCCTTTTTAAATGCTTACGAAATATATATTTTGGGACTGAGAATACATGCGCTGTTTTTATAACTGTTTTACGAAATAGGCACAAGTACTTCAAACTACATTCTATGGTTGGATTATCTAATCAAATATGCCCTTTTTATTAAGTCTGGTAATCTAAGAATTAGGGAACAGACACCCTAATTGACGCGAACTCTAAAGATAGATCTATCGGGCCCAACAAGCCCCATCCAAAGTACCGGATGCTTTAGTACTTCGAAATTTATATCATGTCCGAAGGAGGATCCCGGAATGATGGTGATATTCTTATATACATATTGTGAATGTCGGTTACCAGGTGTTCAATCCATATGAATGATACTTTTGTCTCTATGCATGGGACGTATGTTTATGAGAAATGGAAATATGAAATCTTGTGGTCTATTAAAATTATGAAATGATTATTTATGTTAAACTAATGAACTCACCAACCTTTTGGTTGACACTTGAAAGCATGTTTATTCTCAGGTACGAAAGAAATCTTCCGCTGTGCATTTTCTCATTTTAGAGATATTACTTGGAGTCATTCATAACATATTTCAAAAGACGTTGCATTCGAGTCGTCGCGTTCAGCAAGATTATTATTAAGTCAATTATAATTAGATATATTATGAAGTGGTATATCTGCCGTCAACTTTTGATGTAATGAAAGATTGTCTTTTCAAAAATGAATGCAATGTTTGTAAAAATGTATCATATAGGGGTCAAGTACCTCGCGATGTAATCAACTATTGTGAATCGTTTATAATCGATGTGGACTTCGTCCGGATGGATTAGGACGGGTCCTTTCAGTTGGTATCAGAGCGGTGGTCTTAGAGAACCAGGTCTGCATTAGTGTGTATAACTGATAAGTCGTTAGGATGCATTAGTGAGTCTAGACTTCGACCGTATCTGCATGTCAAAAGTTTTGCTTATCATTTCCTGTCGAAAATTTCCTGTTTATCATTCTTAAAGAATCATTTGCTTATCATTCTTAGTCTAGACACGTTTTACTGCATTGAGAGCATGAATAGTGTATAGACAAAATTCATATCTTAGCGTATCTACTATTTCATATCTTAGCATATCTATTACTGTAACTTTGTCTGACAACTTCCGTAGATTCTTCAGTAACTTATGGGATTTTAGTATTATATATGCATATGTAAATGTAAATTATGTATTGCAGGATACTAATCTACATCCTATAATCTATCTCTTATCGAAAATCCTTCATCTGATTGTACGAGATGAATTCCTCAACCAGTTCGAGTCTCTCATATTCTGATAGCTATTCCGATAGTTATTCTGATAGCTATTCCGACATAGATGTCCACCTAAGCTCCGAAAGCAGCATCACTGGCATGAATTAACCAATCAGCCATTATCAATTCATCTGATGGGTTCGTAGTCGAACTAATCAATGGAGACGCGCAGAAGGCAATCTCTTCCACCAACCGAATTCACCTCTTGACAATGAACCTGAAGCGTTTACCGGCGAACCTGTTCGAGACACCATTTTCAACTCATTTCCAGGGTAACTCGGCAAGATTATATTATATCCACAATTCTGAACCTTATTCATCCGCTCGTTCTGACCGACAATCATCCTGGAGTAATAAGTCATCGAACTTCGCGCTTGAATAATCAATTCAGAGAATATGGTGCAAAATGTACCAGCTTCAGCAACATCACCGACACCAACAGTACCATCAGTAACAGCACCAGTACCATCAACAATCCATGCTTCAATATCACTATCTGTACTTCGAGTATGATCTTCTTTCTACGTATCGTTCTACCTCATTTATCTTCGTTCGACATTGTGAATATGTAATCTCTAAAGTTTTAGAGATTATTTATTCTAGTTCCAACCGAAAACCAAATAAGTTTAATATTATATTAACTCATTCAATCCATGATTACATCTGAAGAAAATATATATGTATATATGTTTTCATAAAGATTGTAATTAAAAATTCTTTTGTACAAACTGTTAATGGTGAAAATATTTTAACGGGTAGGTAATACCCGAGGAATATTTAGATTTCACATTAATAAGTTACATTGTACGTTCTTCGAATTTGATTCAACAATTAATTACTATCCTACTTGCATCCACCGATATACAAATTCGTTCACCACGAAATAGCCATTTTCATTCAATTTCATATTTGGATTTTGACCTATCAGAATCCAACAAGTGGCATAATGAAGAAAACATATGACAAAATAAAATTTACTAGAAACAGACAAATTAACTATGAGAAATTTTGTTAAGAATCCATGCTAACAAAATCCTAGCTAATTGTTCCTAGCTAACTGATTACATTTAATTATCGCAATTTAAATTCTCGCAATTTACATCCTTGAAATTTTATTTATCGTCATTTAATTTCTGTTATTTATTTTACGCACTTTATTTATCGTCGTTCTGTTATTTACGTATTTTAAATATCGGGACACGTATACAATGTTTTGACATATCATATCGACCCATCTATATATATATATATATATATATATATATATATATATATATATATATATATATATATATATATATATATATATATATATATATGTATATGGTTTGAGTTGTGATCGAGTCTGAGACGTATACGGGTCACGATACATATTAATTAATTCGAATATATATATATGAATTATTGAATTGTTAACTGTGGACTATCGACTGTGGATTAATAATGTTGGACAATTAAAATGAATTAAAATATTAATTATAATATATGAAACTAAATAATTCTTCAAGTTTGCCACTTGATTTTATCTTAAACCTCATTTGTATCTTGACGAACACAATCTGCGTTCAAACCTTTCAAGATTCTTGAAAACACCTCAATCGATAGGATGAATCAACCGCACTCCATCTACGGAAGGAAAGATTTATGCATATAGTTATGTACCAGAGAAACTCTCGGCAATTGAGTAAAAGTTCAACACGTAGCCGCGTCAGATCCTTTGGCATTTATTAGCAAAAATAACTTGCGATCCCTTTTCAAAATTAGCCAATTTTGTCACAGCTCCAACAAGTCAACTTCGACTTTTCGTACGAAACAACCTTATTATAACGTTGATATATACGCGTGCTCTTTTATTGTTACTAGGGAACCTTTTATATTCCACCATATTACCAACAGCGTTTAATCATCTAAAAACACAATTTTCCTGAAACCACCTCGGATTAATAACCGATGATTCAGATATCATAGCATTAAATGCAGAGGAGACGGAAAAATGGTAGATGGTGTAAACGGCCAAAAAAAAAAATTGATGATAAAGAAAGGAGTATTAGGAACGCTCGATAGAAAATTGGGTATTGAAAAAAAACAGATTGAGCTACCCATGAAGGAGACCAAGGACAAATACAAGAATCAAACCCTATAGTCAGAGGATCCAGGTAATTCTGGATCAGATGAAATCTTCAGAGAATATCTTGCTCCGAGGTCATGTTAAAATCTTGCGCAAAAATCTTTCTCCATCAACCATCGAACTTAGAAATTCCAAAATATCATCATCAATATCTTCGATATTTCTGAGGATATTTTCATAAATATTCTCGTCCGAAATTTTATACCTCTTCGTGCTTCCTATGTATCATTATATTGGAAACATTCAATAGAGAATTTAGTACTGAAAAGCAGATTATGTGAAACTATGAAGAAAGCCGTGGACAAATCATAAAGAATAAGTTTGACTTCAAAGAATCTAAATGATTCAATGTCTGTTGAAGTCTTTAACGAATACATTGCTCCTTAATCGCTCTAAATCACCGTGAAAGAATTTCTTCATCACAATTTGATTCAGAAATTCCAAGATATCATCGTATCTTTCATTATAAATATCCTCCATATTTCTGAAGATATGTTCATAACTATTCTTATCTGAAATCATTAATCTCTTCGTACTATCAGTGTTACATCATATAGAAACTGTTATTTTCTATATTCTGTAAACTTTCGAGCTTAGAATATGAATGTTATTGAAGTAATGTTGGGAACTGATGCATGAGTTAGTATAATATAATGACACTTGATCAATGTGATTATATTACAGTAAGTCATGCTGAGTTTCTAAATGGAACATGATGATTCACAGATTATAACGTCATCATGTGCCATGTTACATAACCCTTTCATTCTGCTTAACTTCTGAACATATCAAGAAAATATATTCTTGATAGTTCTATTCTCAGTGATTCAGGTAATTTGACAAAACAAATCATGTTACTATCTTTCCTTTCTACCTTGTATATTATGATAATTCGAAACTCCATACCTATGAATTCTGGACCGTTGCTTGCGAAAAGTAAAACAAAAGCATGAAGCTCCGAAATAGAAAGGGGGTATATATATCGCAGCAGATAAGAGAGCACATTAACTGTGGATGACAATAATTATAGGAGACAGAAACAGTGACATTGAAATATAAGCAAAAATATAAAGCCCAATACTAACACTGAAATTACAAACTGTGGAGATCGGTGCGTATAGCAATATAAAGACACGGAAGGATTATACATACAATAATCCCTAGAGCATAGTAGAAATAAACAGATTCTTCCGGTGGGAGTTGGAAAAAAAAGAACGATCATTACGATAGTCAGAATAAGAACAAGAATTAGAACCGAATTAAGCATTATTACAATCTTTTGGATGTATGAACTAAGAAAGAAAGTATAGGAATGATGAGCACAATGGAACGAAAGAGCTTAATTTATAATGGAAATATAAGACGGAGTAATCTAGGCAGATCACCGTATTTAATTATAGAGATCTTAATTTCCTTATTCGTCGAAGAATCAAATCTTTAGATTTCTAAGATTTTCTTTAAATCCCTTGAATTTTGGAAGTCAATCGAGATAAAATCAAAAGATAAGACGCACCTTATATTCTGAATTCAACCCTGACTATGTCAAAAGCTAAAACGAATCTCTATTTCTTCATTTTACTCTTTTGTGATAACTTCACTCGTACTCTTCGAATAATCGAATTATTTTATCCTTATTACTCAATGGTAATAAAACTCTATTTATCAACTCATATTCGTCATGAAAACATACCTATTGTCATCCATGACCATCCCAATCAAATTTCGGGATGAAATTTCTTTAACGGGTAGGTACTGTGATGACCTGGAAATTTCCGACCAAATTTAAACTTTAATCATTATATGAGTTCGACACGATAAGCAAAGTTTGTAATGTTAAAGTCTCAAAAACTTTGAACTTGATTCATGTATACATTTGACCTTTGACTAATCTCGACGATTCACGAACAATTGTTGTTAATAATTATGTATATATAAATATAAGTATATGTGCATAAATAATAATGTTAAATAATTAAATACAAATTAAACAGTAGAATTAAATATAAAAAATAATATATAATATAATACAGTTATTATTAAAAAGAATATATTTATATATAAAAATAGATGATAACTATACATGAGTATTATTATATGGGTATTGTAATATATACATATAAAAGATATAAATATTATGTGATGAATTTATAACATCTATCCTTATTATGAAATAATATAGTAAATAGATATATAACAATTATACATATATATATATATATATAAACATTATCAATATATTCACATTTACATGTATAATATGTAATATAAAAACAAGTTAAAAATATAATGACAATTATATTATTACTACTTTCATTATTAAAATCATTATTAATGATATCAACAAATTTTAAATAATTAAAATTTTAATAAATTTAAGATTACGATTGTCAAACTAAATACTTAAATGTAAATATTATTATAGGAATGATTAAATTTATTAACTAGATATAATTTAAATATTATTGGTATTATGATTAATATTATTATTATTATTAATATCATTACTTTTATAAATATAATTACAAATTATGGATATAACATTTTATAACATTATTATTATTTCTTGTATTATTATCCATGCTAATATAATTAGTATTATTATTATAAGTATCATAATAAGATTATTGTTATCAATTTCTTAAAACCTTTATCATTGTGATTTATTATCATTATTACTCATAATATTATTATTATTATTATTATTATTATTATAGTATTAAGATTTAGATTATTTTTAACATAATTGTGATTATTAATTATTAACAATAATTACATAATGAGTACGTATGAATCAGTTCCCATCCAAATCAATTACTGTATTAAACTTTTGTTCCTATCTAATATATGGTACGAACCAAATCATACATATCCATTAATCTATTTTACGTTTTGTTCCTACCCAAATTCTGTTACACATAGCAATCCATTGTAATCAATTATTGAATTTGATTTTTATTTTGTTATATTTTATTTTTCCCTTGCTCATGAAAGTGTGTCGACACACCACTTGACTACAAAACCATCGAAATCACTTTTTTTTTTGTTGCTGTACAAATCGTCAATACAGAAATATATATGTAGCACCTTCTGCGAATTGATGAAAGAAAACAGATTCTTTATTTATTTTTTTTCTTTTCTTTCTTTTTCTTTTTCAGCGAAACCGCTGTTCTATATGGTTTATTTTCCAAATTCGAAATCGAAATAAATGATAAAATCTGTTAACGTAGTTTTATCAGGAATCATTTACTCAATATATCTTCAAAGTTTCAGCTTCAAATCCTTTAAAACGAATCCTAATTGTAGAGTCAAAGTTCATAATAAAAAGTCAACTGTTTTTGTAATTGGAGAAATTCGAACTCGTTTTGAGGTTTCAAATCCAATTAACGATTTCAATAGTTTATAGATATGAATTAAAATTTATTTCATGTTGTAAGATTTGTCTAAAACGTTATAGAAATCAAAATCATTTTTTTTTCTCTTTACTAGCGACGAGCATCGGTGGGGGGCTGTTTTTTTTTATTTCTTTTTTCTCTCAAACGAATTAAACACAAATTAGTGTATAAATAATGATATTAAGTCTTAAACTGATTATACAATTCGCGAATTTGATTTGGGGTTGAGTTTGAATGAAATTCATTGATGAAGAAGATGAACTTTAGTAATACGGGTTAAATATAAAAGCTTTCTGTTATATTTCGGATGAAAGGGCAACAGCCCACTGGTTACGAGTGTTAGCGGGAAGCGGGAGGTTGTGGGTTCGAGCCTTGTTGTGGGCAATTCTTTTTACACAAGCTTTAAAGGGTATACCAAATTTCTTTTATTATTGTTATTATTATTATTATTATTATTATTATTATTATTATTATTATTATTATTATTATTATTATTATTATTATTATTATTATTTTTATTATTATTATTATCATATTGTTATTGATGTTGCTATTATTAATAATTACAATTATTATTATACATACTAGGATTAATAATATAATTAGTATTATTATTAATATTATTATCATTATCATTACTAGATTAACAATAAATATTATTAGTATCATTATTATTATTATCAAGAATAACATAAATATTATTGTCGATAATATCATTACTATTATCTATATGATTATCATTAATAAGTAATGCAACTTTTTATTATTATTTTTTTTGTAAATATTGGTAATTGTACCATTCTTAGAACTATTATTATTATTATGAATATGTTTAGGATTATTATTATTGTTATAAAACAATATAGATTATTATTACTCTCGCTAATATTAGTATAAATATCATTTTCCGTAGTTTTACTATTATTATTATTAACATATGTATCAATTTTAACAATATCGTTATTTATATTAGTATTATCAATATTAAGAAAGTTATTATTATTAGTAAATCATTATTATCAAAACTATCATTTCCGTTACAAATAAATATTTTGTACCTAAAATATACTTAATACATATATTATAATCATATTAATAGTTTATATATCACCTACCAATTATAATAACATTATTTATATAAATAATTAAATATAACGAATTAAGAATATTTTCATATAATACTAACCATATATATATATAGAGAGAGATATATTAATATAACCAAATATATAGATATTAAACATTTAAAATATATACACAAACTAAATAAGTATATTATATAATTCAAGTTATAATATGTAAACTTGTTCGAATACGATTATACATTTTAATATATATACAAATGATATAGGTTCGTGAATCCAAGGCCAACCCTGCATTGTTCAGTTTGTCTAATGTTGTCATATGTATTTTTACTACAAAATACATTAGGTGAGTTTCATTTGCTCCCTTTTTACTCATTACATTTTTGGGCTGAGAATACATACAAATGCTTTATTAACTGTTTTACAATATTTATACAAATGAGAATACATGCGCTATTTTTATAACTGTTTTACGAAATAGGCACAAGTACTTCAAACTACATTCTATGGTTGGATTATCTAATCGAATATGCCCTTTTTATTAAGTCTGGTAATCTAAGAATTAGGGAACAGACACCCTAATTGACGCGAACTCTAAAGATAGATCTATCGGGCCCAACAAGCCCCATCCAAAGTACCGGATGCTTTAGTACTTCGAAATTTATATCATGTCCGAAGGAGGATCCCGGAATGATGGGGATATTCTTATATACATATTGTGAATGTCGGTTACCAGGTGTTCAATCCATATGAATGATACTTTTGTCTCTATGCATGGGACGTATGTTTATGAGAAATGGAAATATGAAATCTTGTGGTCTATTAAAATTATGAAATGATTATTTATGTTAAACTAATGAACTCACCAACCTTTTGGTTGACACTTGAAAGCATGTTTATTCTCAGGTATGAAAGAAATCTTCCGCTGTGCATTTGCTCATTTTAGAGATATTACTTGGAGTCATTCATGACATATTTCAAAAGACGTTGCATTCGAGTCGTCGCGTTCAGCAAGATTATTATTAAGTCAATTATAATTAGATATATTATGAAGTGGTATGTCTGCCGTCAACTTTTGATGTAATGAAAGATTGTCTTTTCAAAAACGAATGCAATGTTTGTAAAAATGTATCATATAGGGGTCAAGTACCTCGCGATGTAATCAACTGTTGTGAATCGTTTATAATCGATGTGGACTTCGTCTGGATGGATTAGGATGGGTCCTTTCACCCATGAACCATACCCATCATCTCCATAGCTATAACCCATAATTTTCCTTAGCCCTATCCCATTCGAAAAACTCATTTAGAAATCACGCGAGCAGAACCTCGTCGTAGTATTTTATGTAATATACTACTAATAATATTTTTAATACTACTAATAATAATATTTTAGATTAATAATAATAATCTTTATTAATAATAATAATAAATAAAATAAATAATTACATACGGAGTATATTGGTAATATAGAGAGAGATAAAGAAATTTAAGAGTGTGCACAAAGGAGTGAACGAGTTCGTTTGCTTTACATATATGTGGCCTCACTTTACAAGCCATGTGATCGCATGTTTATAGTGGGGAGAGCCCATGCGATCGTATGGAGCTCGATTCCAGCTGGTATCCACTCTTTTTCTTGCCGACACTCGTGTTATATGTTTAATATATATTTATTTAATTTATATAGTTAATTATATATTATATTATATTTACGTTCATGGTAAAAATGTAATTTTTAGTAAAATGACACGTACGTTGTCACTCGACTCATGTACCACTTTCGGTTTTTCGAGCGCACTTTCGTACGTTTAGAAAACTAGCCTTTTACGTTACGCGACGTGTACCTTTAATAATAATTTGACTTATTTATCAATAAATTACTTTATGAAAATGTATCTTATAACATTTGAGCGTCGTGGTCATATGCTTCTATAAATCAGTGACTCGTTGTTTACGAAAATATATTATTTTAAATTGGGACGTTTTATGACTAAGTTAAAATATATATATTTTTATTTAGAATTGTAAATTTGTACTTAATAAATATGTTTGAAATATTTATCTAATGATATAATATTTAGTCTTTCAAAACCAACTACATTTCAAAGTTCGTTTTATAATTTAACTCGTTTTAAATAATAGTAGTTATTTTACCAAATAATGTTTTTAATATGACAACTAAATAGTTGATTTATCAAGGAACACGAGTTTATCAAAGTAAGGTACACTTTTGAAATTTAAACGGAAATGATTACTAACTTTTGACTAACTCTCGTTAATGACATTTTTCTAAATCACTTTTACCAAATATTCCGAATGCTGTTAAAAAGGAAAGATTTTCTAAATCAAAGTGGACCTCATAACAGAGACTCGTATTCATAATTCAATGTATCTGATAATTCAATTGTATGATATTATCTTTTAATTCCGTCGGTAACTATAATAACTTTATATTGAAACAAAATACGTTCATGTAAAGTATTACGCATCTAATACTTTGTTAAGGTTTTCACTTAATAAGTATATATTAAATACACATATCTATATACACATAATGTTCGTGAATCGTCGAACATAGTCAAAGGGTAATTGATTACATGAATATAGATTTCAAAACTTTCGAGACTCAACATTACAGATTTTTACTTATTGTGTCGGGAACATATAAAGATTAAAGTTTAAATTTGATCGGAAATTTCCGGGTCATCACAGTACCTACCCGTTAAAGAAATTTCGTCCCGAAATTTGATCGAGGTCGTCATGGCTAACTATAAAAATGTTTTCATGACGAATATGAATTGGTAACTAGAGTTTTATCATCATTGAGTAATATAGATAAAACAAATTGATTACGCGAGGAGTATAAGTGAAGCTATCGCAAGAGTGTGAAATGAGTAAATGTATATTCGCTTTAACCGATGACGTAATTATGATTGATTTTCGGAATTCATGGGATTTAAAGAAAATCTTTGTAATAAGATTTGGTTCTTCGGCGATTAAGGAAATTAGGATCTTCTTTTGATTAAATGCAATAATCTGTTTCGATTGCTCTATCGGATATTTCACTATAAATCCACCCTCCTTCATTATCTTATTTTTCACAACTCACATCTTCTATTCTTTCTCCTCAATTCATATTTTAAAGCATTCGTTAATATGCTCCATCCAGTTCTGATTCTTGATATACTCCTTACCTTCATATCTGTCATTCTTCTTTTTCATCTGCCGCCGGAAGAATCTATTTACTTTTGCTATACCCTTGGGTTTATAGTGTTTTTAGTTCTCCCGTGTCTTTGTATTGCTGTTTGCATCGATATATACGGTTTATAATTTCTGGGTGGTTGTTGGATTTTATATCTTCTCTTATATTTCGATGTCTCTACTTCTGTCTTCCATAATCATTGTCATCCCCGGTTGATGCTCTCTTTTATTTGCTGCGATTTATACCCTAATTTCTATTTCGGAATTTTGTCCTTTCGTTTCTTCTTCTTGCGATTAAGCACCGCTTGTAATGGTCCAGAATTTGCAGATATGAATTTCGGAATGAACATTGTTAACATTCTAGGAAGAAAATTGTAATGGGACGATCTTGACTTGTCAAATTATCAGAATACCTCAGAAATGATCGAATCATCAAGAAAATATTTTCTTGATATTTTTAGAGATTAAGCAGAATACAAGAGTCGTGTAACATGGCACATGATGACGGTATAGTCTGTGAATCATCATGTTTCATTAGAAACTCAGCATGACTTACTGTAATATAATCACGTTGATCAAGTGTTATTATATTATACTAACTCATGCATCAGTTCCCAACACTACTTCAAAACATTCATAATTTAAATTTGATGGTTTCAGAATTTAGAAACTAAAATAGTTTCACAGATAGCGCGAAGAGTTAAATGATTTCAGATAAGAATAATTATGGAGATATCTTCAGAAATATGGAGGATATTTATAATGAAAGATACGATAATATCTTAGAATTTCTAATATCAGAGGATGATGGAGAATATTGTCCGCAGGGGTTTAGAGTCAGGAGCAAGGTATTCGTTAATGACTTCAGCAGGTACTGAATCATTTGGATTCTTTGAAGGCAGGTTCAGTCTTTGTGATTTATCCACAGCCTCCTTCATACTTTGCTCAATCCGTTTTCCAGCTCCAAATTTCTCTTTTTTTTTAGCTTTGCCAACACACTATTCATCATCATCAAACTTTTTACTGTTAAGGTCGTTTTATAGTTTTTGCTGCTTCATCAACATTTCGAGAACTATTCCGCAATTCAGGGTGTTTTTTAGAAACTTCACATTCAAGTATGTAAGTCCAGAAGATAGACGTTATATGTACACATATAACTGTTGGCGTAGACATGCTGCGAGATATCAAAATACTGATTGCTAATTCCCGATGATTCATATAGCAATTCTCATTACAAGATGCGAATGAGTAAATGATTACTTTTCGATAAATATAATGATTCTTCGGAATGCCCAAAATCAGTGAAGTTGTTGGTAAGTTTATTGCTAATGTGGTGGAATATGAAAGGTTCTCCGGTAACAAAAGGGTAATCACATATATCAAGATTATGATAAGGCTACTCCGAATGAAAAATCGAAGTTGTCTTGCTGGAGCTGTGATATAATTTGCTACTTTGCAAAGGAATTGCAAAATTATTTTTGCTAATAAATGCCAAAAGATCTGACACAGATATGTGTTGAATTATGACTTTGGTTTCGAGAGCTTATTAAGTACAAACTGTGGGTAATATGTGATTGGATCATCATCTCGATTGCTCATTATTTGAAGTGTCTTCAGAGATTTTTGAAGGGTTTGAACATATATTGTAATTGTTAGTATACATTTGATGTTCTAACACAGTTTTGAAGTCAAAGTATAGCTTTGAAAGATGTAGGAATCTAAAAGTGATGGTACCGGTTATATCTTCGAATTGAATTCTGAGATTTCAAAATCAGAATATGTAATTGGGTTTGAATGAGTATGGTTGTTTTGATTTCAATAAAGGAATGTATATTATTGTGAAAGTAGGAAGTATAGTTGATAATTTGCTTAATCAGATTCGAAGAATGTAACATATTAATTGTGAATATATATATATATCTCTCTCGGGTATTACCTACCCGTTAAAAAAAATTTCACAATTAATATTTTGTACAAAAGAATTTTATTACAGTCTTTATAAGAATATATATGTATATATTCTCCTCAGATGTAACATAGATTTTAATGAGTTAATACTAAATTAAACTCATTCTGTAACATCCCGCCTTTTTCCGTTTACTTTTCCGTTTAACTATTTAAATCCCGTTATATGTTTATAACATCTCCCGTTAATACGTGTTTTAAAAATATCTCGTCTAGGTAATTCACGCACCCGCAACCGAACTTGAGGGACTAGTTTCGCCAAAATGCCAAAGAGGTGACTAGCCTTTGACTAGTCAACCCCCACCCCCATCTTTTCTTTTTCATTTTCCCTTTTCTTCTTCTACTTCCATATTTTCTCTCAATTTCTCAAACAAGGACTCATCATCTAAATCCAAGCTAGCGGGTGTCTTGCAAAACAAATTACATATTTGAAATCCTTGCAACTTCCTCTTCGATTCCATACCGACTTCATCAAGTTTGGGTAACTTTCTAAAATCACTAGATTTTGTGTTCTTGATATTTTTGAACTTATAAAGTTGTTAATTAGTGTCTATGGCTCAAGTCTAACATGAATATATGATTTATATGCTCGATTTCGTTATTTGAAGTAACTAGCTTGAGTATGAACTTTGGTGTGTTTGATTTGGTGATTTGGTTGTTTGAATGTTGTTAAATGTTATAAATGCATGTATTAAATGTGTTCCTAGTATCACTAGCTTCAAATTGATGTGTAGGTTGCTTGAGAAAACTCCATAAACTTGATTAGTGATTTTGGTGAATTCGGGTTAGGGTTTGATAAGCTTGAAATGAATATTTGATGCATTGAATGACATGAATTGTAGTTAGTAAGTAGTTAGTTGTACTGTATGCTCGATTACCTACAAAACGGCATGTTATATGTATGCATTAAATGCCCGAATCATAAATGTGCACTTATCAAATTTGTGTATTAAATGTGTGCATTAATTGATCATTTACTTTGGAAAGCCGATTGTTACAAATAACATTTTTGGTTGGTGAAATGTATTTAGATGTGTTCTTTGTCAAATTACCTTTCTAACGATATAAGATACGAGTTCTAAGTATTAGCGGTTTGCGAGTTATGCTTGAAAGTGTTTGGAATTGAGACTTGGACATTTGAGACTGACCAGGTACCAGTTCCCGTGTATTGTCGCGGCGCGACAATTTGGGGCCGCGGCGCGGCCTAAGCCGTGTCCAGTTTCTGACCTCTTTGGTCAAAATACGAAAAATGTTTGGCACACTATGGACCTCCGATTCACATGAGACTTGTTCTAACATGCTTATATATGAATAAAAACCTCAGAAAAATAGTTCGGGACCCGAACCGAACATGTTGACTTTCGTTGACTTTGACCGACCAAAGTTTGACTTTTTGTCAAACTTAACCAAATGATTATGCAACCTTCCTAACTTGTTTCTGTACTTGTATCTTGCATGAAACTTGACAATTTGATTCACATGCTACATAATCGAGTCGTAACGAGCCATAGGACTAATTAAACATCTTTGACCTATCGTGTTTACCGTTATTGATACGACCTATTGGTTTAGGTCAAGACTAGCACTATCCTTCACACACATTACTTTGTGAAGTACTTTTCATACGTGCACTCAAGGTGAGATCATAGTCTCATCCTTCAAACAACTTTTATGCTTTAAACTATGGGATGAGAAACATATACGTATCATACTTTTACACTTTGAACACAAGTACGAAAACGAACATTCCACGTACGGGTTTGAACAAAAAGCCTCAATTCAATTATCATTAGTTACACTTGCAGGGTGTAAACGTGAACTTATATTATGTGATCACATGGGCTTGACGAGCCTCATTCGGACGGTTCGCTACCGTTAGCGGATGAAATATATTTTCGGGTCTAGTGTATGTTCTAACACTACGCGAAGGGTGCAAAACAGTTAAGTTTGATAATTGGGTGCCCGCGAAACAAATAACAACTTTGGAATGCAAATGATTTAGATAATCATATTATATTAAATCTTGTGGTTCAAATGCAACGATTACTAAAACACCTATGATTTCACCAACGTTTTCATTGACAGTTTTCTATATGTTTTCTCAGGTCCTTGAAAGCTACTTGATACATGCTTCCACACTCTTTTTGATACTTGCTTGGATGTCGAGTATACATGCATAGATGGAGCGTCTTTTGACTACTTTAAATTGTGTCGCATAGGTTTCATTCGTACGTTAAACATTGTAATGTAACTAGTCTTTCGAACTACATTTGTTAACTTGAAACATCCTTTTTCTTATAAAATAAATGCGACATATTTTGGTCAAAAGTCATAATAAAGACTTATGACCACGCAACGGGACCGAAGTAGTCGGCGCCGTCAAACATGATTTGGTCGGGTCGCTACAGATGGTATCAGAGCTGGTTTAACCTTAGCCGTAAAGGTAGTCACGCGCGCCGGCTGTCAGGCCGGGCACTCATACGGACTATGCTTTTTAGCGGGTTAATCGTAGAGGGGGTTCTCACAGTGTTACCTGTGACGAAGCATTGGCTCTTACCCCTTGCGATCCCTTGGAATTTGAGGGTTGGCAGTTTGGCAGAAATTCGGGCTGTAAAATCAGTGTCTGAGGTACACTCAGTGGTCACCAAGCGGTTAGCTGGAAAGGCACTGGGTGGGTTTCTACCCCATCTGTAGCTACCTGTCGGGTCGCTACAGATGGTATCAGAGCGTTGGTTGTAGGGATTTAGAGTTCATTGGTGTCAACCCCGAGTCATAGGGTACATTGGTGAGTCTAGACTACAACCGGCATATTGACTTGAAGTAGGAATTACTTGACTATTTGTGCATTTATACTCGAACGCTTCTACTCATATCTACTCTTATTTCATCTAAATCTCACGTTGTTTAATTTGATTGACACGCCACCTTGACTATATGAAATAATGTCGAATGCACATATGAATCAGGGTAATATAATTTCCGGGATTATATTACGGTGACTCATATGAACGTTCCGACATTATGACATAAAGAATTTAAGGCGAGTCAAGGAAATTTTTCTCTCTATCTTTATTCCATATCACGGTTAGTATTACTTAGAATACTAACCAACGGTATTCTTTTGTTTTGAAGGAACAATGCCTCCTCGTCGTGCACCACGCCGTGAAACACCCGAACAAGCTCTACAACGCATGATAGCCACCGCCGTAGATGCGGCCATGGCCGGTCACTCATCCAACAACAATAACAATAATAATAACAACAACCAAAACAACAACAACAACAACAACAACAATGGAGCCGGTAACTCAAACGAGGGATGCTCCTATAAAGCCTTCATGGGGTGTAAACCTCACACTTTTGATGGAACCGGGGGACCGGTTGTGCTCACCCGATGGTTTGAGCAAACGGAAGCCGTCTTTATCATAAGTGGTTGTCGGGACCAAGACAAGGTCAAATACTCCACTCATACTTTCGCCGGTGTCGCTCTTACATGGTGGAATACTTATGTACAATCGGTGGGTACCGATGAAGCTCACGCCCTCTCTTGGGCCGATTTAAGGGAAAAGATGGTCATCGAATATTTCCCTCGCGAAGAAACCCGAAAGCTCGAACAAGAGCTAAGAACCTTGGAGGCGGTCGGAAACGATCTCAATGCCTATAATCAACGATTCGCCGAACTATCCTTGATGTGCCCAAACCTCGTGAACCCCGAATCTCAAAGGGTCGAACTTTATATGTATGGTCTTCCAAAGAGCATCAAACAAGGGGTGATGTCATCCAAACCCGCTAACCTACAACAAGCTTTGAACATGGCCCGCCAATTGATCGAAACGGTTGACGAAATCGTAGTACCGGCGCCTAAAGCCGAGGACAAGTCGGGTAACAACAAAAGAAAATGGGAAGCCCCTCAATCAAGCAACAACTACAACAACAACTTCACCAAAAAGCCTTTCACCTCCGACGCCAAGAAAAGTTATGGCGGAAATAAACCCTTTTGCAACAAATGCCACAAACACCACTATGGTGAATGTAGCAATCTATTTTGCCACCGGTGCCAAAGGGGTGGTCATATGGCCAACGATTGTAGAAGTGCTGCCCCCGTCGCTCAAAAGGTGCCCAATGCACCAAAATCGGGTACTTGTTATGAATGTGGCCAAACGGGTCATTTTAGAAATGCCTGTCCGAAGAAGAAAGCCAACCCCAACACACGCGGCCGAGCTTTCAACATCAACACCGAGGAAGCCCGAGATGACAATGAATTAGTCACGGGTACGTTTCTCCTCAACAACACTTATGTTACTTGTTTATTCGATTCGGGTGCCGATAAGAGTTTTGTATCCAAGACTTTGACTCATTCTTTTAGCACTCCACCACTTCCACTAGATACCACTTATACCATTGAAGTGGCTAACGGGAAACTATTAAGTGCCGACACATATTACCGGGGGTGTACGTTAAACATTTTGGGTAAGGAATTTGAAATTGACTTGATACCCATGGAACTAGGAAGCTTTGATGTAATAATCGGTATGAATTGGTTAGTCAAAACGAAATCTCACATCCTTTGTGATCTTAACGCAATCCGAATTCCTATCGAGAATGGTGAACCTTTGATTGTTTATGGCGATAAGAGTTGCACCAGACTCAACCTCGTTTCGTGCCTTAAAGTTAGAAAACTACTCCGTAAGGGTTGTTTTGCGATCCTTGCCCACGTTAAGAAAGTCGAGTCCGATGAGAAGCATATCGATGATGTGCCTATTGTTAGTGACTTTTTTGATGTATTTCTCGACGAATTGCCGGGTCTTCCACCCCATCGACCGGTTGAATTCCAAATCGATCTTATTCCGGGAGCCGCACCCGTAGCACGTGCACCATATAGACTCGCTCCATCCGAAATGCAAGAATTGCAAAGTCAAATCCAAGAACTACTTGATCGTGGTTTTATCCAACCTAGCCATTCACCTTGGGGCGCTCCGATTTTTTTTGTTAAAAAGAAAGACGGATCCCTACGAATGTGCATTGATTATCGTGAACTAAACAAATTGACGGTTAAGAACCGATATCCTCTTCCTCGCATCGATGACCTCTTTGACCAATTACAAGGGTCTTGCGTATATTCAAAAATCGATCTCCGCTCGGGTTATCATCAATTAAGGGTTAAGGGGGAAGATGTCTCCAAAACCGCTTTCCGAACTCGTTATGGTAGTTATGAATTTCTTGTAATGCCATTTGGTCTCACTAACGTACCGGCGGTGTTCATGGATCTTATGAACCGCGTGTGCAAACCGTATCTTGACAAATTTGTTATCGTGTTCATCGATGATATTTTGGTCTATTCAAAAAGCGAAGAAGAACACGAGGAACACCTCCGACTTGTGCTTGAACTTTTAAGACAAGAAAGACTCTATGCCAAATTCTCCAAGTGTGAATTTTGGTTGAAGGAAGTTCAATTTCTTGGTCATGTTGTAAGTGACCAAGGTATTAAAGTCAATCCATCAAAAATCGAAGCCATTAGTAAATGGGAAACTCCTACTACTCCGACTCACATTCGTCAATTCTTGGGTCTCGCCGGGTACTATCGTAGATTCAACGAAAACTTCTCTTTGGTTGCACGTCCTCTAACTGCATTAACTCACAAGGGAAAGAAATTCATTTGGGCGACCGAGCAAGAATCCGCGTTCCAAATCTTGAAGACAAAGCTTACCACCGCTCCTATCTTGTCACTTCCCGAAGGCAACGATGATTTTGTTGTGTATTGCGACGCCTCGAAACATGGTTTTGGGTGTGTGTTGATGCAACGAACGAAAGTCATTTCTTATGCTTCTCGACAACTCAAAATTCATGAACGAAACTACACGACACATGATCTCGAACTCGGAGCCGTTGTCTTTGCACTTAAAATGTGGAGACACTATCTTTATGGAACCAAGAGTACTATCTTTACCGATCACAAAAGTCTCCAACACATCTTCGATCAAAAGCAACTAAACATGAGACAACGAAGGTGGATTGAAACCTTAAACGATTACGATTGCGAACTTCGTTACCATCCCGGGAAGGCAAACGTAGTAACCGATGCCTTAAGTCGAAAAGAAAGAGCGGTGCCTCTTCGTGTCCGAGCCTTAAACATCACCATCCACACCAACCTTAATAGCCAAATTCGGGTAGCCCAAGATGAGGCTCTCAAGGATGAAAACGTTTCACACGAGCTCTTGAACATTCTCGTCTCTCGATTCGAAACTAAGGAAACCGGACTCCGATATTTCGCCGGAAGGATTTGGGTGCCTAGTTATGGGAACCTACGAAGTCTCATTTTAGATGAAGCCCATAAGTCACGATACTCGATCCACCCCGGTGCCAATAAGATGTACCACGACCTTAAACAACAATATTGGTGGCCGAACATCAAAAGGGACGTAGCTACTTATGTTTCCAAGTGTTTGACATGTTCCAAAGTCAAAGCCGAACACCAAAGACCGTCCGGACTACTTCAACAACCCGAGATCCCGCAATGGAAGTGGGAAAGGATAATGATGGATTTTATCACCAAACTACCAAAAACGACGGGCGGTTATGATACCATTTGGGTTATTGTTGACCGTCTCACCAAATCCGCACACTTTCTTGCCATGAAGGAGACCGACAAAATGGAAAAACTTGCGCAACTTTACATTAAAGAAATCGTAGCCCGACACGGTGTACCTTTATCGATTATCTCCGACCGAGATGGCCGTTTTATTTCTAGATTTTGGCGTACCTTGCAAGAAGCGTTGGGAACGCGTTTAGACATGAGCACCGCATATCATCCTCAAACCGATGGACAAAGCGAACGTACAATTCAAACCTTGGAGGACATGTTACGAGCTTGCGTGGTTGATTTTGGAAAAGCTTGGGACAAGCACTTACCTCTCGCCGAGTTCTCTTACAACAATAGTTATCACGCGAGTATTAAAGCCGCACCTTTTGAAGCGCTATACGGCCAAAAATGTCGTTCACCTATTTGTTGGGCCGAGGTAGGCGACGTGCAAATCACCGGGCCCGAACTCATTCACGAAACCACCGAGAAGATCATACAAATCCGAGATAGGCTCCGGACGGCCCGGAGTCGTCAAAAGTGCTACACCGACAAAAGACGCAACGACCTCGAATTTCAAGTCGGTGACCGAGTAATGTTAAAAGTTGCACCTTGGAAAGGTGTAATCCGTTTTGGGAAACGCGGGAAGCTAAATCCGCGGTATATTGGTCCTTTCGAAATCTTGGAGCGTATTGGAAATGTTGCTTATCGTTTAGATCTTCCGCCTCAATTGAACTCCGTTCATCCTACCTTCCATGTATCTAACTTGAAAAAGTGTCTTGCCGAACCCGATATCGTCATCCCTCTCGAGGAACTTACTATTGATGACAAGCTTCATTTTGTGGAGGAACCGGTTGAAATTGTGGACACCTCCGTCAAGACATTGAAACAAAGCCGAATCCCGATTGTTAAAGTCCGTTGGAACGCCAAAAGAGGACCCGAGTTTACTTGGGAAAGGCAAGATCAAATGCAAAAGAAATACCCTCATTTATTCCCAATTCCGGAAACGCAGGATTCCGAGGAAGAAACAACGACTACTACGCCTACTTAAATTTCGGGACGAAATTTCTTTTAAGGAGTAGGTAATGTAACATCCCGCCTTTTTCCGTTTACTTTTTCGTTTAACTATTTAAATCCCGTTATATGTTTATAACATCTCTCGTTAATACGTGTTTTAAAAATATCTCGTCTAGGTAATTCACGCACCCGCAACCGAACTTGAGGGACTAGTTTCGCCAAAATGCCAAAGAGGTGACTAGCCTTTGACTAGTCAACCCCCACCCCCATCTTTTCTTTTTCATTTTCCCTTTTCTTCTTCTACTTCCATATTTTCTCTCAATTTCTCAAACAAGGAATCATCATCTAAATCCAAGCTAGCGGGTGTCTTGCAAAACAAATTACATATTTGAAATCCTTGCAACTTCCTCTTCGATTCCATACCGACTTCATCAAGTTTGGGTAACTTTCTAAAATCACTAGATTTTGTTTTCTTGATATTTTTGAACTTATAAAGTTGTTAATTAGTGTCTATGGCTCAAGTCTAACATGAATATATGATTTATATGCTCGATTTCGTTATTTGAAGTAACTAGCTTGAGTATGAACTTTGGTGTGTTTGATTTGGTGATTTGGTTGTTTAAATGTTGTTAAATGTTATAAATGCATGTATTAAATGTGTTCCTAGTATCACTAGCTTCAAATTGATGTGTAGGTTGCTTGAGAAAACTCCATAAACTTGATTAGTGATTTTGGTGAATTCGGGTTAGGGTTTGATAAGCTTGAAATGAATATTTAATGCATTGAATGACATGAATTGTAGTTAGTAAGTAGTTAGTTGTATTGTATGCTCGATTACCTACAAAACGGCATGTTATATGTATGCATTAAATGCCCGAATCATAAATGTGCACTTATCAAATTTGTGTATTAAATGTGTGCATTAATTGATCATTTACTTTGGAAAGCCGATTGTTACAAATAACATTTTTGGTTGGTGAAATGTATTTAGATGTGTTCTTTGTCAAATTACCTTTCTAACTATATAAGATACGAGTTCTAAGTATTAGCGGTTTGCGAGTTATGCTTGAAAGTGTTTGGAATTGAGACTTGGACATTTGAGACTGACCAGGTACCAGTTCCCGTGTATTGTCGCGGCGCGACAATTTGGGGCCGCGGCACGGCCTAAGCCGTGTCTAGTTTCTGACCTCTTTGGTCAAAATACGAAAAATGTTTGGCACACTATGGACCTCCGATTCACATGAGACTTGTTCTAACATGCTTATATATGAATAAAAACCTCAGAAAAATAGTTCGGGACCCGACCCGAACGTGTTGACTTTCGTTGACTTTGACCGACCAAAGTTTGACTTTTTGTCAAACTTAACCAAATGATTATGCAACCTTCCTAACTTGTTTCTGTACTTGTATCTTGCATGAAACTTGACAATTTGATTCACATGCTACATAATCGAGTCGTAACGAGCCATAGGACTAATTAAACATCTTTGACCTATCGTGTTTACCGTTATTGATACGACCTATTGGTTTAGGTCAAGACTAGCACTATCCTTCGCACACGTTACTTTGTGAAGTACTTTTCATACATGCACTCAAGGTGAGATCATAGTCCCATCCTTCAAACAACTTTTATGCTTTAAACTATGGGATGAGAAACATATACGTATCATACTTTTGCACTTTGAACACAAGTACGAAAACGAACATTCCACGTACGGGTTTGAACAAAAAGCCTCAATTCAATTATCATTAGTTACACTTGCAGGGTGTAAACGTGAACTTATATTATGTGATCACATGGGCTTGACGAGCCTCATTCGGACGGTTCGCTACCGTTAGCGGATGAAATATATTTTCGGGTCTAGTGTATGTTCTAACACTACGCGAAGGGTGCAAAATAGTTAAGTTTGATAATTGGGTGCCCGCGAAACAAATAACAACTTTGGAATGCAAATGATTTAGATAATCATATTATATTAAATCTTGTGGTTCAAATGCAACGATTACTAAAACACCTATGATTTCACCAACGTTTTCGTTGACAGTTTTCTATATGTTTTCTCAGGTCCTTGAAAGCTACTTGATACATGCTTCCGCACTCTTATTGATACTTGCTTGGATGTCGAGTATACATGCATAGATGGAGCGTCTTTTGACTACTTTAAATTGTGTCGCATAGGTTTCATTCGTACGTTAAACATTGTAATGTAACTAGTCTTTCGAACTACATTTGTTAACTTGAAACATCCTTTTTCTTATAAAATAAATGCGACATATTTTGGTCAAAAGTCATAATAAAGACTTATGACCACGCAACGGGACCGAAGTAGTCGGCGCCGTCAAACATGATTTGGTCGGGTCGCTACACATTCGATTTATGGTTGGAACTAGAATTGAATAATTCCTTGAAGGCGTTAGAGATTATATAAGTATTTCTTCAATAATTTTGAAATTATGAATCAATACTTTGTTATTTGTTGAGGCGTGATGTTGATTTTCGTTAAATTCTTGTGAACTTCGCAAAATACGAATGATGTTATCTGAAAAGTTTCGGTTACATCGATGATGAAAGTGTAAAATCAAATATATACTTGATTTATTAGGAATTGGAATTTGTTGAATTGAGACAGAGATTGTAGTTAACGATGGTTAAGTTGCGGGCGAAGGACGTACATTATTGCATATTTATAATATGAATTAACCGAGTAGTTAAGATTCACACACAATAGCTTAGCACGGAAAGATTTATTTTTATTTCAAAATATATATATATATATATATATATATATATATATATATATAATATACATATAATTTCTTCAGAGGGAATGAGTTAATTCTTCATAACTCGTTGATACAATATACGCGTTATTGATTCGTAATGATGTCCACAGTGATTCTTGAACTGAAGGAGTTTGTGATGTTATAGATGTTGTTGATTCTGATGTTGACTATACTGATGATGCTGGTGACGCTGACGGTACTGTTGATGTTGTTGGTAAAACATGTTTAGCTTGTTAATCACACACCATTTTTGTCAGAGTTTCTACTCTTCCTTCTATCATTTTGGTTCGCTTAACTGATTTATGGTTAGGGCTAGATTAGATAATCTCTAAGACTTAAGAGATTACATAATCGCCGCGAAATGTCTCTCCAATGAAGTTATGAATTAATACTTCGTCAGTTATAGTTGTTGGTACTCCTTGGTATCTATGGTGCGTATGACGTTGATGCTCGTGAGACAGATTGTGAAGTTGAGGTTTACGACGCGGTTGCGGTTGGAGGTGGTAATGGTACTTTTGGCGTTGATGATGATGGTACTGGTTATGCTGCTGGTGCTGCTGCTGGTGTTTGTAACCTTTGCACCATATTCTCCAAAGCCACTACCCGAGCGCGAAGCTCGTTGACTTCTTCTATTACACCGGGGTGATTGTCGGTTCGGACGAGCGGATAAATAAAATCTAGAATTTGATGTAGTATATAATCGTGACAAGATACCCTGGAAATAAGAGAGAAAATGGTGTTTCGGACAGGTTCGCCGGTAAGTGCTTCAGGTTCTTCGTCAAGAGGGCAATGTGGTGGATGGAAGGGATCACCTTCTTCTTGTCTCCAATGATTGAGGAGGTTACGTACCCATCCTCAATTCATCCAGAATAGATGATGGCTGATTGGTTGATCCATTCCAGTCACACTGCTTTCGGAGCTTGAGTGAGATTCCATTTCGGAATCCGAGTGACTTGAACTAACGACGAGTTCCATTTCGTACGATTGAATAAAGGATTTTTCGATATAAAATGATTTTTCTGGCTATCGGGTGGTATTCTATTTACATAGGATATCCATATATATATATATATCAAAAGATTTCGTAGATTACGGAGGAATTTGCGGGATATGTCAGGCAAAGTCTAAAGTAACAGATACGATAAGATATGATTTTTGTCTGTACACTACTCATGCAATTAGTGTAGCAAGACGTGTCTAGACTAATAATGATAAGCAGGTAATTTCCTAAGGATGATAAGCAGATGATTTTCGACTAGAAATGATAAGCAAAACTTTTGACATGCAGACACGGTCGAAGTCCAGACTCACTAATGCATCCTAATAACTTATCAGTTAGACACACTAATGCAGACCTGGTTCGCTAAGACCACCGCTTTGATACCAACTGAAAGGACCCGTTCATATACATTATAAACGATTCTCAATAGTTGATTACATCGTGAGGTATTTGACCTCTATATGGTACATTTTTCAGACATTGCATTCGTTTTTAAAAGATAAACTCTATTTACATCGAAAATTGACAGGAATGCATACCATTTCATAATATCCACTATAAATGACCTAATCTGTCATTTACTTAATAATAATCTCTATTGAACTCAACGACTTGAATGCAACGTGTTTTTAAATATGCCATGAATGACTCCAAGTAATATCTTTAAAATGAGCAAAATGCACAGCAGAAGATTTCTTTAACACCTGAGAATAAATATGCTTTAAAGTGTCAACCAAACGGTTGGTGAGTTCATAAGTTTATCATAATCATTCATTTCCATCATTTTAATAGACCACAAGAATTTCATTTCCAGTTCTCATAAATATACGTCCCATGCATAGAGACAAAAATCATTCATATGGTGAACACCTGGTAACCGACCTTAACAAGATGCATATAGAATATCCCCATCATTCCGGGACTCCCTTCGGACATGATAAATTCGAAGTACTAAAGCATCCGGTACTTTGGATGGGGCTTGTTGGGCCCAATAGATCTATCTTTAGGATTCGCGTCAATTAGGGTGTCTGTTCTCTAATTCTTAGATTACCAGACTAAAAAGGGGCATATTTGGTTTAATAATCCAGCCATAGAATGTAGTTTCAATTACTTGTGTCTATTTCGTCAAACATTTATAAAAGTTGCGCATGTATTCTCAGCCCAAAAATGTAAAGGGTAAAAAGAGCAAATGAAACTCACCATACTGTATTTCGTAGTAAAAATATATATAACATCATTGAACAAGTGCAATGTTGGCCTCGGATTCACGAACCTAAATTAAGTATATATATTTATATGTTGGTCAATATTGGTCTAACAATTTAAATCAGGTCATAGTGTACCACAATCCTAATGCTCGAGACTAACATGCAAAAGTCAACAAAAGTCAATTTGATTCAAAAATGATTTCCAAAATTTATACATGATTATTATATAGTTTAAATATCGTCGTTTTATATTTTTTTAAATATTTTTAAAAGATTTTATTAGAGTAAATAATATAATTCATTTGTTAATAAATAAAATTTTATATAGAAATATACCTTCATATATCTTAAGTAATAAATTTATAAAGTTCATTTAATATCATAAAATAATATGATAGGTAGTATTAATGTAATTATATTACACGTAGAAAAATATCTTTGTATTACATATTTATTTCATAAAATAATATTGATAATAATAATAGTAAGTAAAAGTTGTATTATTTTGTATTAATAATTATTATTATTCTACTAATAATAATAACAATATTTATATTTACGAAAAATGGTATTATGATAAAATGATAATTCTTATTAATAATAATAATGAAATTTTATATTAACAGTGATATTCCTATAATAATTTTTGTAAAAATGATATTTTTAATATTAATAATACTTTTAATAATAATAGTGATAAAAATAATGAAAAACGATAATTTTATCTAAATCAATATCTTACCATATTTTAAATTTCATCATGATACCCATACTCATTATTTCCTAATCAATTTGTTAATAGCTTTTAATCATCTTTTATATCGCGTTCATTTTAATGATAATAATAGTAATCAAAATAATTAGGTGTTACTAATATTAGTTTTTAATTACAATAATACTAATAATGATAATTACTATGACATTATTAATGATAATACTAATAATTATTTTATTGGTAATATAATAATAATAATAACAACAATAACAATCACCATTTTTAAATAATGATATATATAATAATAATGATAATAATAATAATAATAATAATAATAATAATAATAATAATAATAATAATAATAATAATAATAATAATTAGATAATAATAATAATAATAATACTAATTATAACTTTAACAATAATAACGATAGTAATAATAATGAAATAACAATTTTTAATGATAATACTTTTTATGGATAATGATAATAATAATAATGATCATAATAATAATGATATTAGTAATAATAATAATAATAATAATAATAATAATTAGATAAAAATTATAACGACGATAATAACGACGATAATAATAATCATTTTTAATAATAATACAAAGATTCAATTGGCTATAACTTCTAATCTGTTCATCGAAACCATTCGATAACTAAATGAAAAGTTCTTAATTTTTCGCTAGCTTTCCAACGACATGCATATCTTATACCTTATCTCAACCGCTTAGATAACTAATTCAAGATTCAACATAATCTATCTAAGGGCAATAATTAAAAGTACAAGCATGCATAATCCTATTTACTCGAGCACTAGTCAGGGATACACTATTAATATATAAAAGTTAAGTTATGAGTGCTCACGTATGAATATTGAGATTCAATATTACAGGAAAGGTACGTAGACGCAACGGAGATGCTAACCACTAAATTGACCTCACGAGCATACCCATGAACCATAACCATCATCTCCATAGCTATAACCCATAATTTTCCTTAGCCCTATCCCACTCGAAAAACTCATTTTGAAATCACGCGGGCAGAACCTCGTCGTAGTATTTTATGTAATATACTACTAATAATATTTTTAATACTACTAATAATAATATTTTAGATTAATAATAATAATCTTTATTAATAATAATAATAAATAAAATAAATAATTACATACGTAGTATATTGGTAATATAGAGAGAGATAAAGAAATTTAAGAGTGTGCACAGCCAATGAGGCCTTGCTTCATTGGTATCCATGTTTCATGGATTCGAGAGTGACCCAGGTTCGAGTCTAACAACTAACAACTAACCTTGCCTTTCAAAAAAAAAAAAAAAAAAAAAAAAGAGTGTGCACAAAGGAGTGAACGAGTTCGTTTGCTTTACATATATGTGGCCTCACTTTACAAGCCATGCAATCGCATGGTTGTAGTGGGGAGAGCCCATGCGATCGTATGGAGCTCGATTCCAGCTGGTATCCACTCTTTTTCTTGCCGACACTCGTGTTATATATTTAATATATATTTATTTAATTTATATAATTAATTATATATTATATTATATTTACGTTCATGGTAAAAATGTAATTTTTACTAAAATGACACGTACGTTGTCACTCGACTCATGTACCACTTTCGGTTTTTCGAACGCACTTGCGTACGTTTAGAAAACTAGCCTTTTACGTTACGCGACGTATACCTTTAATAATAATTTGACTTATTTATCAATAAATTACTTTATGAAAATGTATCTTATAAAATTTGATCGTCGTGGTCATTTGCTTCTATAAATCAGTGACTCGTTGTTTACCAAAATATATTATTTTAAATTGGGACGTTTTATGACTAAGTTAATATATATATATATATATATATATATATATATATATATATATATATATATATATATATATATATATATATATATATATATATATAATTGTAAATTTGTACTTAATAAATATGTTTGAAATATTTATCTAATGATATAATATTTAGTCTTTCAAAACCAACTACATTTCAAAGTTCGTTTTATAATTTAACTCGTTTTAAATAATAGTAGTTATTTTTATCAAATAATCTTTTTAATATGACAACTAAATAGTTGATTTATTAAGGAACACGAGTTTATCAAAGTAAGGTACGCTTTTGAAATTTAAACAGAAATGATTACTAACTTTTGACTAACTCTCGTTAATGACATTTTTGTAAATCACTTTTACCAAATATTCCGAATGCTGTTAAAAAGGAAAGGTTTTCTAAATCAAAGTGGACCTCATAACAGAGACTCGTAATCATAATTCAATGTATCTGATAATTCAATCGTATGATATTATCTTTTAATTCCGTCGATAACTATAATAACTTTATATTGAAACAAAATACGTTCATGTAAAGTATTATGCATCTAATACTTTGTTAAGGTTTTCACTTAATAAGTACTCCGTATATATTATATACACATATCTATATACACATAATGTTCGTGAATCGTCGAACATAGTCAAAGGGTAATTGATTACATGAATATAGATTTCAAAACTTTCGAGACTCAACATTACATATTTTTGCTTATCGTGTCGGGAACATATAAAGATTAAAATTTAAATTTGATCGGAAATTTCCGGGTCATCACAAATGATGCCGGCGAGAAAATTTAACTCGCGGCGAGCGGGAAGATACAGACTGTCGTTGTGTTTAGCGTTTTTTAAAAAGTGTCGGTTTCAAACGTACTTTTTATCGTTTTGTTCATAAAATTATTTCGAGTAAGACACTGCCATCGAACAAATTTAACTCGCGGCGAGCGGAAAGATACGGGCTGTCGTTGTGTTTAGCTTTTTTTTAGAAAGTGTCCGTTTTGAATGTAGTTAGTTTCGTTTTGTTCACAAAAATATTTCGAGTTTAACGGTGTGGTCGGTGAAATTTAACTCGGTGCGAGGAGAAAGATACGGGCTGTCGAAGTCTTTGAGGGGAGTTTTTATTTTAATTGAGGAAGTTGACGTTTTACCCCCCTGGAGTTCAGGGTAGCCTTTGTATGTTGGGTATAGTTAAGGGGAGTTTTTTTGCATTTTTTGGGTGGACTTTGAGTCAATGTCGTTTTGACCAATATTTGGGCGGGGGTGGGGGTATAACGACCAAAACTAGCGTGTATTTTAGTATATAGGGAAATATATTATATAACTAGTCCGGGACAGGCCCGCGCGATGCGGCGGGGGCTCTTGGTCCGGTTCGAAAGTAGTTAATTTCGTTTTGTTGACAAAAATATTTTGAATTTAACGGTGCCGGCGAAAACTTTAACTCGCGGCGAGCGGAAAGATACGGGCTGTCGTTGTGTTTAGCGTTTTTTAAGAAGTGTCCGTTTCGAACGTACTTTTTATCGTTTTGTTCATAAAATTATTTCGAGTAAGACGATGCCGTCAAAAAAATTTAACTCGCGCCGAGCGGAAAGATACGGGCTGTCGTTATGTTTAGCTTTTTTTAAAAAGTGTTCGTTTTGAATGTAGTTGGTTTCGTTTTGTTCACAAAAATATTTCGAGTTTAACGGTATGTTTGGTGAAATTTAACTCGGAGCGAGGATGAAAATACAAGCTGTCGAAGTGTTTGGGTGGAGTTTTTATTTCAATTTAGACTATTGACGGTTTACCCCCTGAAGGTTGGGGTATTTTATGTAAGCTGTTTACAGTTGATGGGGGAAGAAGAAAAAATCAAGTGTGAAAGGAGGTTGGGACATTTGCGGTTTTGGACCTGAGGCAACGACCAAGACACCATAAGTATATATAAAATTTAGTCAATGGATAACTATAACAAATAACTTAACGAAAGAAACACTCTTTGAGTCAAAATCATTCCAAGTATCTACAGGAGGGACGGGGGTCGAGTGAAATCTCGAAAATGACGTGGGTTAAATGGGAAATTTGCATTATGCCATATAATAAAGGTGGGTTAAATATTGGATCCCTCGCCACGAAAAACCAAGCCCTTCTTTGAAAATGGTGATCTAGATTTAAAACTGGAAATAATTCACTTTGGGCCACTCACATTAAAAATATTTTTGGTATTGATGAAGGTTTAAATGAAACTTATAATACTCCGGCAAACCGAAAATCATCTACATGGTCATGCATTTTAAAAGTGGGTAAAAACTTAAATAATCTTGACACACCATTTACTTATTCTTTAAAAAAAAGAGTATTGGATGGTAAAGAAACAAAGTTTTGGGAGGAAAGGAAACGTGGCTCGGGAATTACCCCTTCATACTAATACTCACCAAAATTTTTGTAGTTTCACTTATTTTGGGTTGTACTTTTAAATTTTCGCTCACACTGCAATCGGCCCCTCATCTTTGCCTCAATTTACAAAACAATCCCTCAAATTCACATTTTTAAAGGGGTAAAAAGTGTACATATAGAATTACCCCTACATACTAATACTCACCAAAATTTTGGCAGTTTTACTTATTTTGGGTTGTAGTTTTAAATTTTCGCTCACACTGCAATCGGCCCCTCATCTTTGCCTCAATTTACAAAACAATCCCTCAAATTCACATTTTTAAAGGGGTAAAAAGTGTACATATAGAATTACCCCTACATACTAATACTCACCAAAATTTTGGCAGTTTTACTTATTTTGGGATACTAATACTCACCAAAATTTTTGTAGTTTTACTTATTTTGGGTTGTAGTTTTAAATTTTCGCTCACACTGCAATCGGCCCCTCATCTTTGCCTCAATTTACAAAACAATCCCTCAAATTCACATTTTTAAAGGGGTAAAAAGTGTACATATAGAATTACCCCTACATACTAATACTCACCAAAATTTTGGCAGTTTTACTTATTTTGGGTTGTAGTTTTAAATTTTCGCTCACACTGCAATCGGCCCCTCATCTTTGCCTCAATTTACAAAACAATCCCTCAAATTCACATTTTTAAAGGGGTAAAAAGTGTACATATAGAATTACCCCTACATACTAATACTCACCAAAATTTTGGCAGTTTTACTTATTTTGGGTTGTAGTTTTAAATTTGCGTTCACACTGCAATCGGCCCCTCATCTTTGCCTCAATTTACAAAACAATCCCTCAAATTCACATTTTTAAAGGGGTAAAAAGTGTACATATATAATTTTACTAAAATAAAATAAACTAATTCCCCCTGAATTTTTAAAGGGCTCTATCTTCTCGCTCGGTACGAGTTAAATTTTTCCAAACCCACCGTTCAACTCAAAAAAATCTTACGACCACAACGGGACTAACTATACGCAAAACGGACACTAAAAAAAATGCTCAATACCTCAGACTATATTCAATACTTATACCCACCTATAATACGCTCCGTTAACTATGAATACGCAACCTAAAGGCCCCGTTACCTATGAATACGCAACCCAAAAGCCCCGCGGCATCGCGCGGGCTCCTTTAGCTAGTTTTACACTATAAAATAAGTTAATAGACTATACCGCTTAGACCGTAACCAAAATACTACCGTTTTTGACCGGGTAGGTTGGGATGATAACCGTATTAATAATTATTGGTGTTGGTCCCGTAGTTTCTCGGGAAGATTACTAGGGGACGTTGTAGTGACCCGAACTTTTCCATGTTTATATATATTAATTGAGATTGATATTTACATGATTTAATGTTTCCAACATGTTAAGCAATCAAACTTGTTAAGACTTGATTAATTGAAATATGTTTCATATAGACAATTGACCACCCAAGTTGACCGATGATTCACGAACGTTAAAACTTGTAAAAACTATATGATGACATATATATGGATATATATATAGTTAACATGATACTATGATAAGTAAACATATCATTAAGTATATTAACAATGACCTACATATGTAAAAACAAGACTACTAACTTAATGATTTTTAAACGAGACATATATGTAACGATTATCATTGTAAAGACATTTAATGTATATATATCATATTAAGAGATATTCATACATGATAATATCATGATAATATAATAATTTAAAATCTCATTTGATATTATAAACATTGGGTTAACAACATTTAACAAGATCGTTAACCTAAAGGTTTCAAAACAACACTTACATGTAACGACTAACGATGACTTAACGACTCAGTTAAAATGTATATACATGTAGTGTTTTAATATGTATTTATACACTTTTGAAAGACTTCAATACACTTATCAAAATACTTCTACTTAACAAAAATGCTTACAATTACATCCTCGTTCAGTTTCATCAACAATTCTACTCGTATGCACCCGTATTCGTACTCGTACAATACACAGCTTTTAGATGTATGTACTATTGGTATATACACTCCAATGATCAGCTCTTAGCAGCCCATGTGAGTCACCTAACACATGTGGGAACCATCATTTGGCAACTAGCATGATATATCTCATAAAATTACAAAAATATGAGTAATCATTCATGACTTATTTACATGAAAATAAAATTACATATCCTTTATATCTAATCCATACACCAACGACCAAAAACACCTACAAACACTTTCATTCTTCAATTTTCTTCATCTAATTGATCTCTCTCAAGTTCTATCTTCAAGTTCTAAGTGTTCTTCATATATTCTACAAGTTCTAGTTACATAAAATCAAGAATACTTTCAAGTTTGCTAGCTCACTTCCAATCTTGTAAGGTGATCATCCAACCTCAAGAAATCTTTGTTTCTTACAGTAGGTTATCATTCTAATACAAGGTAATAATCATATTCAAACTTTGGTTCAATTTCTATAACTATAACAATCTTATTTCAAGTGATGATCTTACTTGAACTTGTTTTCGTGTCATGATTCTGCTTCAAGAACTTCGAGCCATCCAAGGATCCGTTGAAGCTAGATCCATTTTTCTCTTTTCCAGTAGATTTATCCAAGGAACTTAAGGTAGTAATGATGTTCATAACATCATTCGATTCATACATATAAAGCTATCGTATTCGAAGGTTTAAACTTGTAATCACTAGAACATAGTTTAGTTAATTCTAAACTTGTTCGCAAACAAAAGTTAATCCTTCTAACTTGACTTTTAAAATTAACTAAACACATGTTCTATATCTATATGATATGCTAACTTAATGATTTAAAACCTGGAAACACGAAAAACACCGTAAAACCGGATTTACGCCGTCGTAGTAACACCGCGGGCTGTTTTGGGTTAGTTAATTAAAAACTATGATAAACTTTGATTTAAAAGTTGTTATTCTGAGAAAATGATTTTTATTATGAACATTAAACTATATCCAAAAATTATGGTTAAACTCAAAGTGGAAGTATGTTTTCTAAAATGGTCATCTAGACGTCGTTCTTTCGACTGAAATGACTACCTTTAAAAAACGACTTGTAACTTATTTTTCCAACTATAAACCTATACTTTTTCTGTTTAGATTCATAAAATAGAGTTCAATATGAAACCATAGCAATTTGATTCACTCAAAACGGATTTAAAATGAAGAAGTTATGGGTAAAACAAGATTGGATAATCTTTCTCATTTTAGCTACGTGAAAATTGGTAACAAATCTATTCCAACCATAACTTAATCAACTTGTATTGTATATTATGTAATCTTGAGATACCATAGACACGTATACAATGTTTCGACCTATCATGTCGACACATCTATATATATTTCGGAACAACCATAGACACTCTATATGTGAATGTTGGAGTTAGCTATACAGGGTTGAGGTTGATTCCAAAATATATATAGTTTGAGTTGTGATCAATACTGAGATACGTATACACTGGGTCGTGGATTGATTCAAGATGATATTTATCGATTTATTTCTGTACATATAACTGTGGACAACTAGTTATAGGTTACTAACGAGGACAGCTGACTTAATAAACTTAAAACATCAAAATATATTAAAAGTGTTGTAAAGGTTCGTGAATCAACCAGTGGCCAAGTCTTACTTCCCGACGAAGTAAAAATCTGTGAAAGTGAGTTATAGTCCCACTTTTAAAATCTAATATTTTTGGGATGAGAATACATGCAGGTTTTATAAATGATTTACAAAATAGACACAAGTACGTGAAACTACATTCTATGATTGAATTATCGAAATCGAATATGCCCCTTTTTATTAAGTCTGGTAATCTAAGAATTAGGGAACAGACACCCTAATTGACGCGAATCCTAAAGATAGATCTATTGGGCCTAACAAACCCCATCCAAAGTACCGGATGCTTTAGTACTTTGAAATTTATATCATATCCGAAGGGTGTCCCGGAATGATGGGGATATTCTTATATATGCATCTTGTTAATGTCGGTTACCAGGTGTTCACCATATGAATGATTTTTATCTCTATGTATGGGATGTGTATTGAAATATGAAATCTTGTGGTCTATTATTATGATTTGATATATATATATATAGGTTAAACCTATAACTCACCAACATTTTTGTTGACGTTTTAAGCATGTTTATTCTTAGGTGATTATTAAGAGCTTCCGCTGTCGCATACTTAAATAAGGACGAGATTTGGAGTCCATGCTTGTATGATATTGTGTAAAAAACTGCATTCAAGAAACTTATTTTTTTGTAACATATTTGTATTGTAAACCATTATGTAATGGTCGTGTGTAAACAAGATATTTTAGATTATCATTATTTGATAATCTACGTAAAGCTTTTTAAACCTTTATTGATGAAATAAAGGTTATGGTTTGCTTTAAAATGAATGCAGTCTTTGAAAAATGTCTCATATAGAGGTCAAAACCTCGCAACGAAATCAATTAATATGGAACGTTCTTAATCAATAAGAACGGGACATTTCAGTTGGTATCAGAGCGTTGGTCTTAGAGAACCAGAATTTTGCATTAGTGTGTCTTATCGAGTTTGTTAGGATGCATTAGTGAGTCTGGACTTCGTCCGTGTTTACTGGAAAAAAGATTGCTTAACAAATTTTGTTGGAAACTATATATTTTTAACATGTGAATATTATGTGATATATTAATCTCTTAACGCGTTTGATATTATGTGATAGATGTCTACCTCTAGAACAAGTCCCATTGACTCACCTAATAATAATGAAGAGTCAAATGTAAATTGGAATGATTCGTGGACTGATTCACAAGTTCCCGAAGAGGAACCGGAAGAAGAGTCGGAACTGGAAGAAGAATCGGAACCGGAAGAAGAATCGGAACCGGAGGGGGAAATAATAAAACGGTTAAGTAAAAGAAAATCCTCAACCAACCGACCAAGGTTAATTATGGTCAATGGTGTTTCCGCCAAGGAAGCAAAATATTGGGAGGATTACCAATTCTCCGATGAATCGGATTTCGACGAGAATTCCGATGATGTTATAGAAATTACCCCAACTGAATTTAAAAAGGCAAAAGAAAATAATAAGGGAAAGGGCATAAAAATAGAGAAATCTAATTCCAACCCCGATGAACTTTATATGTATCGTCAACCCCCGAAGTCCTTAAGTTGTAACAATGACCCGGGAACATCTAAACCACCAGGTTTTTCTAAACCAATGTGGAAAACGACGGCTCGTATTAAGGGAACATCATATATCCCTAGAAACTTGGCAAAACGAACCAAAACCGAAGAAGAAGAAACAAGCGAGTCGGAATAAGATAGTTGTATTTGTGTGGTGTAATATATGTAATATAGTGTGCTTATGCTTTATGATATATATAAAAATTGCTTGTATTAATAAGTATTTTTTTTATGAATCTAACTCTTGTCTATTTTACAGTATAAAAACACAAAATGGATAGACAACCCAATATTTTAAGAGACCTACCCGGAGACATGATTGATGAAATCTTGTCTAGAGTCGGTCAGAATTCTTCGGCACAACTATTTAAGGCGAGATCAGTTTGTAAGACATTCGAAGAACGTTCCAAGAATGCCTTGGTTTATAAAAGGCTTTCGTTCGAAAGATGAGGGATATCACATTGGGAAATCCATAAGTTACGATGTGTTTACTTTGACGCATATATTGCGGGGAACCCAAATGCTATTTTACGCAATGGGTTAAGAAATTATTTTGACTCAATATATCCGAATATTGGACTTCGTGATTTAGAAAAAGCGGCTAACATGCAACATAAAGAAGCATGTTATGCTTACGGATTAGTAATGTTCGCTTCTCACCAAAGTGAGAACAAGAACATCGGGCTACAACTATTAAACAAAACGTTCCCACAAGTGACGGAGTCGGTAATTGGGGTAAGAAATGAGGTTTTTAGATTGTTACGGGACTGTTGGACATTACGTAACCCTCGTCCCTTTGACGACGTAACAACACGCTGTCTTATCAACGACCATAACGGTTATGTTCCACAAGACCAAGGATGGGAAGTAATCCTAGTAAAACCAGAATGCATGACTTGTTTCTGGACGTATGAATTACGTGTCTTTATTGCCTTTGCTGAACGACTTGTGTACTAGCTAGAATTATCTTCATAACCATCTTGTATCAAATTTATTGTGTGCTATATTTCATGCTATATGTAAAATAAGCGGTATTGTAAGTTTGTAAAATATTGTGTAAAAGTTTGAACGCGAAATATTATTATAATCAGTTTTTCATATAGAATTGTAGTAGTTGAATTGTATATTAGCTACTAAGTATGAACTTAACGGGTAGGTACTACCCGAATTTAAACTTATAAAACGCTAATATGAAGAAAAACCTTTTATAAATGAGTTCATATTATGCTACGAAATACTACTAACTACTCTTAATATTCTGTATGATTAACTTGTTCCATTTGACTATTTTGAAGGAAATGACACCGACTACTCGACACACCGTGCATATGAATGAAGAGGAATTTCGTACTTTTCTAGCTTCAAACATAGCCGCAGTACAGGCTGCACTACATACCAACAATAACCTTGGATCTAGCAGTACAGGAAATCGTGTAGGATGCACCTACAAAGAATTCACTGCCTGCAAACCTTTGGAATTTGATGGAACCGAAGGACCGATCGGATTGAAACGGTGGACCGAGAAGGTCGAATCGGTGTTTGCCATAAGTAAGTGTACTGAAGAGGACAAAGTGAAGTACGCTACGCATACCTTCACAGGTTCTGCGTTAACATGGTGGAATACCTATCTAGAGCAAGTGGGACAAGACGATGCGTACGCACTACCGTGGTCAGCATTCAAGCACTTGATGAACGAGAAGTACCGTTCCAGAACCGAGGTCAATAAGCTCAAGACAGAACTTAGAGGGTTACGAACCCAAGGATTTGATATTACCACGTACGAAAGACGATTCACGGAATTGTGCCTATTGTGTCCGGGAGCATTCGAAGATGAGGAAGAGAAGATCGACGCGTTTGTGAAAGGATTACCGGAAAGAATCCAAGAAGATATAAGTTCACACGAGCCCGCCTCCATACAACAGGCATGTAGAATGGCTCACAAACTAGTGAACCAGATTGAAGAAAGAATTAAAGAACAGACTGCTGAAGAGGCCAATGTGAAGCAAGTCAAAAGAAAGTGGGAGGAAAACGGTGATAAGAATCACCAATACAACAACAACAGCAATTACAACAATAATCGCAACAATTATCCCAACAATCGCAACATCAATCGCAACTACAACAAACGGCCCAACAACAACAACAACAACAACAGCAACTACAACAATCATCCCAACAACAATAATAACCGCAACAACAACAACAATCAGAAGCAGATATGCCAAAGGTGTGAAAAGTATCACTCGGGGTTCTGCACCAAATTTTGCAACAAGTGTAAAAGAAATGGTCATAGCGCGGCGAAGTGTGAGGTCTACGGACCAGGGGTTAATAGAACAAAAGGAACAAATGGTTTCGGAACGAGTAATGGCGGAGCAAGTAGTGTCGGAGCAAGTTATGCCAATGTAGTTTGTTATAAATGTGGAAAACCGGGCCACATTATTAGAAATTGCCCGAACCAGGAGAACACGAATGGACAAGGCCGCGGAAGAGTTTTCAATATTAATGCGGCAGAGGCACAGGAAGACCCGGAGCTTGTTACGGGTACGTTTCTTATTGACAATAAATCTGCTTACGTTTTATTTGATTCGGGTGCGGATAGAAGCTATATGAGTAGAGATTTTTGTGCTAAATTAAGTTGTCCATTGACGCCTTTGGATAGTAAATTTTTACTCGAATTAGCAAATGGTAAATTAATTTCAGCAGATAATATATGTCGGAATCGAGAAATTAAACTGGTTAGCGAAACATTTAAGATTGATTTGATACCAGTAGAGTTAGGGAGTTTTGATGTGATAATCGGTATGGACTGGTTGAAAGAAGTGAAAGCAGAGATCGTTTGTTACAAAAATGCAATTCGCATTATACGAGAAAAAGGAAAACCCTTAATGGTGTACGGAGAAAAGGGCAACACGAAGCTACATCTTATTAGTAATTTGAAGGCACAAAAACTAATAAGAAAAGGTTGCTATGCTGTTCTAGCACACGTCGAGAAAGTACAAACTGAAGAAAAGAGCATCAATGATGTTCCCATTGCAAAAGAATTTCCCGATGTATTTCCGAAAGAATTACCGGGATTACCCCCACATCGATCCGTTGAATTTCAAATAGATCTTGTACCAGGAGCTGCACCAATAGCTCGTGCTCCTTACAGACTCGCACCCAGCGAGATGAAAGAACTGCAAAGCCAATTACAAGAACTTTTAGAGCGTGGTTTCATTCGACCAAGCACATCACCGTGGGGAGCTCCTGTTTTGTTTGTCAAGAAGAAAGATGGTACATTCAGGTTGTGTATCGACTACCGAGAGTTGAACAAACTTACCATCAAGAACCGCTACCCACTACCGAGAATCGACGACTTATTTGATCAACTACAAGGCTCGTCTGTTTATTCAAAGATTGACTTACGTTCCGGGTATCATCAAATGCCGGTGAAAGAAGATGATATTCCAAAGACTGCTTTCAGAACACGTTACGGTCATTACGAGTTTATGGTCATGCCGTTTGGTTTAACTAATGCACCAGCTGTGTTCATGGACCTTATGAACCGAGTGTGTGGACCATACCTTGACAAGTTTGTCATTGTTTTCATTGATGACATACTTATTTACTCAAAGAATGACCAAGAACATGGTGAACATTTGAGAAAGGTGTTAGAAGTATTGAGGAAGGAAGAATTGTACGCTAAGTTTTCAAAGTGTGCATTTTGGTTGGAAGAAGTTCAATTCCTCGGTCACATAGTGAACAAAGAAGGTATTAAGGTGGATCCGGCAAAGATAGAAACTGTTGAAAAGTGGGAAACCCCGAAAACTCCGAAACACATACGCCAGTTTTTAGGACTAGCTGGTTACTACAGAAGGTTCATCCAAGACTTTTCCAGAATAGCAAAACCCTTGACTGCATTAACGCATAAAGGGAAGAAATTTGAATGGAATGATGAACAAGAGAAAGCGTTTCAGTTATTGAAGAAAAAGCTAACTACGGCACCTATATTGTCATTGCCTGAAGGGAATGATGATTTTGTAATTTATTGTGACGCATCAAAGCAAGGTCTCGGTTGCGTATTAATGCAACGAACGAAGGTGATTGCTTATGCGTCTAGACAATTGAAGATTCACGAACAAAATTATACGACGCATGATTTGGAATTAGGCGCGGTTGTTTTTGCATTAAATACTTGGAGGCACTACTTATATGGGGTCAAAAGTATTATATATACCGACCACAAAAGTCTTCAACACGTATTTAATCAGAAACAACTGAATATGAGGCAGCGTAGGTGGATTGAATTATTGAATGATTACGACTTTGAGATTCGTTACCACCCGGGGAAGGCAAATGTGGTAGCCGATGCCTTGAGCAGGAAGGACAGAGAATCCATTCGAGTAAAATCTATGAATATAATGATTCATAATAACCTTACTACTCAAATAAAGGAGGCGCAACAAGGAGTTTTAAAAGAGGAAAATTTAAAGGATGAAATACCCAAAGGATCGGAGAAGCATCTTAATATTCGGGAAGACGGAACCCGGTATAGGGCTGAAAGGATTTGGGTACCAAAATTTGGAGATATGAGAGAAATGGTACTTAGAGAAGCTCATAAAACCAGATACTCAATACATCCTGGAACTGGGAAGATGTACAAGGATCTCAAGAAACATTTTTGGTGGCCGGGTATGAAAGCCGATGTTTCTAAATACGTAGGAGAATGTTTGACGTGTTCTAAGGTCAAAGCTGAGCATCAGAAACCATCAGGTCTACTTCAACAACCCGAAATCCCGGAATGGAAATGGGAAAACATTACCATGGATTTCATCACTAAATTGCCAAGGACTCCAAGTGGTTTTGATACTATTTGGGTAATAGTTGATCGTCTCACCAAATCAGCACACTTCCTGCCAATAAGAGAAGATGACAAGATGGAGAAGTTAGCACGACTGTATTTGAAGGAAGTCGTCTCCAGACATGGAATACCAATCTCTATTATCTCTGATAGGGATGGCAGATTTATTTCAAGATTCTGGCAGACATTACAGCAAGCATTAGGAACTCGTCTAGACATGAGTACTGCCTATCATCCACAAACTGATGGGCAGAGCGAAAGGACGATACAAACGCTTGAAGACATGCTACGAGCATGTGTTATTGATTTCGGAAACAGTTGGGATCGACATCTAACGTTAGCAGAATTTTCCTACAACAACAGCTACCATTCAAGCATTGAGATGGCGCCGTTTGAAGCACTTTATGGTAGAAAGTGCAGGTCTCCGATTTGTTGGAGTGAAGTGGGGGATAGACAGATTACGGGTCCGGAGATTATACAAGAAACTACCGAGAAGATCATCCAAATTCAACAACGGTTGAAAACCGCCCAAAGTCGACAAAAGAGCTACGCTGACATTAAAAGAAAAGATATAGAATTTGAAATTGGAGATATGGTCATGCTTAAAGTTGCACCTTGCAAAGGCGTTGTTCGATTTGGTAAACGAGGGAAATTAAATCCAAGGTATATTGGACCATTCAAGATTATTGATCGTGTCGGACCAGTAGCTTACCGACTTGAGTTACCTCAACAACTCGCGGCTGTACATAACATTTTCCACGTCTCGAATTTGAAGAAATGTTTTGCTAAAGAAGATCTCACTATTCCGTTAGATGAAATCCAAATCAACGAAAAACTTCAATTCATCGAAGAACCCGTCGAAATAATGGATCGTGAGGTTAAAAGACTTAAGCAAAACAAGATACCAATTGTTAAGGTTCGATGGAATGCTCGTAGAGGACCCGAGTTCACCTGGGAGCGTGAAGATCAGATGAAGAAGAAATACCCGCATCTATTTCCAGAAGATTCGTCAACACCTTCAACAGCTTAAAATTTCGGGACGAAATTTATTTAACGGGTAGGTACTGTAGTGACCCGAACTTTTCCATGTTTATATATATTAATTGAGATTGATATTTACATGATTTAATGTTTCCAACATGTTAAGCAATCAAACTTGTTAAGACTTGATTAATTGAAATATGTTTCATATAGACAATTGACCACCCAAGTTGACCGGTGATTCACGAACGTTAAAACTTGTAAAAACTATATGATGACATATATATGGATATATATATAGTTAACATGATACTATGATAAGTAAACATATCATTAAGTATATTAACAATGAACTACATATGTAAAAACAAGACTACTAACTTAATGATTTTTAAACGAGACATATATGTAACGATTATCGTTGTAAAGACATTTAATGTATATATATCATATTAAGATATATTCATACATGATAATATCATGATAATATAATAATTTAAAATCTCATTTGATATTATAAACAATGGGTTAACAACATTTAACAAGATCGTTAACCTAAAGGTTTCAAAACAACACTTACATGTAACGACTAACGATGACTTAACGACTCAGTTAAAATGTATATACATGTAGTGTTTTAATATGTATTTATACACTTTTGAAAGACTTCAATACACTTATCAAAATACTTCTACTTAACAAAAATGCTTACAATTACATCCTCGTTCAGTTTCATCAACAATTCTACTCGTATGCACCCGTATTCGTACTCGTACAATACACAGCTTTTAGATGTATGTACTATTGGTATATACACTCCAATGATCAGCTCTTAGCAGCCCATGTGAGTCACCTAACACATGTGGGAACCATCATTTGGCAACTAGCATGAAATATCTCATAAAATTACAAAAATATGAGTAATCATTCATGACTTATTTACATGAAAACAAAATTACATATCCTTTATATCTAATCCATACACCAACGACCAAAAACACCTACAAACACTTTCATTCTTCAATTTTCTTCATCTAATTGATCTCTCTCAAGTTCTATCTTCAAGTTCTAAGTGTTCTTCATATATTCTACAAGTTCTAGTTACATAAAATCAAGAATACTTTCAAGTTTGCTAGCTCACTTCCAATCTTGTAAGGTGATCATCCAACCTCAAGAAATCTTTGTTTCTTACAGTAGTTTATCATTCTAATACAAGGTAATAATCATATTCAAACTTTGGTTCAATTTATATAACTATAACAATCTTATTTCAAGTGATGATCTTACTTGAACTTGTTTTCGTGTCATGATTCTGCTTCAAGAACTTCGAGCCATCCAAGGATCCGTTGAATCTAGATCCATTTTTCTCTTTTCCAGTAGGTTTATCCAAGGAACTTAAGGTAGTAATGATGTTCATAACATCATTCGATTCATACATATAAAGCTATCTTATTCGAAGGTTTAAACTTGTAATCACTAGAACATAGTTTAGTTAATTCTAAACTTGTTCGCAAACAAAAGTTAATCCTTCTAACTTGACTTTTAAAATCAACTAAACACATGTTCTATATCTATATGATATGCTAACTTAATGATTTAAAACCTGAAAACACGAAAAACACCGTAAAACCGGATTTACGCCGTCGTAGTAACACCGCGGGCTGTTTTGGGTTAGTTAATTAAAAACTATGATAAACTTTGATTTAAAAGTTTTTATTCTGAGAAAATGATTTTTATTATGAACATTAAACTATATCCAAAAATTATGGTTAAACTCAAAGTGGAAGTATGTTTTCTAAAATGGTCATCTAGACGTCGTTCTTTCGACTGAAATGACTACCTTTACAAAAACGACTTGTAACTTATTTTTCCAACTATAAACCTATACTTTTTCTGTTTAGATTCATAAAATAGAGTTCAATATGAAACCATAGCAATTTGATTCACTCAAAACGGATTTAAAATGAAGAAGTTATGGGTAAAACAAGATTGGATAATCTTTCTCATTTTAGTTACGTGAAAATTGGTAACAAATCTATTCCAACCATAACTTAATCAACTTGTATTGTATATTATGTAATCTTGAGATACCATAGACACGTATACAATGTTTCGACCTATCATGTCGACACATCTATATATATTTCGGAACAACCATAGACACTCTATATGTGAATGTTGGAGTTAGCTATACAGGGTTGAGGTTGATTCCAAAATATATATAGTTTGAGTTGTGATCAATACTGAGATACGTATACACTGGGTCGTGGATTGATTCAAGATGATATTTATCGATTTATTTCTGTACATCTAACTGTCGACAACTAGTTGTAGGTTACTAACGAGGACAGCTGACTTAATAAACTTAAAACATCAAAATATATTAAAAGTGTTGTAAATATATTTTGAACATACTTTGATATATATGTATATATTGTTATAGGTTCGTGAATCAACCAGTGGCCAAGTCTTACTTCCCGACGAAGTAAAAATCTGTGAAAGTGAGTTATAGTCCCACTTTTAAAATCTAATATTTTTGAGATGAGAATACATGCAGGTTTTATAAATGATTTACAAAATAGACACAAGTACGTGAAACTACATTCTATGGTTGAATTATCGAAATCGAATATGCCCCTTTTTATTAAGTCTGATAATCTAAGAATTAGGGAACAGACACCCTAATTGACGCGAATCCTAAAGATAGATCTATTGGGCCTAACAAACCCCATCCAAAGTACCGGATGCTTTAGTACTTCGAAATTTATATCATATCCGAAGGGTGTCCCGGAATGATGGGGATATTCTTATATATGCATCTTGTTAATGTCGGTTACCAGGTGTTCACCATATGAATGATTTTTATCTCTATGTATGGGATGTGTATTGAAATATGAAATCTTGTGGTCTATTATTATGATTTGATATATATATATATATATATATATATATATATATATATATATATATATATATATATATATATATATATATATATATATATATAGGTTAAACCTATAACTCACCAACATTTTTGTTGACGTTTTAAGCATGTTTATTCTCAGGTGATTATTAAGAGCTTCCGCTGTCGCATACTTAAATAAGGACGAGATTTGGAGTCCATGCTTGTATGATATTGTGTAAAAACTGCATTCAAGAAACTTATTTTGTTGTAACATATTTGTATTGTAAACCATTATGTAATGGTCGTGTGTAAACAAGATATTTTAGATTATCATTATTTGATAATCTACGTAAAGCTTTTTAAACCTTTATTGATGAAATAAAGGTTATGGTTTGCTTTAAAATGAATGCAGTCTTTGAAAAATGTCTCATATAGAGGTCAAAACCTCGCAACGAAATCAATTAATATGGAACGTTTTTAATCAATAAGAACGGGACATTTCAGACGTCACCAATCTTACTAATATTCTATCTAGTTTTGTCCCTTGTAGTTCAGGTCGATAAGATTGGATATGGACTTTATCCCCAAATGGACCGTTTTCTGTAAACTCCCTCTCTACACTAATTGCTCAAGCGGATTCTCTAAATCAAGCAAATCCAATCGCCACTCTTCGAAACAATTTGGCTACACCAAAGGTGGATTTATTCATTTGTGAGCTAGATACAATCAGTTACCAACAAGATTAGAACTAGATAAACACGGCATTGATTTAGGAACGGTTCGTTGTCCGGTATGTGATGATGGATTGAAAAGTGTTGAACATTCCTTGTTCCTAAGGCGGCCTTTGAGACGTGGGAAAATATGTATAACTGGTTAAAACTTGGGGTACCCGTAAATCTAAACATAGGGAATGCATTCTTAGGTAATGGTTATTTGTTTTCTTCACCTATATGTAAGAATTTTTGGCAAGCAATAGAGTGGGTCACATGCTATATGATATGGAGAAACTGGAATATGGCAACTTTAGTTTTAGTTATTTTGGGTTGTAGTTTTAAGTTTGCGTTCACACTGCAATCAGCCCCTCATCTTTGCCTCAATTTACAAAACAATCCTTCAAGTTCACATTTTTAAAGGGGTAAAAAGTGTAAATATAGAATTTTACTAAAATAAAATAAACTAATTCCCCCCGAATTTTTAGAGGGCTCTATCTTCTCGCTCGGTACGAGTTAAATTTTTCCGAACCCACCGTTCAACTCAAAAAAATCTTACGACCACAACGGGACTAACTATAAGCAAAACGGACACTAAAAAAACGCTCAATACCTCAGACTATATTCAATACTTATACCCACCTATAATACGCTCCGTTAACTATGAATACTCAACCTAAAGGCCCCGTTACCTATGAATACGCAACCCAAAAGCCCCGCGGCATCGAGCGGGCTCCTTTTTCTAGTTTTACACTAAAAAATAAGTTAATAGACTATACCGCTTAGACCGTAACCAAAATACTACCGTATTTGACCGGGTAGGTTGGGATGATAACCGTATTAATAATTATTGGTGTTGGTCCCGTAGTTTCTCGGGAAGATTACTAGGGGACGTCACCAATCTTACTAATATTCTATCTAGTTTTGTCCCTTGTAGTTCAGGTCGAGAAGATTGGATATGGACTTTATCCCCAAATGGACCGTTTTCTGTAAACTCCCTCTCTACACTAATTGCTCAAGCGGATTCTCTAAATCAAGCAAATCCAATCGCCACTCTTCGAAACAATTTGGCTACACCAAAGGTGGATTTATTCATTTGTGAGCTAGATACAATCAGTTACCAACAAGATTAGAACTAGATAAACACGGCATTGATTTAGGAACGGTTCGTTGTCCGGTATGTGATGATGGATTGAAAAGTGTTGAACATTCCTTGTTCCTAAGGCGGCCTTTGAGACGTGGAAAAATATGTATAACTGGTTAAAACTTGGGGTACCCGTAAATCTAAACATAGGGAATGCATTCTTAGGTAATGGTTATTCGTTTTCTTCACCTATATGTAAGAATCTTTGGCAAGCAATAGAGTGGGTCACATGCTATATGATTTGGAGAAACGGGAATATGGCAACTTTTTCCAAATTAAAACTAACGAGCTCCATGATTTTTAACGAAATTCAACTCAAAAGTTTCGAATGGTTTTCGAATAGAAAAAAAATGATTAGCCTTGATTGGAGCCAATGGATCTTAAATCCACTTTGTTATGATCGAGATGTAGTTAAAAGGATGAGAATTGGTTAATACCTCTTGGCATCTCCTTATCAGTGATATCGCTTTGTATATGCATACCACTTTTGTGTTGCGTGATATATTCCAAAAACTATCTAGGTTAGGGGCGAAATGGAGCGCGTCTAGCCTGCTTTGTAACTGGATCTCTCAATATTGTGGGCTGAGCTCGGTCCTCCTTGTGTCTTCATCAAGTCTGCTTCTAGCTTGATTTAAGTTTCTTGGATAGTTACGCAGCATGCTTCGGGTTTAAATATTTTTGCATTTATATTCGAGTTTTACGTACATGTTTAGCTTAGCTTATTCTCAAACGATTGTACTTGTATAATTTTCTTGATTAATGAAATGTTACTCTCCTGCTGTTAAAAAAAATGTTGGATTGGTCCACAATGTTTCAAATATAGGTTTACAAGGTTATACAGGTTGGATACTAACAAAGGCTACTTGGTAAGTGATCACCTATCTTGGGACGGAGCTAGATGGATCATGAACTGGAATTGGACTAGAGAATTAAACCTAATGGTAGAAGCATGGATGAACTTGAGAATTTGGTGACAGAATTACCTACTTCCGGATTCTAGAACAGCGAACTTAATGGTTGGAAATGGAGGTTGAGCACAGATGAGATTTACACAACCAAGAATATGGACTGAATTGCTGATTGAAACTATGGGGAATGGTTCGTTTCTAGGGTTTAAGACTGACCTAAACAGGTTTATTCCTATAACTCTTGGCATTTTCGTTTAGAGATGTATTCGAAGTAGATTTCTGGTACGCTTAGAGCTTGATAAACGGGGTATCGATCTTGACAATGTACAATGCCCGGTTTGCGATGATGGGCTAGAATCTGTAGAACATTCGATGATTGAGTGTAATTCGCAAAGGAAGTATGGGATCTTGTTTTTAATTGGTGTGAAGTTTCTCCTTTACCAAATGGGAGTTCCATATCAAATCTCTTCGAGTTAGGTCACGGCGGTAACCGATCGAAGGACGGGCTTTTATTTGGCAAACGATTAGATGGGTTTGTGGGTATTTGATTTGGAAGAATAGAAATCAAAAGGTGTTTTATAATAAAAGTAAGTCGAGTCTAGATATCCTAAATGATATCCAATTTAAGAGTTTCGAATTGATATCTAATCGAGCGAAGAAGATCTCTTTAATGTGGCATCAATGGCTTATAAATTCGAGTTATTTTGGTAGTGGCTCTTCATCTAGAACGGGGATCGGTTAACTTCTTTGAGTTTGCATTTCGTTGTGTATATAGATGTTAATGTTACTTGTATATAGTATAGGGTTTTGAGTTTTTTTGGCTATGTGCCACTTTGATTTACTTCTTTAAGTTTTAATATAATTTAACTTTGCAAAAAATAAAAAATAAAATAAATAAAATAACTTATTGAAAACCAGGTAAATGGTTTGAGACTTGAGAATCTCTAAAAGAAGCTCAAGTTTAATCCTTATAAGTTACAACTATAAAAGTCTTACTTTAAAATAAAAACTAGTTTATAACCCGCGATTTCGTGAATTTTACAATAAGAGATTATGAAACCTATTTTGAAAGGTATCAAAAATGTACTAAAATGAATAATCGTTGATAAATGAAAAAAAGAGATAAATATGGTTAAATATAATTCATAATGTTATAAAAGCACTTTAGCATTAAATCAAACAATCAAGTAACACGAATTACAATAGAATGGTTTCAAGAATTATAAGCAAGTATGAAAAGAACGTGAATAGTAAAAAAAATAAAAACGGACATTTCATGTTTGTGGACGCAATTGCTAAACACAGTTTATTGCTTACAATCATTTTCAATTACACAAGTTGTACCTGAAAAAAACAAACATCCGTAGAGTTATAGTTTTCAAGTATATGAAAAAAGTACACAACAAAAGTAAAATTTTAAGAGCTTTTTTTCAAGTAAGAAGCCGCATCTATAAAACGTTTGTATAAATTATTCCTACTTTACTTGTATCAACTTCTAATTTTCAATTTTCACCCTTGTTTTAAATTATCTTCATTGGGATCTAACTATAATATGCTAAAAGCATGTAAATCAAATCAAGATTTTTTATAACCAATTGAAAACACCACCAATAGAGTTATCTTAAAGTCATATATACAATTAAACATGATTCAATATAACAACAGTATAGTTTTATTTAGTAATGACTCATTTTGAAAAATATGAACACTATAAAACCCAATTTTGTAGGAGGTGGTTGATTTATATTAAGGTACAAGTATATCTTGAATGTTTTAATCTCTTAGTGACAACCCTAAGGGTTGTCATTATCATTTTCCTAATAATAATTAGGGCACAGATATCTACAAATATACCCAACCAACCAAGGCTGCAAAGTCACAACCCACCGGAGCCATCCCATCTATTACCAATCATAAATTACACAAAAATGATGGTGTAATTTTGTTATTTACCTAATAACCATATCTCAAAGATCATAAAGAAAAGGGTTAAGAGTCTTATGGGTAGAGCAAACCCATTGAGCTAAAATTTTGTATTTTCTCTATATTAGTTAGTATTTAGTAATAAAAAGTAGTCATTGAGTTACAGTAGAACATAATTTATTATGTACAACATGTAAATATAATAGTGCGTAACTCCTTTATCATAGCACTATCAAAACTTCCTTAAATTAAAATCATGAAACAACCACCAACAAAAAAACAATCGATGCTTGTCATCTTAGATATTTTGCTTAGCACCTACTTAATAGCTAACTATCTTTAAAAAAATAAAATCTGAAATTCAGTGAAAGATTGCTGAAGCGGACTAATCATGCAGGCCAGGCCATATCAGTTTGATACATCTCGTATTCATGGTATATGTATATTAATGTGATGGACACTCTAAAAAAGAACCTAGGCATGTATGTAACCGAGACCCGAAATAAAGCTAAATTTAACATCCGAATTGTAAAACTAATGGTAAATAAAAACTGCACATAAGTAAATAATACAATCGAAAAATATGAAATTCGGATTGTTATATAGTAGTAATAGAAATAGTAATATATTATAATGGAAAAATATAATTCCAAGCTCACTATTAGGGATCACCTTCCATAAAAGTATAACTCATAAGATTTATAGCCATTACCCAAACAACTCGACCCATCCAAATTGCCTATCTTACTTTTAAACTTTACCTCTTTACATGTTGTAAAAACCATCAAGTAGTCATCGACTCCGGTCCATAACATTTATAGCAATATAAAGTGTTTATTTTCATCTTTTTCATGCCCTTAGTTGAGTTACTTGTGAGTACCGGAAGTTGTCGATTACCTTGAAAACCACATTTTCATAGTATAAATAAACTGTTGATTTACATTGCCATTTAAACGATGATAGTTATGAATGAAGTTCTTGTTAGTATCAATACCGAATTAATAAAGCAACTGGTGATTGTATTTAGGAATTAAAGAGATTGTTTGATGGATTCATATCATAGTATGTTGTAGTACCTGACCAGTTGGGAATGGTTCCCACCACTACACTACACTAGAGTATACATGCAGCTTCCCACCCTTTTGCAACAAACACTGCAAATGCGACTGTAAATTAACCATTTTATTTTATTCAACAAAGTTACTGTTAGCAGTCATATTCATAATACATTAGAATACCTAAAGATTACACATTTGATATTATTTCATATAAGTGATTCAAGTAAAATAAAGTAAAAGTTGAAGTTAGAATACCTGAAAACAAATTTGATTCAAACTGAAGTAGATGTTCTAGTGTTCCAAATAATTAACCAACTCATATCACTTTGACAAAAGGGATGACAATTGTGTTGTCACTTGTCCTGTAATCTGCATACAAAGTTAAAGAAACTAAATCAGTCAATAAACAGGCATCACAATGCTAAATAAATAAAAATTAACTGCATATTGAAACGACAAACATAACAATGGTTCATTGAAAATCCATGAACATGGTTAATCAAACCAATTCCTTTAATAAACTTTGATTATTTAGATACACGTAAGTTTATTTAGATACACGTAGGTTACTCCTTTAATAATCCTAAATTAGCATCCCAAGTATAATCCCACCAATACACAACTTGTCATGATCCATTTTCATTTTAATCACTTAAAAAATGACAAAAAAATTATCAACTATAATGTCCATTAAGTAAATTGCATTAACATGAAATCAATTCAAACGCACATATATTATCAAATCAATATATATATCAAACTAATAAAACTTTGCAACACATATACATACCCCCAAATCAGTTTGAATGAGTTATATCATCGAACATCTTATCTGCATAAACAAAAAACAAAAACAAACTTACATTTGCTTACAAGAAACTTTCACGAATTCTTAGTAGATTTCAAAGGGGAATTATTGAAAATCAATCAAAAAGCATTAGATCTATAACAGATCAATACTTGATCAACATTCAACAAACATAGCTACAATAAAAATAAATTGGTACATAATTCATTTTAGTACAAATTAAAACGAAAGCATCAAATCAAAATAAAAAAGACCGATAACGATTTTGGCTAATAAACCTTCGAAGTATCATCATTTAAATGGTTAGTTACATATTCAAATGGTTACTTACATAATCACGAAGAATTTTGAGTAGAAGTGAAAATGTAATTAGAAACCAATATTGAATTCATATCGAACTCAATCGGTTGAATTTAAGCGACTAAAATCGAAGATTGAATTTTACTAGAAATCGAAATTTGGACCTTTTTGCATAAATTGAATACAAACGAAGTATTCGAAACGGAAGCATCAAATCAAAATAAAAAAGACCAATAACGATTTTTACCTACAAGTGACTTTATTATTATGAATATAGATAGATAGATAGATATAGATATAGATATCTATACATTATTATAAAGCGCGTGACAATAATCCAACGTGGCAACTTCTGAATTAATCTGAATTAAATTTGCACACGTGTCATTTTCTCAATTAAACTAAATTAAATAATATTAACTCCCTAAAATAACTCTTTCCTTAATTTTCTAAGTTTGTTGATATTCTATTCAATTATCTATTTTAATATTTTAGTTTCCATTTTTACATAATAATAATAATAATAATAATAATAATAATAATAATAATAATAATAATAATAATAATAATAATAATAATAATAAATAAATAATAATAATAATAATAATAATAATAATAATAATATTATTATTATTATTATTATTATTATTATTATTATTATTATTATTATTATTATTATTATTATTATTATTATTATTATTATTATTATTATTATTATTATCAAGTTCCCTTATCAAACGTAGTTCCAATTACTTAATCGGCCACCTCAATTTATAGATAAAATCTTCTAACTATTATAAGTTTACTAAACGCCTTTTATATTATTATTATTATTATTATTATTATTATTATTATTATTATTATTATTATTATTATTATTATTATTATTATTATTATTATTATTATTATTTTATTGTTATTATTATTATTATTATTATTATTATTATTAATATAGTTATTATTATTATTATTATTTATATGTTCTTAAATTTTAAGCTTTTATTATTTCATATACGAAGTAAATATCGTTACTTTTTAAAAAAAAATTATTTACATTAGATTCTATACATTATAATATAATTAAGACTAACTACAACTAATATTTTAAATTTATTTTTTAACTGCACGGGCTCAAAACCATATACTTTCTTTGAAGATGATCACTCGATCATTTCAATTTATTTATAATTTGGTTTGTCAATATTGGATGATGATCATGACGTTTTTAAAATTCAGTCATCGGTTTTTAAGTACCCTAATCATTCAATACTATTACACGTATACTTTTTCGTTCATTAACAGTCGTGCAACGTATGAGTTATTTACATTTGAGAAAATATGATATCGTACGACTTCAAGCTTTAATTATTACTCATTAAATTTAATATTTTAATTATTAAAGGCTACTATATTTATATTTTTAAATAAACAATATGTCACATAAATGAGCTCATAATCTATGCGTTAGTTAATGTTTTCGATACAAAGGTTATTAGTAATAAACGATTTTATCGTAATTATGATATATATTTGATAAATATCAATAGTGACGTTATGGATTACTAATTTATACAACTGTCATGCAATGACGGCCACACGTGAGTATTCAATACTAGCACTTTTGATGTATATATTATTAGTAATAAATGATTTTTTCGTTGTAAGTGTATTATATACTTGATAAAATATCAATATTAACGTTTTTGAATAGTAATATGTACAATAGCCGTGCAACGCACGGGCTCATAAAACTAGTAGATATATATAGATATAGATTAAATAGATAATTTGGTTATCGGTGAAAATATCGTCATACGATACCATAAAATATATGATTATCCCATGAAATATTATTTTCTATAAACAACGTGACTATTTTTTTCAATGCTTCATTTCATCGTTTTACAAAAGTAATGGATTAACAAGTTCATACTTACGTGTATTTGATTAAATAGAATTTTAGACATGTAATTCTAACTTTGATTGTTATTTATAAAATTCTAATTAAAAATATTTTTTTAACAAAATTAATAATATAATATATATGTAACTAATGTGTTTCTCTTTGTATTTATTTAACGGCAAATTTTCGAATCGAATACTTTCATTTGCAACCGACACACGCTAGGTAGAAACTCCAAGGATTGACCCTATTACCAAGTTACCAGTATTTCTAAACCTTTTTGCGTGATCTTGACACTCTCTAATACTGTGTCATTGAGTATCGAGTATATAATTATAATTATAATTTATAATTAAGTGAAGAAATAAGAGATAAGAAAAATCCACATGGAAACTTAAAGAAGATAAATTAGCGGGAAATTGGTAGCCCCCATTTCGAAAGTGTTTAACAATATGCTTTCAAAACTTAAAAATTGCAAAATATATCTCTGCCCACGCATCACGCACCACACATTCCATGTAACTTTGTAAGTCCCTGTTTCCTTTTCAGTTATATGGGACGCCGTCCAATTTGGGGGACGCCGTCCAGTAGTGAAGCGTGGGACGCCGTCCAAGAATTGGGGTATGCTGGTCTTTTCACTTGGTGGCCGGTTTTAAGCCACAAATGGGCAAGGTTGAGCTCATATAACCTTATCTTCACCAACACAAACACTCTCAACCATATCTAGAGAGAGAGTAAGAGTTTAGAGAGAGAGAGAGAGAGCTTGATTTGGAGAAGAAGGAGTCGGATTCTCACCAAAGCTCTGGTTCTAAAGTTGTTCATCTCGTTCTTGGCTACGTTGTGGTAGCATTGGTAAGTTCAGAATCCGAATTTCATTTGTTAGATTTGATATTCAAGTTAGGGTTTGAGCTTGATTAGTTGTGAAACCCTTTTAGATGATGAAGTGGGTTTATAGTGACTAGTGATTCTTGTCACTTGGCGGGTTTTGGGTTGGTTGACGTTTTAGCCATGTCTAGGCCTTGATATTGGGTTTAATCACTAGGTTTAGTGATTATGGAAGTGTTGGAACCCTTTTGGGAGCATTTGGTTGACTAATTTTGAAATGGGTCAAAATTAAGGTTTGGTGTCATTTTGGGCAAGACGAGTGTTTAACACTTGTGTTCGGGTTTAATTGGCGTATTAGGACCATTTTCACTTGTGTTAGTGATTATTGGTTAGTTTGGGCACGGTTTGTGGTTGGAAGTGCATTTGGGTCGAAATTGCACTAAGTGTGATTTGGGTTGGTTTGTAAGTCCACCCTAATTGTGTTGTTTGTATTGTGATAATGGAATAGGTACATTCCATTGGCGAGTTGCGAATTATTCGGTAGCATTCATCAAGACAAAAAGGTGAGTGTTAATATCCTATGTGCATATGTATGTGTAGGATGGGTGCGGGTCAGGTGAAGTGGTTCTCGGTTATAGAGCTCACTTCACATATAGGTGGTTTTGATGGACTTGCGTATAGGTCCAATTGGCACGGTTGTGCATTTTGGTTGACCACCTTTGGCGAGGTGCACACTTTGTGTGTACGTTATCACATGTGCTTGTGATGTGGATTACACAACCCCAATGGCGAAGGGTTGATATTGAGTTATGTGTGGATTGGAATACCCCGATGATGTGGGTTGTGATTTGAGAAGTGGATCACGTGTGGATGCGGATTCACGATGACGCGTGTAGTTAGGTTATCTTATCGGAAGTGAGTCTCGTGTAGTTCGGATTCACGATGACTCGTGTAGTTCGGTCATCTTATTGAGGTAGTGATCTCGTGTGGTTGCGGATTCACTAAGGCTCGTGTAGTTCGGCCAACCTCGATGTTGTTGTGATATTGAAGATAGTAGTCTCGTGTTGATGCGGATTTACTAAGGCTCGTGTAGTTCGGCCAATCTTCTTTTGGTATTGGGTTAAGGGGTTTACCTTGGGCGTTTTACGCTTTATTGTTATATATATATCGTCGTATTGTTGTGATGTAGCTAGCCCTCCGGGTGTAGCTTGTGGGTGTTGTTCATAGCGTCGTTGGTGAACTTACTTGTTGAATATTAGCTTGTTATATAGCGATCGTACGGTATGCTTAGATTAGTTTGCTTTATACTTGGATGCCCCGGTATGTGATATTTGATTATTTGTGTGGCGTGTCCATTTTATGCATATATATGTATGTAGTATATTCTCACTTACTAAGCATTAGCTTACCCTCTCGTTGTTTACATTTTTATAGATTTGCATGGAGGCGGTGGCTCGGGTGAGCGTGGGAACTAGAGGACTTGCGTAGTTGCTTAGAAGTCTTGCTTTTGGATTTGATAAGGATTGGGTAGCGTATCCCCAATCACCATGCTCGGTCTTCGTTTTTGAGTTAAACTTATATGGTCGAAAATTCGTAATTTTATACGAAAGCCGTAAAACAGCCGATGTGGGTCCGGTGTCGTAAAACTCGGTTTTATTGTGGAAAACTCTTACTTTTAATTATTATAACATATTGTGAAAGTTTTTTCGTGTGAAAATGTCGGGAAGCGGATTTTCCGCTCGCGTGTAAATGTAAAACAGATCAGAATCTTTTAGTTCATTTGGACGCCGTCCAAAAGGCTTGGACGCCGTCCAGTCCTTCAGAGCTGGACGCCGTCCAGATGTACTGTCCCAAAAAAAAAAATTAAGGCGTGTTTTTGGTCGGATAACGGGTTGGGTCATTACAAGTGGTATCAGAGCATGGTCTAAGGGATTTAGGTGACTTGAGATAGGTGCCTAGACTTAGACTTGTTGTGTGTGCTTATTTGTTGCTGGACTTGTAGGTGTACCGGTCGGAATGGGAAATGTGGTTAGTGCCTTAACTTGTAGGTGGACTAACGTTTATATTAATATGCGGATATTATTAATATACTTTTGCGTTGTGTTTGTATTTATGTTTGCGTTGCGAATATCATCGAGCAAGATAGTCGTTGTACTAACGAGTTGATACGGCGTTTGTGCGTAATAAGGACTTGCAAACCTTATTACGGCTGCAAATCGTGTCTAACAAAGTGATGTATGACGAGTGTTGAGCAAGATGGGGCGGTATTGCGCGTGTGGATTTATACGTTCGTGGACTAATCGTTTTGAATTCTTTAGAATGACGACGCGAAACGAGATCGAGACGAACGACGATGAGTTTAACGCTAGAGTTGCGGCTGCCGTTGCGGAGCAAATGGGTGAGTTTCGAGAAGAAATGGATAGGAAGTATTCCGAATCTCAGAGTAGTAGTGAAATGGAGCGTTGTCATAAGAGCTTCATGAGGACTAAACCTCCGATGTATGACGGGAAACCGGATCCTTTGGTTAGCACAACGTGGATCTCGGATGTCGAAGGGTGTTTTCGTACTATTGAATGCCCTCCCGAGAAGAGGACAAGACTCGCTACTAGTTTGTTGAGAGGTAGGGCGAAGGATTGGTTGGATGGTAAGATTGAGCTTGTCGGTGGTGAAACGTTTATGGCGTTATCGTGGGACGAGTTTAAGGAGGAATTCTTCGAGGAGTTCCGGACTTCAGACGATTTGTCGGAATTGCGTAGCGGGTTGCGAAATTTGCAACAGGGTTCTATGGATTTGAATACTCTCAAGACGACCTTTATGGCGAAGGCTCGTTTTTGCCCAGAGTATTTGGGGAATGATCGTTTGTTGATGGAGGATTTCTATCGAACTTTGAATGATGACTTGAAGAACAAAATTAGCAGAGGTCACGCGAAATCGTTTGCGGAATTATTTGCCTCTCTAGAGGTTTCGAGTTGTATTCGCGATCGAAGATGGGTGAACCTTCAAGTGAGAGAAGGGTTGTTTCGTATAGTGCTCCAAGTAAGAGGACTAAGGGTCCGAGTGTGAGAACATGTGGTACACGGACGGGTATATCGGACTCTAGTGCGTCTAGGTGTTACAATTGTGGCTTGAGGGGTCACAAGTCTTGGGAATGTTCGGTGCCAAAGGGGGATGGCACGGTGTGCTTCAATTGCCAAGAAGAAGGACATCGTAAGTCGGAGTGTCCCAAGTTAGCAGGGACGGGTGTGGCAAGGAGACGTTAAGGTACGTTTCGTTTTAATAAATATGTCCTTTGATTATTTATTATGTGCCGATGAGCTCGGTTTGTTGAATGCATTGTGTTGTGCATGTTATTGTTACGGGTGACATTCCTAATGGAATTACCCTACGGTGACATTTTGGATTGACGGATGAAGGCGTAAGACTTGGTGCAACCAAGCATTCCTTAGTGTTGGGAAATGTTTTTACCAAGCCATAGGTGTGGGCTTTGGTGTTCGGAAGGTTAGAGCGTGTTCACTCTCGTGTTGAAGTTGATGAACCGTGTGGTTCGTCGGGTGGATAAAACCCTGAGGATCGAGTGTTTGATCTCGATGTGCGTTGGTAATGGAGTCTATGTGACGCGATGTTAGGTGCCTTTTTCATACCTACTAGCGTGGTATTCGACTCCGATGATGTTGCGGTTACATTGTACTTAGGGTACCGGAGAGAAACCCTTAGGTACATGAGTGACTAGGTGAAAATTTGACAAGCTATAGCAATCGGAGGATTGCGAGATTAAAGTTTGTGTAACTGTGGTAAACTTTTCGTTCGAAGTGTTTAAGGATAGGTTAAAATCCTTTGTATGCTCATGGATAGGGCAAGGTATTGTGAAGTGTATATCATGAGATACCTTTATCTCGATGATGTGGTTATGGAACGGAGTTCCAAGTGGGGGAGTTGTACTCTTGCACGAAGGTGTTCTAGTGTATTGATATTGGACGATGCTCGTATGGATTCGGAGCTAGCGTTGAGACCTACGTTGGTCGATTGTGGTAAAAAGTACGATTTGGAATAAATTGTACTTATGGTTTTGGATTTAAATTATCACCGAGGTGGTAATCTGATGAATCTCATTTAGAGATAATGGGCATGTTTGACGAGCAAGTAAGATCCCTCGGTTAAGGGATGTGCCTGTCTGATTCTCTTTTAGAGGATTATTGTGTGTGCCTATGTGTGATATAGGTGGTCCTTGCTCGATTGTTTTGGCGTTGTGCACGCGTACGTATGATGCGTGTGCAAATATTCCGAGTGGGTGGAATGATTATACATGTATGTATATAGTGTATTAGTTGTGTGCTATGGTATGAACCATGGCCCCGATAGTGCCATAGCATGTGCGGGTGAGTTCTGATGTGAACCACGGAGCCGGTAGCATCATGACAATGCGTATGGTGTGAACCACGGAGCCGATATCACCATGACGCGGGTATGGTTAGTGTATTCTGTTAGGATTCACTATGGTGTAGCAGTGCGCGATGTTACACTACTCGTTGTATGAGGCCAAAAGAGCGTGTGTGATTGGTGAATTATGGCCGTTGACGTGGTCCGCTAACTTCACCATGGGAGTAGTGTTATATCGGTATGGTATAACGTTATCGGGAAATGCGAGTACCGATGGGGAATGGGAGTACCATTCCTGTGTTGAGATTTGGGGAGGTGGGTCACGTGTGGATGCGGATTCACGGTGACGCGTGTAGTTCGTTCATCTTATTTTTGGAAGTGGATCACGTGTAGTTCAGATTCACAATGACTCGTGTGGATGCGGTCATTATATTGAGGAAGTGAGTCTCGTGTAGTTCGGATTCACAATGACACGTGTGGATGCGGTCATTCTATTGGGATAGTGACTGTCGTGTAGTTCGGATTCACTAGGGCACATGTAGTTAAGCCAATCCCGATTGTTGTTGCGATGGAGGTGGTGAGTCGCGTGTGGTTGCGGATTCACTAAGGCGCGTGTAGTTTTCAGCCAGCCTTCATGTTGTTGGATGTGTGAACTATTGGTTGTTTTATACGCCAATGGTGGGGTCGTAAGGACCATGTTGTGTGAACTATTGGTTGTTTTATACGCCGATGGTGGGGTTGTAAGGACCATGTTGTGTGAACTATTGGTTGTTTTATACACCGATGGTGGGGTCGTAAGGACCATGTTGTGTGAACTATTGGTTGTTTTATACGCCGATGGTGGGGTCGTGAGGACCATGTTGCGTGATTAGTGATGCGATAGCCGTGTTTCGCTCACATGTTGTTACGGGTGTGACAATAGTCGATTTCGTACACCTTGGGATTAGCGTTGCCATAGTTGTTTTGGGCGCTATCGGTTTTAGTCGTTTGCTTATGATGTTACGATAGTTGCGTATTGGTCGTATTGCGCACTACGAGGGATGTTTAGTGATAAGTGTTATCCGTAAGGATTCGTTTTGTTTGGTCTTCATCGTTTGGGTTGTTGACCTAAGGTCGAAACTTGGTTACTTTAGCATTGTACTTGTTAGGCGTACGCTAAGGGGTTGATATCTCGGTACGAGATTGGTTGAGTTTTTCCCGATATGAGGGATTGAGCAAGTTTTAGTGCTCGGATTTGTGGACTTGATAAATCGCGAATGACGATTTAGTGTTAAAAGTGATTCGTGGAGAAGAATCGCGTCGAGGAGTTGGAAGGAAACATGATGTTTCCGCGTATGTTAAGCGTTTGTAGTAGTTTTCAGATGTTGTGTGCATTGCATGTCTCAAAATGCGTGCACATGTGTAATTGGTAAGTGGAATAATCTTCGAGTTGATGATTCATGTGACCAAAGTAGGATTGGAACGTATGTTTGAGGACCATAAAGTGGGGGTCCGATCGGATAAGTGACGAGGATCACGAGGACGTGATCGATTCTAAGTGGGGGAGAGTTGTAAGACCCTGTTTCCTTTTCAGTTATATGGGACGCCGTCCAGTAGTGAAGCGTGGGACGCCGTCCAAGAATTGGGACGCCGTCCAAATGGTCTGACGGGCCAGCTGTGCAGTTTTTAGATTTTGAAAGGGGTATGTTGGTCTTTAAACTTGGTGGCCGGTTTTAAGCCATAAATGGGCAAGGTTGAGCTCATTCAACCATATCTTCACCAACATAAACACTCTCAACCATATCTAGAGAGAGAGTAAGAGTTTAGAGAGAGAGCTTGATTTGGAGAAGAAGGAGTCGGATTCTCACCAAAGATCGGGTTCTAAAGTTGTTGATCTCGTTCTTAGCTACGTTGTGGTAGTATTGGTAAGTTCAAAATCCGAATTTCATTTGTTAGATTTGATATTCAAGTTAGGGTTTGAGCTTGATTAGTTGTGAAACCCTTTTAGATGATGAAGTGGGTTTATGGTGACTAGTTATTTTTGTCACTTGGTGGGTTTTGGGTTGATTGACATTTTGGCCATGTCTAGGCCTTGATATTGGGTTTAATCACTAGGTTTAGTGATTATGGAAGTGTTGAAACCCTTTTGGGAGCATTTGGTTGACTAATTTTGAAATGGGTCAAAATTAGGGTTTGGTGTCATTTTGGGCAAGACGAGTGTTTAACACTTGTGTTCGGGTTTAATTGGCGTATTAGGACCATTCTCACTTGTGTTAGTGATTATTGGTTAGTTTGGACACGGTTTGTGTTTGGAAGTGCATTTGGGTCGAAATTGCACTAAGTGTGATTTGGGTTGGTTTGTAAGTCCACCCTAATTGTGTTGTTTGTATTGTGATAATGTAATAGGTACATTCCATTGGCGAGTTGCGGATTATTCGGTAGCTGTCACACCTCCAAATAGGGCCTGGGGTATTTGTGACTAATTATATCAAATCACAGTTGTATAAACGAGAACGACTCTATATGAGACGTTATATTGAGTTTTGCAGCAGAAGATAAATAGATTACATTGTATTTAGAGCATGGCAAGAAATCATCATCAAAGCAGCAGATATACAGCGGAAGCAATATTTAAGTACCTGAGAATAAACATGCTTAAAAAGTCAACACGAGGTTGAGTTCATAGGTTTGTCATAAATAATGATTTCAGTAATAGATATTAACCACAAGATTTTTATCTATAAAAGTAGATCTCGCAGGAATCCAAAAGTAGTGCCAAGTTTGTGATATTTAGACTGAACAGTTTCGAAGTTTTCCCCGTGACAAGTTATACTGTCCTTGTCAGTTTGAATCATTATTAAGTAATACAATGACTTGGTCAAATGTATCGGGGACGTTACACCCGATAGGCCTACCCCCAATAATTAAGAATACGTTATGTAAAAGCAATTAAAAATATCACAGTGGGGACTTGTAGGACATAGCCAGATATAGCACAGTTTAATAGTTGGTACTTGTGCCTAACGTATAAATCAGTTATAAAAGTTGCGCATGTATTTTCAGCCCAAAAATATATATAAAAAGGGAGCTATGAAAACTCACAATTCGATATGATAGTTTATAGTAAATATGTGTACGATGGCACTGAACAAGTGCAGGGTTGTCCTCGGATTCACGAACCTATATCAAGTATATATATTAACACATATACTCGTAATCGAACAAGTTTATATATATATATATATATATATATATATATATATATATATATATATATAAGTTCATTAGTTATATCCTTTTTATTTTAATAATATATGTGTTTCATATATTTTCATTTTATATATAAAAATATTAATTTGTGTTGTGTTATATGTATTATATATATATATATATATATACATATATATATATATATATACATATATATATATATATATACATATATATATATATATATATATATATATATCCTTTATTTGTTAAGAATAGTAATCATAATAATACTAAAATAATATTTGTAATGATAATAATAATAATACTACTTTATAATGATAATAATGTTTATGATTTCATTAATAAAAATGATATTATTAATAATAATACTTATAACAATAATAATAATGATAAACGTTTTTAATAAAAATGAAAAGTTTAATAATAATAACAATAATAAAAATTATAATTTTTGATAACAATACTTATCATAACCATAATCGTAATCATAATAATTAAAAATATCAATAATAATACAATAATAATAATGTTAATACTAATGATATTAATAATTTTTGTAATATTTACAATAGTAATAGTAATAATGATATTAGTTGTTTTTAAATAAAATGAAAGGTTTAATAATAATGATAATGAAAATAATAATTTTTGATAATAATAATAATAATCATGATATAAATAATAATAATAATAATAATTATAATGATAATACTAATTATTATGATAATACTAATAATTATAATGATAATACTAGTATTACTAATAATAATACTTTTAATAATAATAATACTAGTAACAATAATAATAATACTAATACTTAATAATAATAATAATAACAATAATAATAATAATAATAATAATAATAATAATAATAATAATAATAATAATAATAATAATAATAATAATAATAATAATAATAATAATTAATGAGAACTGCCTTACAAGCCTTTTCTAAAAAAATTTGCCCAAGACGAGACTCGAACCCGAGACCTCTCGCTAACCTGCAACACCTCCTAACCATCTATCTATCCCAGCTTTTCTGATTTAATTCTTATACCATTTATATTTAACCCATTTCAGTCGGTTTCTATCTTCTTCATTATTCTCAAACTTCAACTCGACCAGAGATCAAAACTTAACTAACAACGAGTTAGTTAATTAATTTTAGGATTTAAAATTGATACTGAACGATTAGTGGGTGACTAAACTAAACAAAACAGAACGAAAACATAAAAAAAATAAATAAAACTGCTACTGCAGTTCATGACTTTAAAAAAAAATATATAAATCTTGATTTTGATTTCTAGATTGTTTTAGCTTGTAATTATAACATGAAATTTGTTTCAAATTGTTCCTATAAACTTCTGAGATCCTCAATTGAACCGAAAACTTCAACACAATTACGAATTTCGCGAAGAACAAAATGGATGACTTTTTATTTGAAAACTTTGACTCCAAAATTCGTGATGAATTTAAAGAATTGGAAGCTCAACTTTTGCAATTAGTTTGCTTAAAAGATTACTAACAAAACTGTAATAATACATTTTGAAATTTATTTCGAATTCGATGTATTGATTAAAAGATGATAAGAACAGGGAACGACTTCTTTATTTTGAAATTTTCTATTTTGAATTCGATCAGACACAAGTAGTAGGATTTGGAATTGATAAAGGTAATGGAGAGTGATTCGTTTAACACTTGATATGATCGATTATATAGAATTGATGGGTCGACAGAATTCAAAATAAGGAGGAACAAAAATAAAAAAAATAATCAAATGGTAAATATAAAATTGGATCACGATGATAAAAAAAAATTAAAAGCAGATATGGAAACCAGATCACGATAAACAAAAAGAAAATTAAAAGCAGATATATATTTATTTTCAGTACCTTGTTTTTGACTTTTATTTTTTTTATATTTTTATTTGATATTATTATAAAATATATATTAATAACTAATTAATAAAAGTAATAAAAATGATAATAATAATAATATTATTATTTATTAATAAAAGTAATAAAAATGATAATAATAATAATAATAATAATTTGATAATATTATTAATAATAATAAAAGTAATAAAAATGATAATAATAATATTATTAATAAATTAATACGACAATATTAATAATAAAAATGATAATTTTAGTTATAATTAATAATAATGATAATAATCATTATAAAGTGTTAATAATACTATTAATAATAATATTATTAATAATAAGTTGTGTTAATAATAATGATATTTATAATAATCTTATCAATTTTAGTAATTGTGATAATACTAATAATAATAATGATATAGATTATGTTAATGATATTAATAATCATATTAATCATAATAATAATAATTTTTATAATAATAATAATATAATAAGATTGTTTTTGAATCATAATAACAATACTAGTAATAATGATATTAATTATTGATATATTGTTTAAAAAATATATTAATAGTAATAATAATATTAATATATCAAATTAATGCGCAATTATTTACAAATAAGGTGTATTAATGTAATCAACAATAACAATACTACTAATAATAATATTAATATAACAAATTAATGCGTAATTATTTACAAATAATTGTTCGTGAATCGTCGGAATCATATTAAAGTTAGGTTTAAATTTAGTCGGAAATTTTTGGGTTGTCATAGTACCTACCCGTTAAAAGAAATTTCATCCCGAAATTTAGTTGTTGCCATCAATCGGAGTTGTTCGTAAACAGGTGAGAATATTTTCATTTTATTTGGTCTTCACGTTCCCAGGTATGCTCGGGGCCTTGCGTGAATTCCAACGGATAGAATATTGTTCTGCTTCAAGAGTTTAAATCATACGAACCATAACTTCTACAGATTCTTTTATGAAGTGCATTTTATCATTAATGCGGAGGTTATCTAAAGGATTTAACAAGAGTGTTTATTGATTAGGTTTTCTCAGAAAGAGATGATGACGCTATACAAGCATTTCAATACACATAAAATGTGTTATGAATAATAGTGACCTTATTTAAACCTTGAGCGTTTATGCCACAATATTAGGGTAGACAAAATAGAGAGTAGTTCGTGAAAATTATGGTCATGAAATTTGATAGAGATCGTTATTGTTACAACAAGAATGATGAATATGAGTTGGAAAATAAAGTTTTATCAACATTGGGTAATATGGATGAAACGATTCGATTACAGGAAGAGTATAAACGAAGCTATCAAAAAGAGTGAAATGAGGAAATTTAATGTACGCTTTAACTTTTGACGTAGTCACGATTGATTTCCGGATTTCAAGGAATTAAAGAAAATCTTTATAAGATTTGATTCTCCGGTAATTAAGGAAATTTTGGGATTTTCTTTGATTAAATGCTGTAAATTGCCTTGATTGATGTGTCTGGAATTTTGCTATAAATTAGCTTCTTCCATTTCATTATCTTCACCACTTATATATTTTCTTTCTCGATTCATACTTTTAAAAGATTCGTCAATATGCTTCATCCATTTCTAATTCTGGATATAGTCCTGACTTTTATATCTATCGTTCTTCTTTTCTATCTGTCACCGAAAGAGTCTATTTACTTCTACTATGATCTTGGATTTATAGTATTTTTAGTTCTCCAGTGTCTTTATATTGCTATACGCATTGATATACACGGTTTGTAATTTTTGTGCTGTTATCGGGCTTTATATTTTCCCTTATATGTCAGAGCTTCATGCTTTTGTAAAGCAAGTAATGGTCCAGAATTCGTAGGTATGAAGTTTCAAATAAACCTACTGTTCTAAACAGTAAGGAATGTAGTATCATGATTTGATTTGTTAAATTATTAGAATTACTGAGGGTAGAACTATCAAGAATATATTTTCTTGATATGTTCAGAGATTAAGTAGAATGTAAGAGTCGTGTAACATGGTAAATGATGATTATAAAGTCTATGAATCATCATCTTCCATTAAAAATTTAGCATGACTTACTGTAATATAATCACGTTAGCCTGACGTCATTATATTATACTAACTCATGCTTCAATTCCCAACACTTCTTCAAAATATTTATAATTTAAACTTGAATTTTACAGAATATAGAAACTAAAACAGTCTCCTTTATGATGTAATAAAGATATCGCAAAGAGATAATTAATTGCGGACAAGAATCGTTATGAAGATATCTTCAGAAATATAGATGATATCTTTAGAATTTTCTAAGATCAAATGATAACGAGGAAAATTCTTCTGTAAGCATTTAAGATAAGTAAGGAGCAGGGTAATTGCTATTGATTTCAGCAGATACTGAATCATCTAGATTCTTTGAATACAGGTTTAGTCTTTGTGATTTATCCACAGCTTCCTTTATATTTTGCTCAATCCGTTTTTCAATACCAGATTTTCTTTTGAGCTTTAACAACACTCCATTCTTTATTATTAAGCTTTTGGCCATTAAAACCATCTATAGCTTTTGCTGCTTCATTAGCATTCTCAAGGTTAACGAATCTGAATCATTGGTTATAGTTCTGAGGTGTTTTCAAGAATTTTGATTTTGAGCATTGAATATAGGATGTAACCGTCAACGGATCTAACGGTTGTCGAAGAAATGTCGTAAATGATAATTTCGGTGGTTTGATGTGATAATTCATCACAGAATGCGAATGAATATAATTCAGGAATGTAGTGATCTTTAGGAAGATAACACTTGCTAGAGTTTTAATTGGATTCTGATATGTCAAAATATGTAGTGGTTATTCTTTAGTGAACGAATACATATATCTTGTGAATGTAAGTAGGATAGTTACTGACTATTGAATCAGAATTTGAAGAATGTACAATGTAACATATTAATGTGAGATATAAATATTTCTCGGGTATTACCTACCCGTTAAAATAATTTCACAATCAATAGTGTGTACAAAAGAATTTTTAATTACAATCTTTATGAAGATATACGTTCATATATGTATTCTTCAGATATAATATAGATTTAATGAGTTAATATAATATTAAACTCATTTGATTGCGGTTGAAACGAGACTAAATAATCTCCAAAACCTTAGAGATTTCATAATTATCGCGAAATACTTCGCTAATGAAGTTATGAATCAATACTTCATCGTTCATTGTTATTGATTTTCCTCGCTATATGATGTTGGTGCTCGTGGATTTCTTGTGAAATTCACAAGGCACGAATGATGTTTTCTAAAAAGTTTCGAGTACATCGAAAAATGAAAGTATACAATTAAACATGTATTTGAATAATATACTTGGTTTATTATGAAATAGAGTTTATTGTGCTGAAGCAGTGATTAATAATTGTTAAGTCATTAACGAAGGATGTATAGCATATTAGTGATATGAATTAACCAAGTAGTACATGCTAGTTAAGATTCACACGTAATAGCTTAGTACGAAAAGATTTATTATTGTTCCAAACCATATATATACATATATATTGTTGTTGGTGAAGCTGATGCTGTTGGTGGTGATGCTGATGGTACTGGTGGTGCTGGTTATGCTGCTGGTGCTCGTAGGTTTTGTACCATATTTTCTAAAGCCACTACTCGAGCGCGAAGCTCGTTGACTTCTTCTATTACTCCGGGATGATTGGCGGTTCGGACAAGTGGATGAATAAGATCTAGAATTCTAGATATTATATACTCGTGGCGGGATATCCTGGAAATGAGGGTGAAAATGGTGTTCTGAACGAGTTCGCCGGTAAGTGCTTCAGGTTCTTCACCAATAGGGCAATTTGATGATTGGAAGGGATCACCTTCTTCTTGTATCCAATGATTAAGTCGACTACGAACCCATCCCCAATTCATCCAGAATAGATGATGGCTGATTGGTTCGTTTGTTCCGGTTACGTTGTCATTAGAGCTCGAGGAGTTTGAGGAATCCATATTATGTGTTTGGAATAGGGTTTGATATGAAATGGGTGTTGAATACTGATGATATATTTGTCTCCTTGAATACGTATATATATAGCAAAAGATTTCCGTATTTTACGAAGGGAATTTAGGAAAAGTGTTAGACAAAGTCTATTGGGATAGATATGATAATATATGATTTGTTTATACTCCATTTATGCAATAATTGCAGTATGACGTGTCGAGATAAAAAATGATAAGTATATAATCAGATAAACTTTCGATTAAAGACTTTCAATTCGTAATGGCCTATTCAGGTCTAGGGGCTTGAGCTATAGGATCCTTTAAATCGGTAATCCAAACCCTTCCGTTCTAGAGTTTCGTAGACGCCATCCGTCAAGAAAATTCAATAATCAAAAATAACGAGAAAGCAAAGATTTTGAAAGTAATGAATATGAATAGTAGAGATTTCAAGAATCATGGTTAACATTTCATGTAATACGTATGTAATACACAAAACCATGATACATGACAAAGGAATGTCGAGAATTTCAGAAATCATGGTGTCGCATTTAAATGTGGTGGCAAAATTGGATAGTACTTAGGAGAGTGAGCAGAGTTCTTAGATTAGCTCGGCATTCTAAGGAAGATTAAAGAATTTTATAAGCCTAGTTTCTAAGGTATAGTGTAGCATTTAACATTTAAAGGCAACAATTAAAGGCACTATAGTCAAGGAAAGTTGTAGTCCTACATTGCTAAGGTACCTAATTGTATAAGGCACACATAAAATGCAATCCTGGTTCTCTACAATAAACCTGGCTCTGATACCAATTCTGTCACACCCCCAAATAGGGCCTGGGGTATTTGTGACTAATTATATCAAATCACAGTTGTATAAACGAGAACGACTCTATATGAGACGTTATATTGAGTTTTGCAGCGGAAGATAAATAGATTACATTGTATTTAGAGCATTAAATGTCTTTTAAATGAATTGATAAGTAATGCATGAAGACTCCAAGCATGACAAGAAATCATCATCAAAGCAGCAGATATACAGCGGAAGCAATATTTAAGTACCTGAGAATAAACATGCTTAAAAAGTCAACACGAGGTTGAGTGAGTTCATAGGTTTGTCATAAATAATGATTTCAGTAATAGATATAGACCACAAGATTTTTATCTATAAAAGTAGATCTCGCAGGGATCCAAAAGTAGTGCCAAGTTTGTGATATTTAGACTAAACAGTTTCAAAGTTTGGCCCGCGACAAGTTGTACTGTCCGTGTCGGTTTGAATCATTATTAAGTAATACAATGACTTGGTCAAATGTATCGGGGACGTTACTCCCGATAGGCCTACCCCCAATAATTAAGAATGCGTTATGTAAAAGCAATTAAAAATATCACCGTGGGGACTTGCAGGACATAGCAAGATATAGCACAGTTTAATAGTTGGTACTTGTGTCTAAGGTATAAATCAGTTATAAAAGTTGCGCATGTATTCTCAGCCCAAAAATATATATAAAAAGGGAGCTATGAAAACTCACAATAAGATACGATAGTTTGTAGCAAATATATGTACGATGGCACTGAACAAGTGCAGGGTTGTCCTCGGATTCACGAACCTATATCAAGTATATATATTAACATATATACTCGTAATCGAACAAGTTTATATATATATATATATATATATATATATATATATATATATATATATATATAAATTCATTAGTTATATCCTTTTTATTTTAATAATATATGTGTTTCATATATTTTCATTTTATGTATAAAAATATTAATTTTTGTTGTGTTATATGTATTAAATATATTTTCTTATATATATATATATATATATATATATATATATATATATATATATATATATATATATATATATATCCTTTGTTTGTTAAGAATAGTAATCATAATGATACTAAAATAATATTTGTAATGATAATAATAATAATACTTAATATTGATAATAATGTTTATGATTTCATTAATAATAATGATATTATTAATAATAATACTTATAACAATAATAATAATGATAACAGTTTTTAATAAAAATGAAAAGTTTAATAATAATAATAATAAAAATTATAATTTTTGATAACAATACTTATCATAACCATAATCGTAATCATAATAATTAAAGATATCAATAATAATACAATAATAATAATGTGAATACTAATGATATTAATAATTTTTGTAATATTTACAATAGTAATAGTAATAATGATATTAGTAGTTTTTATATAAAATGAAAGGTTTAATAATAATGATAATGAAAATAATAATTTTTGATAATAATAATAATAATCATGATATAAATAATGATAATAATAATAATAATAATTATAATGATAATACTAATTATAATGATAATACTAATAATTATAATGATAATACTAGTATTACTAATAATAATACTTTTAATAATAATAATACTAGTAACAATAATAATAATAATAATAATACTAATACTTAATAATAATAATAACAATAATAATAATAATAATAACAATAATAATAATAATAATAATAATAATAATAATAATAATAATAATAATAATAATAATAATAATAACAATAATAATAATAATTAATGAGAACTACCTTACAAGCCTTTTCTAAATTTTTTTGCCCAAGACGGGACTAGAACCCGAGACCTCTCCCTAACCTGCAACACCTCCTAACCATCCATCTATCCCAGCTTTTCTGATTTAATTCTTATACCATTTATATTTAACCCATTTCAGTCGGTTTCTAGCTTCTTCATTATTCTCAAACTTCAACTCGACCAGAGATCAAAACTTAACTAACAACGAGTTAGTTAATTAATTTTAGGATTTAAAATTGATACTGAACGATTAGTGGGTGACTAAACTAAACAAAACAGAAAGAAAACATAAAAAAAAATCAATAAAACTGCTACTACAGTTCATGACTTAAAAAAAATATATATAATTCTTGATTTTGATTTCTAGATTGTTTTAGCTTGTAATTATAACATGAAATTTGTTTCAAATTGTTCCTATAAACTTCTGAGATCCTCAATTGAACCGAAAACTTCAACACAATTACGAATTTCGCGAAGAACAAAATGGTTGACTTTTTATTTGAAAACTTTGACTCCAAAATTTGTGATGAATTTAAAGAATTGGAAGCTCAACTTTTGCAGTTAGTTTGCTTAAAAGATTACTAACAAAACTGTAATAATACATTTTGAAATTTATTTCGAATTCGATGTATTGATTAAAAGATGATAAGAACAGGGAACGACTTCTTTATTTTGAAATTTTCTGTTTTGAATTCGATCAGACACAAGTAGTAGGACTTGGAATTGATAAAGGTAATGGAGAATGATTCGTTTAACACTTGTATGATCGATTATATAGAATTGATGGGTCGACAGAATTAAAAATAAAGAGGAGCAAAAAAAAAAATCAAATGGTAAATATAAAATTGGATCACGATGATAAAAAAAAAATTAAAAGCAGATATGGAAACCAGATCACGATCTAAAAAAAAAAGAAAATCAAAAGCAGATATATATTTAATTTCAGTACCTTGTTTTTGACTTTTATTTTTTTATATTTTTATTTGATATTATTATAAAATATATAATAATAACTAATTAATAAATATATTAATAATAATAATTTGATAATATTATTAATAATAATAAAAGTAATAAAAATGATAATAATAATATTATTAATAAATTAATATGACAATATTAATAATAAAAATGATAATTTTAGTTATAATTAATAATAATGATAATAATCATTATAAAGTGTTAATAATACTATTAATAATACTATTATTAATAATAAGTTGTGTTAATAATAATGATATTTATAATAATCTTATCAATTTTAGTAATAGTGATAATACTAATAATAATAATGATATAGATTATGTTAATGATATTAATAATCATATTAATCATAATAATAATAATTTTGATAATAATAATAATAATATAATAATATTATTTTTAATCATAATAACAATACTAGTAATAATGATATTAATTATTGATATATTGTTTAAAAAAGATATTAATAGTAATAATAATATTAATATATCAAATTAATGCGCAATTATTTACAAATAAGTTGTATTAATGTAATCAACAATAATAATACTACTACTAATAATAATATTAATATAACAAATTAATGCATAATTATTTACAAATAATTGTTCGTGAATCGTCGGAATCATATTAAAGTTAGGTTTAAATTTAGTCGGAAATTTACGGGTTGTCATAATAGCATTCATCAAGACGACAAGGTGAGTGTTAATATCCTAAGTGCATATGTATGTGTAGGATGGGTGCGGATCGGGTGAAGTGGTTCTCGGTTATAGAGCTCACTTCACATATAGGTGGTTTTGATGGACTTGCGTATAGGTTCAATTGGCACGGTTGTGCATTTTGGTTGACCACCTTTGGCAAGGTACACACTTTATGTGTATGTTATCACATGTGCTTGTGATGTGGATTACACAACCCCAATGGCGAAGGGTTGATATTGAGTTGTGTGTGGATTGGAATACCCCGATGATGTGGGTTGTGATTGGAGAAGAGGATCACGTGTGGATGCGGATTTACGATGATGCGTGTAGTTCGGTCATCTTATCGGAAGTGAGTCTCGTGTAGTTCGGATTCACGATGACTCGTGTAGTTCGGTCATCTTATTGAGGTAGTGATCTCGTGTGGTTGCGGATTCACTAAGGCTCATGTAGTTCGGCCAACCTCGATGTTGTTGTGATATTGAAGATAGTAGTCTCGTGTGGATGCGGATTTACTAAGGCTCGTGTAGTTCGGCCAATCTTCTTTTGGTATTGGGTTAAGGGGTTAACCTTGGGCGTTTTACGCTTTTTTGTTATATATATCGTCGTATTATTGTGATGTAGCTAGCCCTCCTGATGTAGCTTGTGGGTGTTGTTCATAGCGTCGTTGGTGAACTTACTTGTTGATTATTAGCTTGTTATATAGCGATCGTACGGTATGCTTAGATTAGCTTGCTTTATACTTGGATGCCCCGGTATGTGATATTTGATTATTTATGTGTCGTGTCCATTTTATGCATATATATGTATGTAGTATATTCTCACTCACTAAGCATTAGCTTACCCTCTCGTTGTTTACATTTTTATAGATTTGCATGGAGGCGGTAGCTCGGGTGAGCGTGGGAACTAGAGGACTTGCGTAGTTGCTTAGAAGTCTTGCTTTTGGATTTGATTAGGATTGGGTAGCGTATCCCCAATCACCATGTTCGGTCTTCGTTTTTGAGTTAAATTTATATGGTCGAAAACTCGTAATTTTGTACGAAAGTCGTAAAACGGCCGATGTGGGCCCGGTGTCGTAAAACTCGATTTTATTGTGGAAAACTGTGATGCCCCATACAAAACCATCGTGTACGAATCATCAACAACAGGATCATTACAAGGTCAAATACTATATGCTGTTTCAAAAAGAGTTTGCATTCATGATAAAAGGTGACGTTTTAACCAACGTCAATGTTTAACATCCGAAAGTATGCTGCTACGAATAGCAAGCAATAATAGTACGTGACCCATAGGTCGTTACAAATACATCGTTTCAAAAGTAATAAAGTTTGAATGCAAGATAAAATGTTTCATGCGGTGACATCTCTATCAAAGGCAGCAGAAGTCTACAAAGCATGACTAGTACAACAGCGGAAGCAAGCAAACCTTAAGCACCTGAGAAAAACATGCTTAAAAACGTCATCACAAAGGTTGGTTAGCTATAGTTTAAGTATAACAGTAATGTAATGCAGGCCACGAGATTTCAGTGCTGCAAACAGCATTTCAAAACAGTATGATAAAGTATATGTTTAACCGTGGGCACTTAGTAACTAACTTAACGTTTATCACCCCCTAAAAGTACACTTGGTGAGTGTGTATGTTTACGAAGTATTAAACACCCGTTAAATGCTAGCGCTACTAGCCCGAGTGGGGATGTCAAACCCTATGGATTCATATCTAAGATTCGCGTTCACCGGTTCAAAGACCAATGACTAAACGTTACCGAGCTAAGGGGAAAGTTTATGTCGTTGTATAACCCACACATATATAAAGTTTAAGTACTCGTGCCTAGTATGTAAAACGTAAAATGCGCATGTATTCTCAGTTCCCAAAATAGTTAAAGTAAAAAGGGATGCTATAACTCACAGTGATTAAGTAGTTAAGTTGACATGGGAAAAGTAAGCAAGTATGTTTGTCCGAAAAGGTCCTCAACCTAAGTCAAAAGTTACTAAGTTAGTAAATCGTTCTAATAGGTTTAAAATTATGTAAATTAGGTCTTAAGTATCATCATCATTCATCATTAAACAAAAAGTGTAAAGTAAGTTTCAAGTAAAGACTAGGGTTTGAAACAAAGGCTGACTTCGTTCAGTCACGATGACCTCTATACAAACTGAAATGTGGTGAGACCAGTGGCCATGGCTCCGTATATGAGTCCCCTAGGTACTGACCAATTTCCAGAACCAAAATCATCTTTGTTTGACCGTGGTGGCGGTTTAAGTACGAGTAGGTCAGAAATTTCAGCACAACGTTAATAGGGTGTAGTGACTTTCGGGAGGCCATAGATCCTAAACCGTAACTTGGATTAAGATGAGGTCTAAACGGAAAATCATCTACTCGAACCGAACTAACTGAAAATAAACTTTCCAGTAGCCCAGGTAGTCTGATCAGTTCCAGAAATAGTAAGAAATGTGTTCTGGTGGGTTCTTGGTGCTTGATGCTCATCACGGTTCTCATCCTTGATGCGTATAGCTTCAAGTGTACAACTCGTTGATGGGTTTGCATCATCTTAGCCAAGTTTTAACCATCATAACACTTGTGTAGGTCTAAGATAAGTTGCACAACTCACTTAAGAGTTGTATGTAGTTTGATGAACCAAAGTTACATCAAGATCTTAGATCCGACACATACATGAGTTACAAAAGTAATATTAAGCTACAAACTTGAAAGTTAACTAAATAATCAAGATCATAAGTTGTAGAACTTAGATCTTAGCTAGATCTTAAAGATTCTAGACTAGAAAGTCTAGATCTAGTGTTCTTAAGTTAGATCCTAAGTTACAAGACTTGGATCTACACTTTAATGAAACCATAAGTTATGAAACTTAGAATTTCAACTTGAAAAATGTATGTAAGCTTGTAAGCTCTTATTTACAACAAAATTAGAAGACCATAAGCTATAGAAACTTAGATCCAACATAAGTATATGAAGTTATAACTAGAAAGTTAAACTTCCATGTTCTTGAACTTATAAAGTTAACTTTTAGTTTCAAGAAATATGAGATCAAGATTAACTAGTAATACTTGAACAATAAACAACATCACAACTTTAAATAATTAAATTGAAGAAATAAAGTAAAGTTACAAGTATTATGTTCATATTTGCTTCATACTTGAGAAGATTCAAACCAAAGTTTAGATCTTAAGAATTCAAGTCTACAAAACATAAACATAAAGAAGATCATCAAGTTTATGAACTTTAGATCTTGAAAACATTTAAATATAGAACCATAAACTAGCAAGTTTAGGTTCTTGTTCTTGGTTCTTCATCAAACAAAGAATTGAAGAGAGCAAGATTCATGGAGATGCAAACTAGGAAGTTTGATCTTGAATAACAACCAACAAACAACAACTACAAGTAAATGATGATGATATCTTGTGCTAGTTTGGGGTTTTTAGAGAGAAAAAGAAAGAAGAATAATGTTGTTACTTACTAAGTTTTGAGAGAAAATGCTAGAGAGAAAAGTAAGTGCAAGTAAGTGTGTGTGAAAATGAAGTGAAATACAAGTGAATAAGTAACAAGGAAATGAAAAATGAACTCCCTTGTAGCTCAATATGGCCGACGGTTAGGATTAATAAAAGAGGAAGTCAACAAGCAACTTTCAAATGTGGAAATGAGGTGTTAGCTAGAATGAGGTATAAGTTAAATTGCATGGGAGAAAGGTGTAGCATGCTTGAAGTGTTTTGTGTCTAAATTAAGCTAAATAATACATGTTAACCTTAATGTAATACTAGTTAATATGTTAGGCTCACAAGTCCAATAAGAGTGTAGGGTGGGATTCCAAGTCCATTTCCAATAATAAAGGCCCAAGTCCAAGTAAGTATGCAATTTAAATAAATAAAGCCCAAGTAATTAACTACTAACCTTAGTTAATTAAAAATGATTAATAAAAATTAATCATGAATGTAAATAATATTCTAAATATTATTCGTGAAAAGTACGCGCGTCACAAAGACAAGTCGGGCCATGCAAAGTCAAATACGATAACAAGTAAATGTATAATAATACATTCATTAAAACGCATGTATTAATAATAAATGTTAATAATAAACGTTGGAAAATCCAGGGTCGTTACATTACGCACCTGTTAAAGAAAATTTTGTTCCGAAATTTCAAGCTGAGGTAGATGGAGGAGTCGGGAAAAGGTGAGGATACTTCTGCATCATTTGATCCTCTCGCACCCAGGTAAACTCGGGTCCTCGTTTGGCATTCCATCGTACTCGAACGATCGGAATCTTGTTGTGTTTCAAAGTTTTGACCTCACGGTCCATAATTTCGACAGGCTCTTCTACGAAGTGGAGTTTGTCATCAATTGTAAGTTCCTCTAATGGTATGACATGTTTCGGTTCAGCAAGACACTTCTTCAAATTCGATACATGAAAGGTAGGATGAACTGAGCTCAATTGAGTTGGAAGATCCAGACGGTAAGCAATGGGTCCAACACGCTCCAAGATTTCAAAAGGACCAACGTATCGCGGGTTTAACTTTCCGCGTTTTCCAAAACGGATCACACCTTTCCAAGGCGCGACCTTCAACATTACATGGTCACCCACGTCGAATTCAAAGTCTTTACGTTTAAGGTTGGCATAACTCTTTTGACGATCACGAGCCGTCTTAAGTCTCGTTTGAATTTGGACAATCTTCTCAGTTGTTTCATGGACTATCTCGGGTCCGGTGATTTGCGTTTCGCCTACCTCGGCCCAACAAATAGGAGATCGGCACTTGCAGCCATACAACGCTTCAAAAGGTGCGGCATTAATACTCGAATGATAACTGTTGTTGTAAGAGAATTCGGCTAGCGGCAAATGCCTTTCCCAGGCCTTTCCGAAATCAATAACACATGAACGCAACATGTCCTCCAAAGTCTGAATCATGCGTTCACTTTGCCCATCGGTCTGTGGGTGATATGCAGTACTCATGTCGAGATGAGTTCCCAAGGATTCTTGTAAAGAACGCTAAAATCTGGAAGCAAAACGGGGATCGCGATCTGAGATGATCGATAAGGGTACACCATAATGAGATACAACCTCTTTGATGTATAGTTGAGCGAGTCTCTCCATCATATCAGTTTCCTTCATGGCTAAGAAGTGTACAGATTTGGTAAGACGGTCAACGATAACCCAGATGGTATCGTATCCGCCCACCGTCTTTGGTAGCTTTGTAATGAAATCCATCGTTATCCTTTCCCACTTCCATTGCGGGATTTCCGATTGCTGAAGTAACCCAGAGGGCCTATGATGTTCGGCCTTAACTTTCGAGCAAGTCAAACACTTACCAACATAAGTTGCAACGTCCTTCTTAAGATTAGGCCACCGGTACTGTTCCTTAAGATCGTGGTACATTTTACCGGCTCCTGGATGAATCGAATATCTCGACTAATGGGCTTCATCTAGTATAAGGTTCCGTAGATCCCCATAACGAGGTACCCAAATTCTTCTGGCATAGCATCGGGGTCCAGTCTCTTTAACTTCAAATGAGAAACGAGAATGTTCAAGTATTCATGAGATATATTCTCCTCCTTGAGATCCTCATCTTGGGCTGCTCGGATCTGGCTATTGAGGTTTGAATGAATGGTGATGTTCAGTGCCCGAACACGAAGAGGTGTCATCCTCTCCTCTAGGCTCAAAGCATCAGCTACAACATTGGCCTTGCCAGGGTGATAACGAAGTTTACAATCATAGTCGTTCAGCGTCTCGATCCATCAACGCTGTCTCATATTAAGTTGCTTCTGATCAAAGATGTGTTGGAGGCTTTTATGATCGGTGAAAATAGTGCTCTGATACCAAATGTGATGCCCCGTACAAAACCATCGTGTACGAATCATCAACAACAGGATCATTACAAGGTTAAATACTATATGCTGTTTCAAAAAGAGTTTGCATTCATGATAAAAGTTGACGTTTTAACCAACGTCAAATGTTTAACATCCGAAAGTATGCTTCTACGAATAGCAAGCAATAATAGTACGTGACCCATAGGTCGTTACAAATACATCATTTCCAAAGTAATAAAGTTTGAATGCAAGATAAAATGTTTCATACGGTGACATCTCTATCAAAGGCAGCGGAAGTCTACAAAGCATGACTAGTACCACAGCGGAAGCAAGCAAACCTTAAGCACCTGAGAAAAACATGCTTAAAAATGTCAACACAAAGGTTGGTGAGCTATAGTTTAAGTATAACAGTAATGTAATGTAGGCCACGAGATTTCAGTGCTGCAAACAGTGTTTCAAAACAGTATGATAAACTATATGTTTAACCGTGGGCACTTGGTAACTAACTTAACATTTATCACCCCCTAAAAGTACACTTGGCGAGTGCGCATGTTTACGAAGTATTAAACACCCGTTAAATGCTAGCGCTACTAGCCCGAGTGGGGATGTAAAACCCTATAGATCCATATCTAAGATTCGCGTTCATCGGTTCAAAGACCAATGACTAAACGTTACCGAGCTAAGGGGAAAGTTTATGCCGTTGTATAAACCACACATATATAAAGTCTAAGTACTCGTGCCTAGTATGTAAAACGTAAAATGTGCATGTATTCTCAGTTCCCAAAATAGATAAAGTAAAAAGGGATGCTATAACTCACAGTGATTAAGTAGTTAAGTTGACACGGGAAAAGTAAGCAAGTATGTTTGTCCGAAAAGGTCCCCAACCTAAGACAAAAGTTACTAAGTCAGTAAATTGTTCTAATAGGTTTAAAAGTATGTAAATTAGGTCTTAAGTATCATCATCATTCATCATTAAACAAAAAGTGTAAAGTAAGTTTCAAGTAAAGATTAGGGTTTGAAACAAATGCTGACTTCGTTCAGTCGCCACGACGTCTATACAAAGTGAAATGAGGTAAGACCAGTGGGCATGGCTCCGTATATGAGTCCCCTAGGTACTGACCAATTTCCGGAACTAAACTCGTCTTTGTTTGACCGTGGTGGCGGTTTAAGTGCGAGTATGTCAGAAATTTCAGCACAACGTTAATAGGGTGTAGTGACTTTCGGGAGGCCATAGATCCTAAACCCAACTCGGATTAAGACGAGGTCTAAACGGAAAATAATCTACTCGAACTGAACTAACTGAAAATCAACTTTCCAGTAGTCCAGGTAGTCTGATCAGTTCCATAAACAGTAAAAAATGTGTTCCGGTGGGTTCTTGGTGCTTGATGCTCATCACGGTTCTCATCCTTGATGCGTATAGCTTCAAGTGTATAACTCGTTGATGGGTTTGCATCATCTTAGCCAAGTTTTGACCATCATAACACTTGTGTAGGTCTAGGATAAGTTGCACAACTCACTTAAGAGTTGTATGTAGTTTGATGAACCAAAGTTATATCAAGATCTTAGATCCGACACATACATGAGTTACAAAAGTAATATTAAGCTACAAACTTGAAAGTAAACTAAATAATCAACATCATAAGTTGTAGAACTTAGATCTTAGTTAGATCTTAAAGATCCTAGACTAGAAAGTCTAGATCTAGTGTTCTTAAGTTAGATCCTAAGTTATAAGACTTGGATCTACACTTTAATGAAATCATAAGTTATGAAACTTAGATTTTCAACTTGAAAAATGTATGTAAGCTTGTAAGCTCTTATTTACAACAAAATTAGAAGACCATAAGCTATAGAAACTTAGATCCAACATAAGTAAATGAAGTTATAACTAGAAAGTTAAACTTCCATGTTCTTGAACTTATAAAGTTAACTTTTAGTTTCAAGAAATATGAGATCAAGATTAACTAGTAATACTTGACCAATAAACAACATCACAACTTTAAATAATTAAAATGAATAAATAAAGTAAAGTTACAAGTATTATGTTCATATTTGCTTCATACTTGAGAAGATTCAAACCAAAGTTTAGATCTTAAGAATTCAAGTCTACAAAACATAAACATAAAGAAGATCATCAAATTTATGAACTTTAGATCTGTAGTGACCCGAACTTTTCCATGTTTATATATATTAATTGAGATTGATGTTTACATGATTAAATGTTTCCAACATGTTAAGCAATCAAACTTGTTAAGACTTGATTAATTGAAATAGGTTTCATATAGACAATTGACCACCCAAGTTGACCGGTGATTCACGAACGTTAAAACTTGTAAAAAAACTATATGATGACATATATATGGTTATATATATAGTTAACATGATATTATGATAAGTAAACATATCATTAATTATATTAACAATGAACTACATATGTAAAAACAAGACTACTAACTTAATGATTTTGAAACGAGACATATATGTAACGTTTATCGTTGTAACGACATTTAATGTATATATATCATATTAAGAGATATTCGTACATCATAATATCATGATAATATAATAATTTAAAATCTCTTTTGTTATTATAAACATTGGGTTAACAACATTTAACAAGATCGTTAACCTAAAGGTTTCAAAACAACACTTACATGTAACGACTAACGATGACTTAACGACTCAGTTAAAATGTATATACATGTAGTGTTTTAATATGTATTTATACACTTTTGAAAGACTTCAATACACTTATCAAAATACTTCTACTTAACAAAAATGCTTACAATTACATTCTCGTTCAGTTTCATCAACAATTCTACTCGTATGCACCCGTATTCGTACTCGTACAATACACAGCTTTTAGATGTATGTACTATTGGTATATACACTCCAATGATCAGCTCTTAGCAGCCCATGTGAGTCACCTAACACATGTGGGAACCATCATTTGGCAACTAGCATGAAATATCTCATAAGATTACAAAAATATGAGTAATCATTCATGACTTATTTACATGAAAACAAAATTACATATCCTTTATATCTAATCCATACACCAACGACCAAAAACACCTACAAACACTTTCATTCTTCAATTTTCTTCATCTAATTGAACTCTCTCAAGTTCTATCTTCAAGTTCTAAGTGTTCTTCATAAATTCCAAAAGTTCTAGTTTCATAAAATCAAGAATACTTTCAAGTTTGCTAGCTCACTTCCAATCTTGTAAGGTGATCATCCAACCTCAAGAAATCTTTGTTTCTTACAGTAGATTATCATTCTAATACAAGGTAATAATCATATTCAAACTTTGGTTCAATTTCTATAACTATAACAATCTTATTTCAAGTGATGATCTTACTTGAACTTGTTTTCGTGTCATGATTTTGCTTCAAGAACTTTGAGCCATCCAAAGATCCATTGAAGCTAGATCCATTTTTCTCTTTTCCAGTAGGTTCATCCAAGGAACTTAAGGTAGTAATGATGTTCATAACATCATTCGATTCATACATATAAAGCTATCTTATTCGAAGGTTTAAACTTGTAATCACTAGAACATAGTTTAGTTAATTCTAAACTTGTTCGCAAACAAAAGTTAATCCTTCTAACTTGACTTTTAAAATCAACTAAACACATGTTCTATATCTATATGATATGCTAACTTAATGATTTAAAACCTGGAAACACGAAAAACACCGTAAAACCGGATTTACGCCGTCGTAGTAACACCGCGGGCTGTTTTGGGTTAGTTAATTAAAAACTATGATAAACTTTGATTTAAAAGTTGTTATTTTGAGAAAATGATTTTTATTATGAACATGAAACTATATCCAAAAATTATGGTTAAACTCAAAGTGGAAGTATGTTTTCTAAAATGGTCATCTAGACGTCGTTCTTTCGACTGAAATGACTACCTTTACAAAAACGACTTGTAACTTATTTTTCCGACTAGAAACCTATATTTTTTTTGTTTAGATTCATAAAATAGAGTTCAATATGAAACCATAGCAATTTGATTCACTCAAAACGGATTTAAAATGAAGAAGTTATGGGTAAAACAAGATTGGATAATTTTTCTCATTTTAGCTACGTGAAAATTGGTAACAAATCTATTCCAACCATAACTTAATCAACTTGTATTATATATTATGTAATCTTGAGATACCATAGACACGTATACAATGTTTCGACCTATCATGTCGACACATCTATATATATTTCGGAACAACCATAGACACTCTATATGTGAATGTTGGAGTTAGCTATACAGGGTTGAGGTTGATTCCAAAATATATATAGTTTGAGTTGTGATCAATACTGAGATACGTATACACTGGGTCGTGGATTGATTCAAGATAATATTTATCGATTTATTTCTGTACATCTAACTGTGGACAACTAGTTGTAGGTTACTAACGAGGACAGCTGACTTAATAAACTTAAAACATCAAAATATATTAAAAGTGTTGTAAATATATTTTGAACATACTTTGATATATATGTATATATTGTTATAGGTTCGTGAATCAACCAGTGGCCAAGTCTTACTTCCCGACGAAGTAAAAATCTGTGAAAGTGAGTTATAGTCCCACTTTTAAAATCTAATATTTTTGGGATGAGAATACATGCACGTTTTATAAATGATTTACAAAATAGACACAAGTACGTGAAACTACATTCTATGGTTGAATTATCGAAATCGAATATGCCCCTTTTTATTAAGTCTGGTAATCTAAGAATTAGGGAACAGACCCCCTAATTGACGCGAATCCTAAAGATAGATCTATTGGGCCTAACAAACCCCATCCAAAGTACCGGATGCTTTAGTACTTCGAAATTTATATCATATCCGAAGGGTGTCCCGGAATGATGGGGATATTCTTATATATGCATCTTGTTATTGTCGGTTACCAGGTGTTCACCATATGAATGATTTTTATCTCTATGTATGGGATGTGTATTGAAATATGAAATCTTGTGGTCTATTGTTACGATTTGATATATATAGGTTAAACCTATAACTCACCAACATTTTTGTTGACGTTTTAAGCATGTTTATTCTCAGGTGATTATTAAGAGCTTCCGCTGTCGCATACTTAAATAAGGACAAGATTTGGAGTCCATGCTTGTATGATATTGTGTAAAAACTGCATTCAAGAAACTTATTTTGTTGTAACATATTTGTATTGTAAACCATTATGTAATGGTCGTGTGTAAACAGGATATTTTAGATTATCATTATTTGATAATCTACGTAAAGCTTTTTAAACCTTTATTGATGAAATAAAGGTTATGGTTTGTTTAAAAATGAATGCAGTCTTTGAAAAACGTCTCATATAGAGGTCAAAACCTCGCAACGAAATCAATTAATATGGAACGTTTTTAATCAATAAGAACGGGACATTTCAGTTGGTATCAGAGCGTTGGTCTTAGAGAACCAGAAAATTTGCATTAGTGTGTCTTATCGAGTTTGTTAGGATGCATTAGTGAGTCTGGACTTCGACCGTGTTTTCTTTAAAAATGATTGCTTAACATTTTTGTTGGAAACTATATATTTTTAATATATGAATATTATGTGATATATTAATCTCTTAACGTGTTTGATATTATGTGATAGATGTCTACCTCTAGAACAAGTCCCATTGACTCACCTAATAATAATGAAGAGTCAAATGTAAATTGGAATGATTTGTGGACTGATTCACAAGTTCCCGAAGAGGAACCGGAAGAAGAGTCGGAACCGGAAGAAGAATCGGAACCGGAAGAAGAATCGGAACCGGATGAAGAAATAGAACCGGTGGGGGAAATAATAAAACGGTTAAGTAAAAGAAAATCCTCAACCAACCGACCAAAGTTAATTATGGTCAATGGTGTTTCCGCCAAGGAAGCAAAATATTGGGAGGATTACCAATTCTCCGATGAATCGGATTCCGACGAGAATTCCGATGATGTTATAGAAATTACCCCAACTGAATTTAAAAAGGCAAAAGAAAATAATAAGGGAAAGGGCATAAAAATAGAGAAATCTAATTCCAACCCCGATGAACTTTATATGTATCGTCAACCCCCGAAGTCCTTAAGTTGTAACAATGACCCGGGAACCTCTAAACCACCAGGTTTTTCTAAACCAATGTGGACAACGACGGCTCGTATTAGGGGAACATCATATATCCCTAGAAACTTGGCAAAACGAACCAAAACCGAAGAAGAAGAAACGAGCGAGTCGGAATAAGATAGTTGTATTCGTGTGGTGTAATATATGTAATATAGTGTTCTTATGCTTTATGATATATGTAAAAATTGCTTGTATTAATAAGTATTTTTTTATGAATCTAACTCTTGTCTATTTTTCAGTTTAAAAACACAAAATGGATAGACAACCCAATATTTTAAGAGACCTACCCGGAGACATGATTGATGAAATCTTGTCTAGAGTCGGCCAGAATTCTTCGGCACAACTATTTAAGGCGAGATCAGTTTGTAAGACATTCGAAGAACGTTCCAAGAATGTCTTGGTTTATAAGAGACTTTCGTTTGAAAGATGGGGGATATCACATTGGGAAACCCATAAGTTACGATGTGTTTACTTTGACGCATATATTGCGGGGAACCCAAATGCTATTTTACGCAACGGGTTAAGAAATTATTTTGACTCAATATATCCGAATATTGGACTTCGTGATTTAGAAAAAGCGGCTAACATGCAACATAAAGAAGCATGTTATGCTTACGGATTAGTAATGTTCGCTTCTCACCAAAGTGAGAACAAGAACATCGGGCTACAACTATTAAACAAAACGTTTCCACAAGTGACGGAGTCGGTAATTGGGGTAAGAAATGAGGTTTTTAGATTATTACGGGACTGTTGGACATTACGTAACCCTCGTCCATTTGATGACGTTACAACACGCTGTCTTATCAACGGCCATAACGGTTATGTTGCACAAGACCAAGGATGGGAAGTAGTCCTAGTAAAACCAGAATGCATGACTTGTTTCTGGACGTATGAATTACGTGTCTTTATTGCCTTTGCTGAACGACTTGTGTACTAGCTAGAATTGTCTTCACAACTATCTTGTATCAAAGTTATTGTGTGCTATATTTCATGCTTTATGTAAAATAAGCGGTATTGTAAGTTTGTAAAATATTGTATAAAAGTTTGAACGCGAAATATTATTATAATAAGTTTTTCATATAGAATTGTAGTAGTTGAATTGTATATTAGCTACTAAGTATGAACTTAACGGGTAGGTACTACCCGAATTTAAACTTATAAAACGCTAATATGAAGAAAAAGCTTTTATAAATGAGTTCATATTATGCTACGAAATACTATTAACTACTCTTAATATTCTGTATGATTAACTTGTTCCATTTAACTATTTTGAAGGAAATGGCACCGACTACTCGACACACCGTGAATATGAATGAAGAGGAATTCCGTACTTTTCTAGCTTCAAACATAGCCGCAGTACAGGCTGCGCTACATACCAACAATAACCTTGGATCTAGCAGTACAGGAAATCGTGTAGGATGCACCTACAAAGAATTCACTGCCTGCAAACCTTTGGAATTTGATGGAACCGAAGGACCGATCGGATTGAAACGGTGGACCGAGAAGGTCGAATCGGTGTTTGCCATAAGTAAGTGTACTGAAGAGGACAAAGTGAAGTACGCTACGCATACCTTCACAGGTTCTGCGTTAACATGGTGGAATACCTATCTAGAGCAAGTGGGACAAGACGATGCGTACGCACTACCGTGGTCAGCATTCAAGCACTTGATGAACGAGAAGTACCGTCCCAGAACCGAGGTCAATAAGCTCAAGACAGAACTTAGAGGGTTACGAACCCAAGGATTTGATATTACCACGTACGAAAGACGATTCACAGAATTGTGCCTATTGTGTCCGGGAGCATTCGAAGATGAGGAAGAGAAGATCGACGCGTTTGTGAAAGGATTACCGGAAAGAATCCAAGAAGATATAAGTTCACACGAGCCCACCTCCATACAACAGGCATGTAGAATGGCTCACAAACTAGTGAACCAGATTGAAGAAAGAATTAAAGAACAGACTGCTGAAGAGGCCAATGTGAAGCAAGTCAAAAGAAAGTGGGAGGAAAACGGTGATAAGAATCACCAATACAACAACAACAGCAATTACAACAATAATCGCAACAATTATCCCAACAATCGCAACATCAATCGCAACTACAACAAATGGCCCAACAACAACAACAACAACAACAACAACAGCAACTACAACAATCATCCCAACAACAATAATAACCGCAACAACAACAACAATCAGAAGCAACTATGCCAAAGGTGTGAAAAGAATCACTCGGGGTTCTGCACCAAATTTTGCAACAAGTGTAAAAGAAATGGTCATAGCGCGGCGAAGTGTGAGGTCTACGGACCAGGGGTTAATAGAACGAAAGGAACAAATGGTGTCGGAACGAGTAATGGCGGAGCAAGTAGTGTCGGAGCAAGTTATGCCAATGTAGTTTGTTATAAATGTGGAAAACCAGGCCACATTATTAGAAATTGCCCGAACCAGGAGAACACGAATGGACAAGGCCGTGGAAGAGTTTTCAATATTAATGCGGCAGAGGCACAGGAAGACCCGGAGCTTGTTACGGGTACGTTTCTTATTGACAATAAACCTGCTTACGTTTTATTTGATTCGGGTGCGGATAGAAGCTATATGAGTAGAGATTTTTGTGCTAAATTAAGTTGTCCATTGACGCCTTTGGATAGTAAATTTTTACTCGAATTAGCAAATGGTAAATTAATTTCAGCAGATAATATATGTCGGAATCGAGAAATTAAACTGGTTAGCGAAACATTTAAGATTGATTTGATACCAGTAGAGTTAGGGAGTTTTGATGTGATAATCGGTATGGACTGGTTGAAAGAAGTGAAAGCGGAGATCGTTTGTTACAAAAATGCAATTCGCATTATACGAGAAAAAGGAAAACCCTTAATGGTGTACGGAGAAAAGGGCAACACGAAGCTACATCTTATTAGTAATTTGAAGGCACAAAAACTAATAAGAAAAGGTTGCTATGCTGTTCTAGCACACGTCGAGAAAGTACAAACTGAAGAAAAGAGCATCAATGATGTTCCCATTGCAAAAGAATTTCCCGATGTATTTCCGAAAGAATTACCGGGATTACCCCCACATCGATCCGTTGAATTTCAAATAGATCTTGTACCAGGAGCTGCACCAATAGCTCGTGCTCCTTACAGACTCGCACCTAGCGAGATGAAAGAACTGCAAAGCCAATTACAAGAACTTTTAGAGCGTGGTTTCATTCGACCAAGCACATCACCGTGGGGAGCTCCTGTTTTGTTTGTCAAGAAGAAAGATGGTACATTCAGGTTGTGTATCGACTACCGAGAGTTGAACAAACTTACCATCAAGAACCGCTACCCACTACCGAGAATCGACGACTTATTTGATCAACTACAAGGCTCGTCTGTTTATTCAAAGATTGACTTACGTTCCGGGTATCATCAAATGCAGGTGAAAGAAGATGATATTCCAAAGACTGCTTTCAGAACACGTTACGGTCATTACGAGTTTATGGTCATGCCGTTTGGTTTAACTAATGCACCAGCTGTGTTCATGGACCTTATGAACCGAGTGTGTGGACCATACCTTGACAAGTTTGTCATTGTTTTCATTGATGACATACTTATTTACTCAAAGAATGACCAAGAACACGGTGAACATTTGAGAAAGGTGTTAGAAGTATTGAGGAAGGAAGAATTGTACGCTAAGTTTTCAAAGTGTGCATTTTGGTTGGAAGAAGTTCAATTCCTCGGTCACATAGTGAACAAAGAAGGTATTAAGGTGGATCCGGCAAAGATAGAAACTGTTGAAAAGTGGGAAACCCCGAAAACTCCGAAACACATACGCCAGTTTTTAGGACTAGCTGGTTACTACAGAAGGTTCATCCAAGACTTTTCCAGAATAGCAAAACCCTTGACTGCATTAACGCATAAAGGGAAGAAATTTGAATGGAATGATGAACAAGAGAAAGCGTTTCAGTTATTGAAGAAAAAGCTAACTACGGCACCTATATTGTCATTGCCTGAAGGGAATGATGATTTTGTGATTTATTGTGACGCATCAAAGCAAGGTCTCGGTTGTGTATTAATGCAACGAACGAAGGTGATTGCTTATGCATCTAGACAATTGAAGATTCACGAACAAAATTATACGACGCATGATTTGGAATTAGGCGCGGTTGTTTTTGCATTAAAGACTTGGAGGCACTACTTATATGGGGTCAAAAGTATTATATATACCGACCACAAAAGTCTTCAACACATATTTAATCAGAAACAACTGAATATGAGGCAGCGTAGGTGGATTGAATTATTGAATGATTACGATTTTGAGATTCGTTACCACCCGGGGAAGGCAAATGTGGTAGCCGATGCCTTGAGCAGGAAGGATAGAGAACCCATTCGAGTAAAATCTATGAATATAATGATTCATAATAACATTACTACTCAAATAAAGGAGGCGCAACAAGGAGTTTTAAAAGAAGGAAATTTAAAGGATGAAATACCCAAAGGATCGGAGAAGCATCTTAATATTCGGGAAGACGGAACCCGGTATAGGGCTGAAAGGATTTGGGTACCAAAATTTGGAGATATGAGAGAAATGGTACTTAGAGAAGCTCATAAAACCAGATACTCAATACATCCTGGAACGGGGAAGATGTACAAGGATCTCAAGAAACATTTTTGGTGGCCGGGTATGAAAGCCGATGTTGCTAAATACGTAGGAGAATGTTTGACGTGTTCTAAGGTCAAAGCTGAGCATCAGAAACCATCAGGTCTACTTCAACAACCCGAAATCCCGGAATGGAAATGGGAAAACATTACCATGGATTTCATCACTAAATTGCCAAGGACTGCAAGTGGTTTTGATACTATTTGGGTAATAGTTGATCGTCTCACCAAATCAGCACACTTCCTACCAATAAGAGAAGATGACAAGATGGAGAAGTTAGCACGACTGTATTTGAAGGAAGTCGTCTCCAGACATGGAATACCAATCTCTATTATCTCTGATAGGGATGGCAGATTTATTTCAAGATTCTGGCAGACATTACAGCAAGCATTAGGAACTCGTCTAGACATGAGTACTGCCTATCATCCACAAACTGATGGGCAGAGCGAAAGGACGATACAAACGCTTGAAGACATGCTACGAGCATGTGTTATTGATTTCGGAAACAGTTGGGATCGACATCTACCGTTAGCAGAATTTTCCTACAACAACAGCTACCATTCAAGCATTGAGATGGCGCCGTTTGAAGCACTTTATGGTAGAAAGTGCATGTCTCCAATTTGTTGGAGTGAGGTGGGGGATAGACAGATTACGGGTCCGGAGATTATACAAGAAACTACCGAGAAGATCATCCAAATTCAACAACGGTTGAAAACCGCCCAAAGTCGACAAAAGAGCTACGCTGACATTAAAAGAAAAGATATAGAATTTGAAATTGGAGAGATGGTCATGCTTAAAGTTTCACCTTGGAAAGGCGTTGTTCGATTTGGTAAACGAGGGAAATTAAATCCAAGGTATATTGGACCATTCAAGATTATTGATCGTGTCGGACCAGTAGCTTACCGACTTGAGTTACCTCAACAACTCGCGGCTGTACATAACACTTTCCACGTCTCGAATTTGAAGAAATGTTTTGCTAAAGAAGATCTCACTATTCCATTAGATGAAATCCAAATCAACGAAAAACTCCAATTCATCGAAGAACCCGTCGAAATAATGGATCGTGAGGTTAAAAGACTTAAGCAAAACAAGATACCAATTGTTAAGGTTCGATGGAATGCTCGTAGAGGACCCGAGTTCACCTGGGAACGTGAAGATCAGATGAAGAAGAAATACCCGCATCTATTTCCAGAAGATTCGTCAACACCTTCAACAGCTTAAAATTTCGGGACGAAATTTATTTAACGGGTAGGTACTGTAGTGACCCGAACTTTTCCATGTTTATATATATTAATTGAGATTGATGTTTACATGATTAAATGTTTCCAACATGTTAAGCAATCAAACTTGTTAAGACTTGATTAATTGAAATAGGTTTCATATAGACAATTGACCACCCAAGTTGACCGGTGATTCACGAACGTTAAAACTTGTAAAAAAACTATATGATGACATATATATGGTTATATATATAGTTAACATGATATTATGATAAGTAAACATATCATTAATTATATTAACAATGAACTACATATGTAAAAACAAGACTACTAACTTAATGATTTTGAAACGAGACATATATGTAACGTTTATCGTTGTAACGACATTTAATGTATATATATCATATTAAGAGATATTCGTACATCATAATATCATGATAATATAATAATTTAAAATCTCTTTTGTTATTATAAACATTGGGTTAACAACATTTAACAAGATCGTTAACCTAAAGGTTTCAAAACAACACTTACATGTAACGACTAACGATGACTTAACGACTCAGTTAAAATGTATATACATGTAGTGTTTTAATATGTATTTATACACTTTTGAAAGACTTAAATACACTTATCAAAATACTTCTACTTAACAAAAATGCTTACAATTACATTCTCGTTCAGTTTCATCAACAATTCTACTCGTATGCACCCGTATTCGTACTCGTACAATACACAGCTTTTAGATGTATGTACTATTGGTATATACACTCCAATGATCAGCTCTTAGCAGCCCATGTGAGTCACCTAACACATGTGGGAACCATCATTTGGCAACTAGCATGAAATATCTCATAAGATTACAAAAATATGAGTAATCATTCATGACTTATTTACATGAAAACAAAATTACATATCCTTTATATCTAATCCATACACCAACGACCAAAAACACCTACAAACACTTTCATTCTTCAATTTTCTTCATCTAATTGAACTCTCTCAAGTTCTATCTTCAAGTTCTAAGTGTTCTTCATAAATTCCAAAAGTTCTAGTTTCATAAAATCAAGAATACTTTCAAGTTTGCTAGCTCACTTCCAATCTTGTAAGGTGATCATCCAACCTCAAGAAATCTTTGTTTCTTATAGTAGGTTATCATTCTAATACAAGGTAATAATCATATTCAAACTTTGGTTCAATTTCTATAACTATAACAATCTTATTTCAAGTGATGATCTTACTTGAACTTGTTTTCGTGTCATGATTTTGCTTCAAGAACTTTGAGCCATCCAAAGATCCATTGAAGCTAGATCCATTTTTCTCTTTTCCAGTAGGTTCATCCAAGGAACTTAAGGTAGTAATGATGTTCATAACATCATTCGATTCATACATATAAAGCTATCTTATTCGAAGGTTTAAACTTGTAATCACTAGAACATAGTTTAGTTAATTCTAAACTTGTTCGCAAACAAAAGTTAATCCTTCTAACTTGACTTTTAAAATCAACTAAACACATGTTCTATATCTATATGATATGCTAACTTAATGATTTAAAACCTGGAAACACGAAAAACACCGTAAAACCGGATTTACGCCGTCGTAGTAACACCGCGGGCTGTTTTGGGTTAGTTAATTAAAAACTATGATAAACTTTGATTTAAAAGTTGTTATTCTGAGAAAATGATTTTTATTATGAACATGAAACTATATCCAAAAATTATGGTTAAACTCAAAGTGGAAGTATGTTTTCTAAAATGGTCATCTAGACGTCGTTCTTTCGACTGAAATGACTACCTTTACAAAAACGACTTGTAACTTATTTTTCCGACTAGAAACCTATATTTTTTTTGTTTAGATTCATAAAATAGAGTTCAATATGAAACCATAGCAATTTGATTCACTCAAAACGGATTTAAAATGAAGAAGTTATGGGTAAAACAAGATTGGATAATTTTTCTCATTTTAGCTACGTGAAAATTGGTAACAAATCTATTCCAACCATAACTTAATCAACTTGTATTATATATTATGTAATCTTGAGATACCATAGACACGTATACAATGTTTCGACCTATCATGTCGACACATCTATATATATTTCGGAACAACCATAGACACTCTATATGTGAATGTTGGAGTTAGCTATACAGGGTTGAGGTTGATTCCAAAATATATATAGTTTGAGTTGTGATCAATACTGAGATACGTATACACTGGGTCGTGGATTGATTCAAGATAATATTTATCGATTTATTTCTGTACATCTAACTGTGGACAACTAGTTGTAGGTTACTAACGAGGACAGCTGACTTAATAAACTTAAAACATCAAAATATATTAAAAGTGTTGTAAATATATTTTGAACATACTTTGATATATATGTATATATTGTTATAGGTTCGTGAATCAACCAGTGGCCAAGTCTTACTTCCCGACGAAGTAAAAATCTGTGAAAGTGAGTTATAGTCCCACTTTTAAAATCTAATATTTTTGGGATGAGAATACATGCACGTTTTATAAATGATTTACAAAATAGACACAAGTACGTGAAACTACATTCTATGGTTGAATTATCGAAATCGAATATGCCCCTTTTTATTAAGTCTGGTAATCTAAGAATTAGGGAACAGACCCCCTAATTGACGCGAATCCTAAAGATAGATCTATTGGGCCTAACAAACCCCATCCAAAGTACCGGATGCTTTAGTACTTCGAAATTTATATCATATCCGAAGGGTGTCCCGGAATGATGGGGATATTCTTATACATGCATCTTGTTATTGTCGGTTACCAGGTGTTCACCATATGAATGATTTTTATCTCTATGTATGGGATGTGTATTGAAATATGAAATCTTGTGGTCTATTGTTACGATTTGATATATATAGGTTAAACCTATAACTCACCAACATTTTTGTTGACGTTTTAAGCATGTTTATTCTCAGGTGATTATTAAGAGCTTCCGCTGTCGCATACTTAAATAAGGACAAGATTTGGAGTCCATGCTTGTATGATATTGTGTAAAAACTGCATTCAAGAAACTTATTTTGTTGTAACATATTTGTATTGTAAACCATTATGTAATGGTCGTGTGTAAACAGGATATTTTAGATTATCATTATTTGATAATCTACGTAAAGCTTTTTAAACCTTTATTGATGAAATAAAGGTTATGGTTTGTTTAAAAATGAATGCAGTCTTTGAAAAACGTCTCATATAGAGGTCAAAACCTCGCAACGAAATCAATTAATATGGAACGTTTTTAATCAATAAGAACGGGACATTTCAAGATCTTGAAAACATTTAAATATAGAACCATAAACTAGCAAGTTTAGGTTCTTGTTCTTGGTTCTTCATCAAACAAAGAATTGAAGAGAGCAAGATTCATGGAGATGCAAACTAGGAAGTTTGATCTTGAATAACAACCAACAAACAACAACTACAAGTAAATGATGATGATATCTTGTGCTAGTTTGGGGTTTTTAGAGAGAAAAAGAAAGAAGAATAATGTTGTTACTTACTAAGTTTTGAGAGAAAATGCTAGAGAGAAAAGTAAGTGCAAGTAAGTGTGTGTGAAAATGAAGTGAAATACAAGTGAATAAGTAACAAGGAAATGAAAAATGAACTCCCTTGTAGCTCAATATGGCTGACGGTTAGGAGTAATAAAAGAGGAAGTCAACAAGCAACTTTCAAATGTGGGAATGAGGTGTTAGCTAGAATGAGGTATAAGTTAAATTGCATGGGAGAAAGGTGTAGCATGCTTGAAGTGTTTTGTCTCTAAATTAAGCTAAATAATACATGTTAACCTTAATGTAATACTAGTTAATATATTGGGCTCACAAGTCTAATAAGAGTGTAGGGTGGGCTTCCAAGTCCATTTCCAATAATAAAGGCCCAAGTCCAAGTAAGTATGCAATTTAAATAAATAAAGCCCAAGTAATTAACTACTAACTTTAGTTAATTAAAAATGATTAATAAAAATTAATCATGAATGAAAATAATATTCTAAATATTATTCGTGAAAAGTATGCGCGTCAAAAAGACAAGTCGGGCCATGCAAAGTCAAATAGGATAACAAGTAAATGTATAAAAATACATTCATTAAAACGCATGTATTAATAATAAATGTTGTAAAATCCAGGGTCGTTACAAAAATCTTAGTTTTAATTATTATAACATATTGTGAAAGTGTTTTCATGTGAAAGTGTCGGGAAGCGGGTTTTCCGCTCGCGTGTCAATGTAAAACGGATCAGAATCTTTTAGTTCATTTGGACGCCGTCTAAAAGGCTTGGACGCCGTCCAGTCCTTCAGAGCTGGACGCCGTCCAGATAGCTGGACGCCGTCCAGATGTACTGTCCTACAAAAGTTTTTTTAAGGCATGTTTTTGGTCGGATAACGGGTTGGGTCGTTACAAATTTGATGCATAATGTGTGCTACCGAAGATACTTGCTTGTGATGCTATTATACTAACCAAACCGCACCACCGCATAGCTCAAAAGATAAGATAAGGATATCCAGGATAATATTTCCTGACTTTTTTCGATTATCATGATCTTAAAAGGCAAAACTAGGGTCGAGAATCTTACTATTTTCTGATTTTTTGTCGAGTATCTACATGTTAAAAGTAAAACTCAAGGTATTAAATGTATCATCAACCAACTTACTGTTGCATAACAAACCTACATGAATACCACTATCACCGCCAACAACAATATCACCACCACCACCAGTTTAATGCTCAAACGAATCCGGTCAGTGTGTATTTAAAGTTGGGGTATTAAATACACACTGACTCGATTACCACGGCCTATCTCATCACATCAATCACCGCCACCTCCTCGTTCATCGATGATCCACCCAATAGGGAAAACACCCAACCGTTCACCACCACCCCCGAATCATGTGTAACACGCACCACACATAAAAGGAACGTCTATTTTAAAAAACACAAAAGGAAAATATGTTCAATGAGCTTAAATTAGTGATATTGCTCATCCACACTATGTTTCTCATGCAATATCTACCTCGTTCTACTCGGTTTTTGATATCTTTTGGGCTCTAACAGAACGTCGTTCAATATACAAGAATGACGTTCCAAAACCTGGAACAACGTTCCACTTGGGGAACAAGGGCGTTCCAAGCCGAGAACGACGTCCCATTAAAAAGGAAATGGTAACAGAAAAATGGACATTTAGAGATCGAATCAGGAACGACGTTCCTATTAAAAAGAACGGTGTTCCATTTTAACGCGCTCAAGAATGACGTTCCACATCATGGAACGACGTTCCACTGGAAAATCTGGACAGTTTTTAGAAGAGGTATAAATAGAATGAGATGTGGATTTTCTAATAATAACTAACCAGGGATTAGATCAAATAGCTTGTGGCTGAGGAGATTAGGGTTTGATAGCTAGATTATTAAGGTTTTCATCAAATTTTCATCAATTTACATCAAAGATTGAAGATTGGAGCAAGATCTAGGGCTTGTTATTCATCATCTTTATATAGATTTTTTGTAATTTTCATAAGTTTGGTACAATCTTACTTTTTTATTGCTTAATGATGTCTGAATTCACTCTTTTACTTATATTGCTCTTGTTCTAGCCATGATTGGCTAGATTTTATGATGTACCCTTGATTATGAAGCTTGTAAGCTAATGATTATTCTTAATTATGTTTATGATTGTGTTTGGATGAATCTATGAGTTGATGATTGTGATTTGTTATTAGAATTAGCCAAAAGATCTTTTGCTATGTTTATTTTGGACCTTACTTTGATTATATGAGTTGTGTAGCTTCTCTTAGGGATTTGATTAGTAAATTGAAGCAAATTGTACTTCAACACTTAGGTGATTTAGACAATCAAATTGGGGATTTCAAGGGATTGGGTTCTTGGTTTGGATTGGTTTTCAATTGGTCCTTAGTCAAAATAGTGAAGTTTTGTTTTCTTAAGGGATTTTGATTACCAAAGGGTTTTAGGGGACTTTAACCTAGGCTAAGTACTAATGATAATTGCATGATTCAACTAGATCAATTGATATAAGCTTATGGGAATTTGCAAGTGTTGATTTGATCATTATAATATCTAGTTAGGATACTAGCATAGTTTTGAACACAATTAGATCTTAAGTGAACAAAAGAACAATCTGAATGCTTCAAGTGGAATAGTCAAGTGTGCATGCTTTTAATATTGATATTTACTTAATCATTTCTAGTTGTTTGTTAATTTGCAATTGTTTACTTAATATCTCAAAATTCAAAACCCCCAATCAAACAAACCTTAGGATGATTATGAGTTTGCATCGATTCAACTAGAAATCACCGCTCCCTCGGGACGAATCTTAAACGGAAAACTTGCTAATTACAACTACCGGGTCCTCATATGCTTGTCACATAGTTGAGTCCACGTTTGAATATAACTACAAAAGAATAAAGTATGTTTGTGAGAGCATATCAAACTTTTTGGCACTGCTGTCGGGAAGCGGTTAGCTAGTTGTATCTTTGAGTAAAGCTTTTAATTGTTCGATCCTTTTGTAAGGATTTATCCATGCAAAAGTTACTTTTCTTGTTTGTAACATCCTCATTCGGGCCTAGATGTAAGATTACTAATGTGCCCTTAAGTTAGTATTGTGTTACTATGTGCTTTTATTTTTTAATATTTATTATTAAATAATAATGTGGTTAGGACCAGTTTGTGACAAGGGTCACCGAACATGTTTGTTTATTTAATTTGGACTTCGTTTGGGTTACCAAATGATGTACAAAAGATATCAGATAACTGATAAATACCCGTGTGTCACACAGTATGGGATTTAATCCCAAATAATAGACTTGTGTCTATCCCTTTCTTGCATTTTCCAGAATTTTCCCAAACCACCCCGTTCTTCATCTTCTCCAACTACCAAAACCCTAATTCCCCATTGTTGATCTTGAGCTCGAATTGGTCTTGGAATCACGTTCTTTACACTCTACTGATTCTTTTAAGGTATGAATCATGAGCTTTCATGATCAATTTGGTGTTAAAATGGTGTTTTAAAGTGTATTTGTTCAAAAGCTTGAATTTGTGTCAAAACAAGTGATTTAAGTGTTTTTATGGTCAAATTGTTGTGGGTTTATAGTCTATAACATGTAGTAATGGAGTTGTGGTAAGTTTTGATGTCGAAAACGAGCTCTAGATCGAGTTTTGGTGAATTTAGCTTGAAGTCCGTAGCCTATGTTCAGTTTCTGAAGAAGATGAACACAGTCGGCCGACTGTCAGTCGACAGTCGACCGACCGACGTAGTGAACCAACCGATTGACAGACAACCGACCGACTGAGTATTGACTTTCGACCGATTGTGGATATACCAAATGAATCGGCCGACTGGGAATGTCAGTCGACCGGTTGTGTCGACAGTCGACCGACTGTAAGAGTCAGTCGACCGACTGAGTGTCCAGGGCAGAATATTTTACCAAAGTGTTGAGTTTTAGCCGTTATGCTGCCCGTTTGTATTTTGATGATTTTGATGTAAATTTTGAAAGTGCATAAGTGTTAAGGAGAAAAATTTTAGCGGACAGTTTTTCTGACAAAAATTTTTATATTGTGTTATTTGGTGTTAACGGACAGAAACTAACTTGTGTATATGTTTTCTCAGGAGAAAAGGAGAAAGAGAAGGTTCAGTGATTAGATAGCTGAATACCTTCTCGTTTACTGGTATTTGGTGAGTGGGACTAACTGGAGAATATAGTATATTGTAGCATGTTATATTATGATTGCCATGCTGGTTAGATATACTTATTGTTGTGATTAGTTAGTACCTTGTGATGACTGCATGTTAGTTGATGCTTGTCTGCTGGAGCCCAGTGCGTCCCTATCTTGTGGTAGCCTAATTCGATAGGAGAGATCAACCTGCGGGTTGGGTTCCTCATGTGGTAGCCTATTTGCATCCGTGTAGTATATGTTTGAATGACGGGTACGTCGCGTGTGGATGATTTATGCAGCACGGTATGTAGGAGGAACTTCCGGTAAACCCCAGCCCGATCAACTGGAGGTTAATGGTTTGGCCGAACCGCCGGAGTCTCTGTAGACTGCACTATTGGGTGATGTTTGTGTGTTAGACTAAGTGACATGATTAGTATAACACTTATGTATACTATAGCCTGTAGTTAGTCGTACTCACGTAGCTTCGTACTAATTCCCCTCCATCTCCTCCCTGCAGGTTGTTAGCTTTTGTAGATAGTGCTTTTGGGAGAAGACGGGCATGATGATGTTATGTTTGACAGGGTTAACTCTGATGTGGTCTTTTAGAATATGAACCGTGTACCTTTGAAAATAGAATGTATTTACGTCTCTTCCTATTAATATGTAGATTGTTTTAATGACACGTGACACCGGTTTGTACAAATGTTGACATCGTAATTAATTAATATTATGCTTCCGCCACGTATAAAAAAAAAAATAGCGGTGTCACAAGTTGGTATCAGTGCTGAGTTTGGCAGCATGTGCATTGTGATCTACATGTCATGTTCCCAAACTTAGAAGAGTCATGTCAAACATAACATGCTGGGGATGGGTTAAGTGAGTATTAGGACAGGTTATGTGTTAGTTGTTAGTACTAACAGAGTTTATACTAAGCTTTGGTGTGAGTGTTGTGGTAGTACAGTAATGGCAGATAACGAAGCTAACGCTACTGGACCCACTGTCCCTGGAACTGGTACTTTTAGAGCCCCTGACGAAGATGGACATGTGTCTTCAGAAGAAGAAACTTCTCAAGAAGTAATAGAACTTCAAAGTCGGTTACTAGAAGCTCAGGAGAAAATTAAGGAATTAGAACAAGAACGGGCGCAATGGAACCCAAATACCACTGCGTTGAACACAACCTTTCCTCCTAATTTTTATAATCAAGACGGTGGCAGTTCTCAGTCACAATTTCCACAAAATACCTATCAAAACTATCAAATGCCATTTCCGTTTAACCAGACTTTTCCTAATCAAATGATGTACCCATTTCAAGTCCCTGAGACAAGAAGGAAGTGTACCTATAAACAGTTTATGGACTGCAAACCTCCTGAGTACAGTGGTCACACAAACCCTACAATGACCCTTAATTGGCTAAGAGAAGTAGAGAGAGCGTTGGAAGCATGTTTTTGTGAGCCTGAATCTATGGTACTGTTTGCTAGTAGGCTTCTCAAGGGTGAAGCAATGGAATGGTGGGACTCTATCACTGCATATTTACCCAAAGAACAGATCAGTCAGATAACTTGGGAACAGTTCGCTGCTAAGGTTCGGGAGCAGTATTGTTCTGAGTATGAGATGGAAAGATTGAAAATAGAGTTTCTGAGTATGAAGATGACAGAAAGTATGATGATTGATGAAGTTTTCAGAGATTTTACATCGAAGTTAAGGTTTGTTCAACAGTGGGTACCGACTGAAAAGGATAAGATTCAGCATTTTATGCGGGTGATTAAGCCAGAATATAGAACAGTTGCGAGATTTGCAACCACGTTGGCACAGGCTCATGAGATGGCGAAGATTACTGAAGGTGATATCATGGCAGCGAAAAGAGAAAGTTCAAAAAGTGGATCTTTTGGTGGAAAATCAGAAAGTCAAACTGGTGGTCAGTCTAGTCAGCAATCAAGTAAGCAATCAGGATTTCGTGGGAAGAAGTCAGTTGGGTTTAAACAGAAGAGTAAGTCCGGTATAAGCAGATCGGGTTCAAGTTAGCCTGATTGGTGTAATGTTTGTAAGTTGACTCATGCCGGACCGTGTTCTCCAATGACCCGAAGATGTTTGAAATGTGGAGTGAAAGGTCATGAATCAACAGCTTGTTCTTTTAAGTCAAATGTTTGTTGGAGTTGCCATAAGGAAGGTCATAGATCGACGGATTGTCCATCTGCGTCAAGAGCCGGTTCTGGGGCAGGGTCAGGGGCGAGGTCAGCAACTTCCGGGGGATCTTCTGCTTCTTCTGCCGGCCAGAAGAGGAAGAATCCTCCAACCGCAGAGGCAAGGGCGTTTCAGATGACGGTAGACGCTGCAACCGCTATCGACGACGTCATTACCGGTATGTTCTTGGTTAATTCCTTTCCAGCTCGTGTGTTATTTGATTCAGGAGCGAATCGATCTTTTATGTCCTTAGGCTTCTGTGATAAGTTGAAGTTGTCTGTTAGGATGTTAGATGAGCCTTTGGGAATAGAAGTAGCTGATGGTAAAATGGTTCCATGCACATCATCTGTGTCTGGAATTACCATCGAAATTGACGGCCATTCCTTTCCTTTAACCTGTTTGTTGATGCCTATACCTAGCTTTGATGTAGTCATAGGCATGAATTGGTTAAGAGCTAATAGGGCTAATATTAAGTGTGATAAGAAGATGATTTCTTTCCGTTTGGTCGACGGATCCCGAGTGATAGCTAGGGGAGAGCGCAGTGGATTTAACTTCCCTATGGTTTCCCTAATGAAAGCTCAGAAGTCGATAACGAAAGGGTGTGATTCGTTCTTAGCCTACGTGATTGATGTTAAGAAAGAGAAGAAGCAGGTGACCGATATTCCCGTTGTGTCAGAATTTCCAGAAGTATTTCCAGATGATTTACCAGGGTTACCTCCAGTACGTGAAGTAAAGTATAAAATCGATTTGGTTCCAGGTGCTACACAAGTTGCAAAAGCTCCTTACAGATTAGCTCCGTCAGAAATCCGAGAAATGATGTCTCAGATTCAGGAACTGTTAGATAAGGGGTTTATTCGACCAAGTTCTTCACCGTGGGGTGCTCCTGCTTTGTTTGTGAAAAAGAAAGATGGGTCGCTTCGAATGTGTATAGATTACCGCGATTTGAACAAGAGAACAATAAAGAATAAGTATCCGCTACCAAGAATAGATGATTTATTCGATCAGTTACAGGGTGCTTCTTACTTTTCAAAGATTGATTTACTTTCAGGGTATCATCAGGTACGTGTTGCAGAGACCGACATACCGAAAACAGCGTTTAGAACTAGATATGGTCATTATGAGTTTTTAGTTATGCCATTCGGGTTAACCAACGCACCAACAGTGTTTATGGATCTCATGAACAGGGTGTGTCGTCAATATCTTGACAAGTTTGTGATTGTCTTCATAGATGATATCTTGATATATTCAAAAACCGAGAAAGATCATGCTACACATCTGAGATTGGTGTTAGAACTTTTGAAACAGGAACAGTTGTACGGTAAGTTTTCTAAGTGTGAATTTTGGTTGCGAGAAGTACATTTTCTGGGTCATGTGATTTGTGAACAGGGTATTAAAGTAGATCAGTCTAAGATAGAAGCTGTAATGAACTGGAACTCGCCGAAAACGCCAACAGAAATTAAAAGTTTTCTGGGTTTAGCAGGTTATTACCGCCGGTTTATCAAAGATTTTTCTAAAATAGCAGGTCCATTAAATAAGTTAACCAGAAAAGATGTAGCCTTTCGATGGACTGACGAACAAGAAAAGGCTTTTCAGACCCTTAAGCAGTTGTTATGTCAAGCGCCGGTTTTAGCTTTACCAGAGGGAATAGAAGATTTTGTGGTTTACTGCGATGCGTCATGTGTAGGTCTGGGTTGTGTTTTGATGCAGAGAAATAAGGTTATAGCATATGCTTCACGACAGTTGAAGAATCATGAACGAAACTACCCTACTCACTATTTAGAGTTAACTGCAGTTGTGTTTGCTTTGAAGCTTTGGAGACATTATTTGTATGGTACACATTGTGAAATCTATACAGATAATAAGAGTCTTCAATATATCTTTTCGTAGAAAGAATTAAATATGCGTCAACGTCGATGTTTAGAATTGATTAAAGACTATGACTGTGAGATTAAATACCATCCGGGTAAAGCAAATGTGGTCGCAGATGCTCTGAGTCGCAAGAAAACAGTCGAAAATGTTAGATTTATGAGAATTGAGATAGTTTTAGACTTGATTGATCGATTGAAAACCGTACAGTCAGTAGCTTTGAATGACGAAAATCTAAAGACTGAACAAGTGACTAAAAGAAAATTTGACCTATGCAATGACTCTAGAGGATTAAAGACCTATAAAGACCGAATTTGGGTGCCTATGCTTGGAGATTTGAGAGATTTAATCCTTACTGAAGCGCATAAATCGAGATTATCAGTGCATCCAGGTAGTACAAAGATGTATAGAGACTTGAAAACATTGTATTGGTGGCCGACAATGAAGACAGATGTTGCAAATTTTGTAGAAAAATGTCATATTTGTGCGCAAGTTAAGGCAGAACATCAGAAACCGTATGGATCTCTAAGACAGTTAGAAATTCCTCAGTGGAAGTGGGATCATATAACGATGGATTTTGTAACCAAGTTACCCCGAACCCAGAAAGGACACGACATGATCTGGGTGATTGTGGATCGTTTAACAAAGAGTGCTCACTTTTTAGCTACTCGTGAAACAGCTTCATTGAGTGATTTGGCAGAGTTGTACTTGAAAGAAATCATTAGTCGACATGGTGTACCGTTGTCAATAGTTTCCGACAGGGATACTAGGTTTGTATCTAACTTCTGGAATAGTTTACAACAGAATCTGGGTACGCGTGTAAATCTTAGTATAGCATATCATCCACAAACAGACGGTCAGAGTGAACGAACGATTCAAACGTTAGAAGACATGTTGAGAGCATGTGTCTTAGAGTATGGTGGTTCTTGGGATTCGCATCTTCCATTGATAGAGTTTACTTACAACAATTCATATCATTCGAGTATCGGAATGCCACCGTATGGAATGTTGTATGGTCGAAAATGCAGAACTCCTACGTGTTGGTTAGAAGCAGGTGAGAAACAATTTGCAGGTCCCGAGATTGTTCAGATAACTGCAGAAAAAGTTGAAATTGCACGTGAGAAATTAAAGGCAGTTAGAGATCGACAAAAGATGTATGCTGATCCGCGCAGACGTCCGGTAACATTTCATGTAGGTGATCGTGTATACTTGAAGGTATCACCGTGGAAAGGGGTGATCAGATTTGGCAAACGTGGTAAACTAGCTCCGAGGTATATTGGGCCATTTCCGATCATAGAGATTTTGAACGATCAAACGGTAGTCTTAGATCTTCCTTCAGAGTTAACAGGAATTCACAACACGTTCAATGTGTGTTATTTAAGAAAGTGTAAAGTAGACGATGAAAGTCAGATTCTTCCATTGAAAGACTTGAAAGTTGATTTGACTAAGAAGTTAGTAGAAGAGCCAATTCGTATAGTGGACAAGAAAGTCACCAAGTTAAGAAAGAAACAGATTCCAATGGTGTTAGTGGAATGGCAACATAGTTTAGGTTCCAACTTGACCTGGGAAACCGAGGAGTTAATGAGGGCGCACTATCCCCAGTTGTTTGACCTTGACCAGATTCCGAGGTCGAAATCTTCTTAAGGGGGCTAGATTTGTAACATCCTCATTCGGGCCTAGATGTAAGATTACTAATGTGCCCTTAAGTTAGTATTGTGTTACTATGTGCTTTTATTTTTTAATATTTATTATTAAATAATAATGTGGTTAGGACCAGTTTGTGACAAGGGTCACCGAATAGGTTTGTTTATTTAATTTGGACTTCGTTTGGGTTACCAAATGATGTACAAAAGATATCAGATAACTGATAAATACCCGTGTGTCACACAGTATGGGATTTAATCCCAAATAATAGACTTGTGTCTATCCCTTTCTTGCATTTTCCAGAATTTTCCCAAACCACCCCGTTCTTCATCTTCTCCAACTACCAAAACCCTAATTCCCCATTGTTGATCTTGAGCTCGAATTGGTCTTGGAATCACGTTCTTTACACTCTACTGATTCTTTTAAGGTATGAATCATGAGCTTTCATGATCAATTTGGTGTTAAAATGGTGTTTTTAAGTGTATTAGTTCAAAAGCTTGAATTTGTGTCAAAACAAGTGATTTAAGTGTTGTTATGGTCAAATTGTTGTGGGTTTATAGTCTATAACATGTAGTAATGGAGTTGTGGTAAGTTTTGATGTCGAAAACGAGCTCTAGATCGAGTTTTGGTGAATTTAGCTTGAAGTCCGTAGCCTATGTTCAGTTTCTGAAGAAGATGAACACAGTCGGCCGACTGTCAGTCGACAGTCGACCGACCGACGTAGTGAACCAACCGATTGACAGACAACCGACCGACTGAGTATTGACTTTCGGCCGATTGTGGATATACCAAATGAATCGGCCGACTGGGAATGTCAGTCGACCGGTTGTGTCGACAGTCGACAGACTGAGAGAGTCAGTCGACAGACTGAGTGTCCAGGGCAGAATATTTTACCAAAGTGTTGAGTTTTAGCCGTTATGCTGCCCGTTTGTATTTTGATGATTTTGATGTAAATTTTGAAAGTGCACAAGTGTTAAGGAGAAAAATTTTAGCGGACAGTTTTTCTGACAAAAATTTTTATATTGTGTTATTTGGTGTTAACGGACAGAAACTAACTTGTGTATATGTTTTCTCAGGAGAAAAGGAGAAAGAGAAGGTTCAGTGATTAGATAGCTGAATACCTTCTCGTTTGCTGGTATTTGGTGAGTGGGACTAACTGGAGAATATAGTATATTGTAGCATGTTATATTATGATTGCCATGCTGGTTAGATATACTTATTGTTGTGATTAGTTAGTACCTTGTGATGACTGCATGTTAGTTGATGCTTGTCTGCTGGAGCCCAGTGCGTCCCTATCTTGTGGTAGCCTAATTCGATAGGAGAGATCAACCTGCGGGTTGGGTTCCTCATGTGGTAGCCTATTTGCATCCGTGTAGTATATGTTTGAATGACGCGTACGTTGCGTGTGGATGATTTATGCAGCACGGTATGTAGGAGGAACTTCCGGTAAACCCCAGCCCGATCAACTGGAGGTTAATGGTTTGGCCGAACCGCCGGAGTCTCTGTAGACTACACTATTGGGTGATGTTTGTGTGTTAGACTAAGTGACATGATTAGTATAACACTTATTTATACTATGGCCTGTAGTTAGTCGTACTCACTTAGCTTCGTGCTAATTCCCCTCCATCTCCTCCCTGCAGGTTGTTAGCTTTTGTAGATAGTGCTTTTGGGAGAAGACGGGCATGATGATGTTATGTTTGACAGGGTTAACTCTGATGTGGTCTTTTAGAATATGAACCGTGTACCTTTGAAAATAGAATGTATTTACGTCGCTTCCTATTAATATGTAAATTGTTTTAATGACACGTGACATCGGTTTGTACAAATGTTGACATCGTAATTAATTAATATTATGCTTCCGCCACGTATAAAAAAAAAAAATAGCGGTGTCACATTGTTTTTATTATATATTTGTGTTTGGAGAAAACCTGTTGTTGTTTGTGTTGTGATCAAAGGTAAGGTACCACGGTGTATGAAAAGGAGATCCCAAAAGGATCAAGAGTTTGAACATCCATTTTCCGATCCGTAGAGGCACGTTCAAGGGGTTTATAAACATAGGGAAGAAGGGTATTAAAGAAGAACTTTGAGGTTTTACCATTTTGTATTGAAGAGATGGATGGCAACGGTCAACCACTTCAACCCGAGGGAAATCTATTCGGTCATGGTGACCCAATAATTCACCAATTGTTAATCAAGAACAACAAGTTGATCCAAATGACAAACCAATGTGGAATGCTAGGTTGGTTGCACCTACGGTGATTAAGGAAAGTTGAGGTTAATTTCTTCACGATGATTAAGGATGTGCAATTTCACGGGTTAATGGAAGAAAATCCTTTTGAACACCTTCAACAATCCAATGACATTTGTGATCTTTACAAGCATAAAGATGTTACCGAAGATGCATATAAGTTAAGGGCATTCCCCTTTTCTCTTCAAGGTGATGCTAAAGCTTGGTTAAGGAATCTACCTTCCGACTCGATTAGAACTTTTCAAGATTCAAGTGACACTTTTATCAATCACTTCTTTCCACCATCGAAGGCGGAGAGGCTTAGAATGGAGATCAATGCATTCGCTCAACGGAGTGATGAATCTTTATATGATGCATGTATATGTTTTAAGAAAATGTTGAGAGCGTGTCCACCACATGGGTTAACCAAGAGAGAGTATATCAACACATTCTATCGGGATACGAATTTATTGACAAGACAAGTTCTTGATGTCTCCACGGGAGGCGTGTTCATGTATAAGTCACCAAACGCGGCCGAAACCTTGTTAAAAGACATCCCGATTCATACTTATGAGTGGAATCCTTCACCTAGAGATATGCCAAGGAAGAGTTTAGCTCAAGTGGAGAGTGACAACGATCAAATCACGATTGCTAGCTTGAATAACCAATTTCAATCATACGGGAAGGAGTTGAAGAAGTTACAACAATCTATTGTTGCGATGCAAGTAGGGTGTGAAAGATGCGATGGACCTCACCTCACAAAGAATTGTCCCCAAATCAACCAATGCAATCACATTGATTTGGACGATATCCCAATGAACTCGGATGCTCATGTCAACTATATGAGTAATCAAAATTATCAAAGGGGCTGGTCATCAAACCAAGGCAACAACTCTTACCAAAATAACCAAGGTTACTTCAACCCAAACCAAAGAAAAGTCTCCTTCAACACCCAAAACAACCCACCACCCGAATTTACAAACCAAAACCGAAACCAAGGTTACAACCCAAACTATAACCAAAACCAGAGCAACAACTTCCAATCACAAAACCAACAACCATACAACACCCAACCTTATAACAATAAAAAAAACTCAAGCTATCAAAACAACCAAAGCTATCAACAAAACCAAGGTTATAGCCAAAATTAAAATAACCAAGGTTACAATCAAAACCAACCTCAACAAAACACTCAACCACCTCAACCTTCGAAGAGTTTAGAGGAGATGATGCAAAACTACATAAAGAAGCTAGAGACAACCGAAGCATTTTTAACTAAGGAGAATGAGTTCTTGAAGCAACAACTACTACCTCAACAAGCATCATCCCAAAACCTTGAGAGCACCGTTAGAAGATTATCAGATCAAGTTGCCAAGAGACCTCAAGGAACTTTACCATCAAATACACAAGTGAACCCCAACAATAATTACAACAACAACCAAAACAATCAACTTCAACACCAAAATCAACAAAACTAAAACAACACAAGAGTTATTCCTATTAAGAACAACAATCACAACCAAAACAATAATCAAGCAAGTTCATCAAATTCCACACCCAACCCCAAGTATGATCAACAGAACTCAATTGTTTCAATCAAAGAAGCGGACCAACACGAATGTCCTTATGTCTTTACATTCGACGTTGAAGAGGAAGAGTTTGATATGGATGAAGCATTAGAAATCAATACAATGGAGCTTGGAGTATTTAAGTTCTTGGATGATTCCAAAGTGGCGGAGTACATTCCTATTTGTGTGAAGAATGTGATGTCCATGGAGGCTACCGAGTCACCATACAAGCAATTGGGCAATGATTTCGAGAAAATTGAATTGAACAAGGTCCAAGAAGGGGCAAAGGTAGGAAATGTTTTGAATGCAATGGAGCAAAGGAACTAGGTTGAGGTTCTTGCTACACCAACCATGAGGGAATATGAGGCACCGATCCCATATCCTCAAGCATTGCTACCTACACATCCAAAGGATATGGATTGTAAGTCTATCAAAACCGAAAATGAGAATATCTATGTTAAACTACCCTTGGCGGAAGTGCTCGAAAATATGCCCAACTATGGAAAATTCTTAAAGTTACTTATGGCCAAGAAAAGGGAATGTGAGCAAGCATCCACCGCTTTCCTAAAAAGGGAGTGGATTAGGTTTTAAAAAAAATGTAATCTACCACCTAAAATGGGCAATCCCGGGCCTTTCCTAATTCCATGCAATGTAAACGGGTCGAAGATGTTTACATCATTGGCCGACTCGGGGGCAAGTATAAACTTCATGCCCTACTCAATCTATAAAGAGGTTAGGCCTAGGTGATCTTGAATCCACCAAAATGGGAGTTAAATTAATTGATCAATCTATTGGCCCAAGTGTCGAGATTGCCAAAGATTTAATTTTAAAAATAGGTGAAATGGAGTTCCCGGTCGATTTTGTTATTGTTGACATAAATGAAGATCCAGTTGTGCCCCCTGTATTGGGAAGACCTTTCTTAGCAATCGCGGGTGCTTTCTTTGAGTTTAGAACCGGAAAGTTGACCCTAAGAGACAAAGGAAAGAGCATGAGCTTTCATAGTAAATGCACTAGTTTGCCACCAATGCCTAAAACCACACCACTTGTTGTTGCTAGTGTGCAAGACACTACTAGAACAACTCAAGTTGGTCTACCAACTACGTGTGGGGGGTTGACCAATAAGAAACTAATTGAACCTAAAAGTGAAATTGATGTCCTTCATAAGTCTATGAAATAGCTATATGGACGGGTTCATCGTGCTTCATCCAAGAAGGATGAACGCTTGAGAAAACGCCTAGTGTCAAACTTGTCAAAACGTGAAAAGGGCAAACTTAAGGAATTGATTAATGAAGCTAAGGTGATGGACAATTAGTTGTTGTTAATGATAAATGATGGTTATCAAGGTGGTGATTCCCTTAGCTAAAAGGGAAGGGAATTCTACCACCCCGGTATTAGTTGAACACTTAACTAAATTGGAGTCGGGTGATAGACTCGTTAAACACTTTCCACAATCGTGTAGATAGCTCATTTAGTTGCATTTCATATAAGTTGTATGATATTGTCTTTTCGTAGCTTGCATTATCATTTAGGTTGCATTTCATGCATTTGGGTAAACTAGAAAACATCAAAAATAGTTTGTGAATGAGTTAGATTGTGCTTAACGTTTGAAAACTGCATTTCCTGGTGAGGAACGACGTTCTGGATTCTGGAACGATGTTCTTGATTAAATATGTTAACAAAATCACTTTCTAGGAAGATTGAGGAACGACGTTCCTTTTTAAGGAACGATGTTCTTGTTTAGTGTAGGAATGACGTTATGGGTTTCTGGAACCACGTTCTAGTGTGCAAAGGAACGACGTGCCACTTTAAGGAATGACGTTCCTGACCCCATTTTAATGTGTTTTGGGGGTTATTTGACTCACTCTATCACACACCCACACCTCTTTTTCTCTCTAAATTGACACACACACTAAAAAAACCCTAATCTTAACATGTAAATTACTCACTAATCTTCTAGAATCTTGCATTATCAACAATAATGAACTTCCTTAGAGTATGATTCTCACCTCTATCTTGCTTAATTTCATGATTATTTGTGATTTTAATGCTTTATACTCTATTTGCTTTATATGATGACTATGTTTGATTTAGGTTGATTGTGATGAAATTATTGTTGTAACATCCCGCTTTTTTAGGTTTACTTTTCAGTTTAATTATTTAAAGTCCGTTATATGACTATAACATCTCCCGTTAATACGCGTTTTAAAATATCTCGTTTAGGTAATTCACGCACCCGCAACCGAACTAGAGGGATCAAACTTGCCAAAGTGCCAAACCTTTGACTAGGTCAAAGGGTCAACACTTCTCCTCCTCTATTCATTTATCCATTTTCCCTTTTCCATTTTCTTTTAATACTTTCAATTATTCTCTCAAACTCCATCTCAAAGAATCATCATCTAAATTCGTTCAAGCAAGCTTCAATCAAAACACATTACATATTTAGAATCCTTGCAACTTCCTCTTCGATTCCATACCGATTTCATTACATTTGGGTAACTTTCTAAAATCACTAGATTTTGTGTTCTTGATGTTTTTAAGTTATAAAGTTGTTAATTAGTGTCTATGGCTCAAGTCTAACATGAATATATGATTTATATGTTCGATTTTGTTATTTGAAGTAACTAGCATGAACATAAACTTTGGTGTGTTTGATTTGGTGATTTTGTTGTTGAATGATGTTAAAATGTTATAAATGCATGTATTAAATGTGTTCCTAACATCAATAGTTTCAATTTGATGTGTAGGTTGTTTTAGAAAACTTCATAAACATGATTAGTGATTTTGATGTTGTTGGTTAGGGTTTGATAGAATTGAATGTGAACATTAAATGCTTTGAATGATATGAAATGTTATTTGTAAGTGTTAGGTTGTATTGTATGCTTGATCACCTTCGAAACGGCATATCATTCATGTAAATTTGTTGCCGAATCATCGAATTTCATTTATGAACTTGAATGCATTTAATGAGGAGCTTTGAATGTGATTTTTGTTGTTGTAAAAGTAAATGTGATTGATGAAATGTGTTTAGTTGTTTTCCTTGTCAAAATACCTTTCCGATGATATAAGATACATGCTTTGGTTGTTTGCGGGTCATAAATGGTGATTGTTTGAAGTTAGGTTCGTGCATAAAACTTAAAAACTGCCAGAATTCTCTGCACAGGTAATGGCGCGGCGCGCCAAAGTGGGCTGTCCAACTTTGTCAATTTTCGAAAAATGTTTGCTATGCTACGCACCTCCAATTCACATGTAACTTGTTCTAACATGCTCATATATGATTAAAAACCTCAGAAAAATAGTTCGGGACCCGACCCGAACGTGTTGACTTTTTCGTTGACTTTGACCGACCAAAGTTTGACTTTTTGTCAAACTTAACCAAATGATTATGCAATCTTTCTAACTTGTTTCTATACTTGTATCTTGCATGAAACTTGACAATTTGATTCACATTCTACATAATCGAGTCGTATTGAGCCATAGGACTAATTGAACATCTTTGACCAATCGTGACTATCGTTATTGATACAACCTAATTGTTTAGGTCGAGACTAGCATTGTTCTTGCACACGTTACTTGTTGGAGTAAATTTACTTTTCTACACTCAAGGTGAGATCATAGCCCCACTTCTCAAATACTTTTATACTTTTAAAATCGTGGGATGAGAAAACATATACATTACATACTTATATATACTTTTCACATGTATATATATACTTTTCATACTTTGATACTTTGAATACTATACAAAAGCAAAGATACATATGAGTTAGAACGAAAATCCTCAAGTCCAATTATCATTAGTTACACTTGTAGAGTGTAAGCGAGAAATTATGTTGTGTGGCCATGCGGGTTTGACGAACCCTCATTCAGATGAATGAAACGTACTTTCGATGTATAGTGTAGGTTCTAACACTATTATGTAGAGGTAAGATTCAGTTAAGTTTGATAATTGGGTGCTCGTGATACAAACACATCTTTTGAGATGTATACGCTTGATAAACGATTTATACTAAACCTTGTGATACAAATATACTTTATGCATACCACTATGATTTCACCAACATTTTCGTTGACAGATTCTTTTATGTTTTCTCAGGTCCTTGAATGCTTAATGATACATGCTTCCGCTCATTCTTTTTGATACTTGCATTGGATGTCGAGTATACTTGCATACGTGGAGCGTCTTTTGACTACTTTCAAATTGTGTCGCATATGTTTCATTGTACTTTAAACTTTGTTATGTAACTAGTTGTCGAACTACTTTGTAAACCTTGAAACATCCATACTTATGAAATGAATACGACATTTTTTCGGTCAAACGTTATCTTAAAGACTTATGACCATGTAATGGGACCTACGTAGACGGCGCCGTCAAACATGATTTGGTTGGGTCGCTACAATTGTTGATTATAGACTATATTGTTATTGATTTACATGTTTCTCATGATTAATTGCACAAATTACAACTTTGCAAATCTAGGTTTCTTCAATTTGGGGCATTTTGAAATCGGCTATTTGCGATGAAATTGGGTGATGTCTAGGGTTAATTACCAGTCTACCATCCTGCTATTGTCATTTATTACTAAAAATTGGTGATTTTTCGCTATAAATTTGCAAATTAGGGTTCATGATTTTAGCGTTTGACTAGCTTTGACTTTTTGACTTGTGATTTAGTTGATTTATAGCATGAAACACTATGGCTAATAGTTTTACTTTGTGCTTTCGGTATGCTTGCAAGGTTATTTAGGTTTGCTAGGATTGCACCCATTTAGTTGACCCGAATTGACCATTGTACCATTGTTGTATATTGACTATTTGGACTAAACATTGCAAAGTTTGAAGCTTTTATGTAACGGATTGTGAAGATTGATTGTTGAACTTAAATGTAGGGGTGAGTTACCCCTTTGATGAGTTGATTGTGGTATGGTTGCACTTATGCTAACTTTGTACAAATATGGTTTTGTTTTGTTGTTTATGTTCTATTTCAGGGAACCAAAGGCAAGGGAAAAGGTAATCAAACTGAGGGTGGTACATCTCGCCAACAAGCAATAGCAAGGAACAAACGTGCGAGACAAGAGCAATCATCAAACTCACCACCACCTCTACCACCACCACATACCTCACGATGAAGAGGGAGTTCAAGGGTACTACATACAACCATGGCTACAAGCCATTTTGAACTTACAAAATGAGGATGAGTAGCACAAGTAGTTGTGTTTTCGACTAGCCAAACCTGTCAACAATGCCAAGTACATTGAGTGGGAACCTTTAAAGTGCATCAATAAGTACAACCAACTTTTGGCAAATATAGTAGTTTTCTCAACTCCTAGCAATAAGCAAAACAAGATCAAACCTTGGTGGCTACTCTTCATAATTCGAAAGGCCACATACCTAACTCTCACAAGGGAGTTTCTCACCACTATGAGCTTTAGACAACGTCCAAGCATCAATGATGAGAGCTATATGAGCTTTCACTTGGGGGCGTTGAGAGAAGTTTAAGTTTGATAGAGTGGATTAGGATCTTAGGAGTCTATCGAGAATACTATGATAGCTCTGATGCTTTGTGGAAATATTTGCAAAATTGTCACAACTTTCTTTAGACCTTTGACTTTAACCAAAAGTGGGAACGCATGGCCGATGGACCCTTCATTCCTGACAAAAGCTCAATGACCGACATTAGGACCTTCACCCGCCGCATGATCCACATGGTTATTTCGCGTGTAATAAATAACCGGGTGGAGAATCTTCAAAAGATGTCCCATATGGATGTTTGGCTAAACCACATGATTTACAATGGGTGGAATGCGCACATCCCCAACACCATCGCCCACATCCTTTATGATGATGATGGTTGAAGACTTTAAAGCCTTCAGCGGGTGGCCATTTCGTGACAATGGTTGCCTAATACTTTGACATCAATTTAGATGGTTTAGTGAGGGAGAAAAAGTATATGAAGAAAACAAACATGAATGATTACTTAGGTGGTGACATCTTGAGGAAGGAGCATGATAAGTATGTTGAGTTTGTAAGAGGAACTACTGAACCCATCCAAGCACCAACCTTTGAGACAGACCCGAACTAAGCAGGAGGTAGTGGGAGTTCCAATGTGCCGACACAAGGGGTGTACACTCTTAGCCCACAAGATAGGGGGTTCATTAGTGATCACTTTGGTAGGATGGACTGACGTTTTTATGGCATTGAATACACCCAAGCGGGTCAAGGCCGCGATATCCAATGGCTATGCCATGCTATTGAAACAATGAAAATGAAACCCGAAGCCCCGCTACCACACCGTGAGCCATGGAGTCCTTTTGTGGATTCAATTACACCACCACTTTTTTCGACTCCATACAATTATGAATTGATAACTCGTAAATTATATAGGTTTTTTCATAACATTTTAAGGAGTTATCTTACTATTTTAAAGTCATTTTAATACCTAAAATACACCAAAATGGGTGAAATGAGGAAAAAGGTATTTCTAATGTTTTTTATTTAAGTTATGTATTAAACAGGATCAAAAATAATTAAAAATTGCAGAATTTTAGATGAAGCCACCGGCTTGGTTTTAAAGCTCAGAAAGTTCTAGTACATTGCAGAAAGCACATAATTCGAGAAATAGCAGTAAGCCGCCGGCTTACAACTGAAACCGCCGACTTAAGTCAGTTTCGTGTACTTAAAACCCCAAAAAGTTAAAAAAGGAAACACAATCAAAAAGATTGCAGACCAGTGAAGCCGCCGGCTTAACTATGAAGGCGACGGCTTGGGCTAAGGCAAATACGTGCTTTTCAACTTGCGGATTAAGTTAAACTTGCAGAAGGAGTAACCGACCAAGTGAAGCCGCTGACTTCCCACTAAATCCGCCGGCTTGGGCCACCGTGTTTGAAAACTATAAATAGAGGCCTTATGTATCAGTTTTGAATGTAACTTTTCGTTTTTCTCTTAGGGTTTTCACCAAAAATGAAAACTCTTAGTTTTAGGGTTTTGTAATCAAGTTATCAATTAAGGTTATCTTTCAGTTTACCTTTCAAGGTACATGTCTTTATCAATTTATATTATTATCACATTTTATTTACTGTTTTTCTTATCTGTTTGTCTACCACTATGAACTAAACGTTCATAGTCGTTACGTGGACAAAAACTAACTTTTTCTGGGAATCAGATGAAGTCGCCAACTTCACCAGTCCAAGCCGCCGGCTTGACTGGAACAAAGCCACCGACTTCGTGCTTCATTCTATTCAATTTCTGGTTTTTCCAGATATGTATACACTTAGTTTCTGTGAGGATTATTTAAGCTATTTTGAATCTGCTTTGTTTTAATACACTTGTTTGCATGTTTAATGATTAAGTAACTTGATTTTAGGATTGATTATCACTTAATCCAACAATCTATTATTCGATTCATACTACTTGTTTAGATCTAGTCAATCAAACTTGTTAAATTGAATTGCATGCAATTAAGTTAAACAACATTGATAGTGATACATCAATTGAATTTGAGTTACACTTATATAATAGAGTTTAATATTGTTAGGCTTAGTCGAACATCCTCTGTTTGAATGTGTTTGATTAATGATTGCATGAGAACCAAGTACAAATCAACTTTCGGCAAGTAACTTGAGTTGATCTACTTGATGTTTAATAGTTTATATAATTTGTCAATCTATTTGCATGTTAATCCTCATCATAAGATTGATATGTATCATGTAATTGAATTAAATACTAAGAATTGAGATGTTAGGTATGAACATCACGTGTCTAGCATATGCTTTAAGTCCTACCTATTGAATGATATGCAGCACTTGTCTTAACCTATTTAGGGATAATAATTGGTCTATGATTATTATCTTGATTGGTGTTAATATAAGTCATGAAACTTGCCTAATATGATTCTCGTACAAGTTATACGTTCATGTAACTGCTTTTATTTATAATTGTTTATCTTAATATTTATTTCTTTCTAAATATTTTATTATTTAGTTCATTAATAACGTACCTTCAATTATCTCTTTCCTAAGAGATAATATTCCAAATCTAAAACACAACCGAAAACCTAAAAACTATACTTCTAGTTCTTTAATAAGAGCTAGACTACATAATAAACCAACTTAAACCGCATCTACGCTCTCTTGGGATGATAACCTAGAATACTACATCTGATCAGGTCTTGTTGCTCGTTAGGGTGTTAAAATTGTATTAAATAAAGGTTAGATAAATTTAAAAGTTTTAAAAGGCAAATTAAGCACTGTACACTTTTGCACATCATGAATATTCAACACAATATGCTCAAACAATGCATACCTTGCATCAACAACGAATGCATGAAGAGGAGCGAGCACGTTAAGAGTAGGAAGAAAGGTGACAGGCCGAACTTGGTGATCAAAGTGGAACTCAATATGGTCCGAGTGGGTGGTCAAATTGGAACTATTGGAAATGATGGAGAACGGTAATTCATGCTTGGTGTTGGTTCTTGATTTTTAAAACTTTAATGGTTTGTGGTTTGTGAAACTTGTAAATAATTTATGATGTAATAATTGCGGGAGGAATGGTTTGGGATTTGAAACATTTGATGATGGTTTGTGGTTGATTTAGTTGAATGTTTAACAATTTAGGTTTCTTTGTGTTTGTGGTTGCTTAATGGTAGTTTTTTTGTGTATCCGGATGGTATGTAGTTCCCGGATAAAACAATTTATGAATTTGATGATGGTTTGTAATAATTTGGAACTTGATTAGGATTGCAATGTTTAAATTCATTTATATGGTTATTGATAATGCTAAAAACGAACATATATTTCATAGCATTATTCCTCAAGAAAGACAAGCTTTTAGTTGCAACTGTTCTATTTACAAGTGATATTCGTTTAAATAATAAAAGGTGAAGACAAAAGACAGATTCGGAGAATTTTAGACGCAAACGACCAAAAAGCTCTAAAGTACAAAATACAATCAATGAGGTTCCAATTATTGATAAGAAACGTCTCAAAATTACAAAAGTACAAGATTCAAAACGCAAAGTACAAGATATTAAATTGTACACAAGGACGTTCGAAAATCTGGAACCGGGACCAGAGTCAACACTCAACGCTCGACGCAACGGACTAAAAATTACAAGTCAACTATGCACATAAATATAATATAATATATAATTAATTCTTAAAATTAATATATATATTATATTATATTATAAAACCATCGGCAGAAGAAAACAACCAAATGTGAGCCTCCCTAGCTGGCCATGCGATCGCATGGCCTGGAAGGCATAAATCCATGCGATCGCATGAGCCCCAGTTCCAGCCCACATGCCTATAAAAATCGAGCTTTGGTGCACCACAAAAACACATCTTTTTCTTCTTCACTCAACGTAGTATATGTATATATAATTTATATTTTAATTTTAATTTTAATTTTAAATCCTAATAATAAGGGTGTGTTAGCGAATGTTGTAAGGGTGTAAGTCAAAATTCTGTCCGTGTAACGCTACGCTATTTTTAATCATTGTAAGTTATGTTCAACCTTTTTACATTAATGTCTCATAGCTAAGTTATTATTATGCTTATTTAATCCGAAGTAATCATGATGTTGGGCTAATTACTAAAATTGGATAATTGGGCTTTGTACCATAATTGGGGTTTGGACAAAAGAACGACACTTGTGGAAATTAGACTATGGGCTATTAATGGGCTTTATATTTGTTTAACTAAATGATAGTTTGTTAATGTTAATATAAAGATTTACAATTGGACGTCCCTATAAATAACCATATACACTCGATCGGACACGATGGGCGGGATATTTATATGTACGAATAATCGTTCATTTAACCGGACACGGGAATGGATTAATAGCCACTAGAATTATTAAAACAGGGGTGAAATTATGTACAAGGATACTTGGCATAATTGTTAACAAAGTATTAAAACCTTGGGTTACACTCAGTCGACATCCTGGTGTAATTATTAAACAAAGTAATAAAACCTTGTTACAGTTTAAGTCCCCAATTAGTTGGAATATTTGACTTCGGGTATAAGGATAATTTGACGAGGACACTTGCACTTTATATTTATGACTGATGGACTGTTATGGACAAAAACCAGATGGACATATTAAATAATCCAGGACAAAGGACAATTAACCCATGGGCATAAAACTAAAATCAACACGTCAAACATCATGATTACTGAAGTTTAAATAAGCATAATTCTTTTATTTCATATTTAATTTCCTTTATTTTATATTTAATTGCACTTCTAATTATAGCACTTTTATTTATTGTTATTGTATTTAATTGCACTTTTAATTATCGTACTTTTTAATTATCGTACTTTTTAATTATCGCAAGTTTATTTTATCGCACTTTTATTATTCGTAATTTCATTATCGTTATTTACTTTACGCTTTAAATTAAGTGTTTTATTTATTTAATATTTTACATTTGGTTTTAACTGCGACTAAAGTTTTAAAATCTACAAACCGGTCATTAAACGGTAAAAATCCCCCTTTATAATAATAATATTACTTATATATATATATATTTGTATTTTTATAAATTAAACTAATATAGCGTTAAGCTTTGATTAAAAGATTTTCCCTGTGGAACGAACCGGACTTACTAAAATCTACACTACTGTACGATTAGGTACACTGCCTATAAGTGTTGTAGCAAGGTTTAAGTATATCCATTCTCTAAATAAATAAATATCCTGTGTAAAATTGTATCGTATTTAATAGTATTTCCTTGTAAAATTTAATAGTATTTTATACCCCTTAGCTTTGACATCAAGTATTTTTGGCGCCGCTGCCGGGGAACTTAAAAATTTAGCTTAAAAGCCGGAAGCGCAACGCTATATAAAAAAAAAATATATATATAAAAGTTTACGGGCTACACTGTAGCAGCCCAACCCATCTGGCCCGATTTTCTACGTCATGCGATCGCATGAATATATAGCATACACTCCATGCGATCGCATGGAGTGATTTGACTTGTCTGAAACATAAGCTGTACGAAATTAGGGTTTATAATAATAATTATTATTAATTAATAACCCTAATTAGGTTATAATTATTTTATTATTTAGTTTAGTTTATTTATAATTTGTATTTTAAGTCTAAATTAGTTTTAATAATTTATAAAATTAATAGTTTTATAACATAAATAATATAAAAATAATATTTTTATAAAAATTGTAATTTTTACAACTTTTTATATATTTTTATATTTTGTCCCCTTTTAATAGTTTTAGCGTAACTTTTGTATTTTTCGCTCGTATTTAGTTTTAATTCATAGTTTTTGCCATAGTTATTTTTATTTCTAGATTTTTAGGCCTTGCTGTAAAATCCCTTAAGTGCTTTTTCTTTAGACTAAGATTTAGGTGCTTTAGAATTTTGCGACGCCTTTTTAAGTTTTAGTTTTTTTTAAGTTATTGCCATTTGGGATATAGTTTTACTTGTAAGCTTTAATATTTTTAGACGCCTTTTACCTATGTATCAATTATCATTCCAATTAGTAATCTCAATTTGCGATTATAATTTTAAGTTAGTGATAGTAATAAGGTTGGGTTAGTCGAGTGTTTTTAAGTTCTATAAGTCATTTCTTTTTATTTCTTATTTTCCGACGCCTTTTATTTTTCAACCCTTTTCTTTTTCTTTTTCGACGCGCTCTTTTTCTTTCTTATTTCTCGCTATTCTAGTTTTTAGGACATAGATTTTTATTCTACTTCTTATCTAAAATTCTTAAAATTACGAAAATTTATTTTAAGTAGTTAAATTGATAGACATCAAAATTTTATGGTTCGTAGTAATAGTTGGATTTGTACGTGGACCGGGTTATTGGAGCCAAACAGTCCTCAATTATATTGAGACCAAACGAATCCTGCCCCTCTGCTGCATCTTTTGGCTATTCGAAACGTGGGCAAAATCAGAAAAGTCTATTGATTGGATAACTTATATAATTTTTCTTTCCTTCTAAAAAACTAATAGGATATTCAGTGAATGCATCGAGCAAGACGTTCACCACCTTTTGTACGTTCACCACCTGTAACTAGATCAAGACATTTAGCAATTATTACCGCCGTTGATTTTTTTTTAGAATCGTCATCCAGTCAACCAAGTACTCCAATTCAAATTTCCGATAATCCATTTTTTGAACCCGACCTCACAATTGAGAATCCGGAGAATATTCAGGGACGATTCATAGATCCTGAACCATTAAATTTTCCTCTGGAACCACCAATCATTCAAACAGAGATTGTTGAGAAACGAACCATTAAATCAGAATCCTCTAGTGATTCCGATTCAACAAATTCAATTATGGAGAATCTGGAACCTTTAAGTATGGAAGACCGAATGAGAGCTAAACGCACTGGCCAAGGTCACGCAATTACTCATCCAGACATTAATGCGCCAGATTATGAAATCAAAGGACAAATTCTACACATGGTGACTAATCAATGCCAATTTAGTGGTGCGCTGAAGGAAGATCCAAATGAACATCTTCGTACCTTTAATAGGATCTGCACACTATTTAAAATCCGAGAAGTGGAGGATGAACAGATATATCTCATGTTATTTCCCTGGACTTTAAAGGGAGAAGCCAAAGATTGGTTGGAATCGTTACCTGAAGGGGCGATTGATACATGGGACGTTTTAGTTGAAAAATTTCTTAAACAATTCTTTCCGGCATCTAAAGCCATAAGACTTCAAGGAGAAATTGTTACGTTCACACAAAAGCCAAATGAAACTCTATATGAGGCGTGGACAAGATTTGGAAAGCTATTAAGAGGATGTCCGCAACATGGTTTAGATACCTGTCAAATAGTACAAATATTCTACCAAGGATGCGACATCACTACAAGGAAAGACATAGATATAGCAGCTGGTGGTTCCATTATGAAGAAAACTGAAACTGATGCTTATAAAATTATTGATAACACTGCTTCCCACTCACATGAGTGGCACCAAGAAAAAGATATCGTTAGATCATCTAAAGCAGCTAGAGCCGATTCTAGCCATGACTTAGATTCCATTTCCGCAAAGATAGATGCTGTCGAGAGACGAATGGAAAAGATGACTAAGGATATTCACTCAATACGAATTAGTTGTGAGCAGTGTGGAGGATCACATTTGATAAAAGATTGTCTCAGTATTGAACTAACAATGGAACAAAGAGAAAATGTTTCATATCTAAACCAAAGGCCTGAAAATAATTATCAACCGCCAAGACCTATTTACAATCAAAATCAGAACTATAACCGAAATATTCCATACAACAACCAACAAGGTCCTAACAATCAACAAGTATCCAATAATACTTACAACCAGCAAAGACCTAATTTTCAAAACAAACCACCACAAACCGATGATAAAAAGCCGAATTTAGAAGATATGATGACGAAGCTAGTTGAAACTCAAACGCAGTTTTTCACATCTCAAAAACAAACCAATGAACAAAATGCTCAAGCATTTAGAAATCAACAAGCTTCTATTCAAAATCTGGAACAAGAAGTAAGTAACCTAGCAAGGTTAATAGGTGAAAGAAAACCGGGAAGTTTACCTAGTGATACAAATGCTAACCCCCGGAATGAAACAGCTAAAGCCATTACCACAAGAAGTGGTACAACACTTAAACCACCTGAAATACCTGTAACTTCTGATGAAGCTATTCCTACTCCACAAGAACCACAACCTGAACAAGATAAGGAAAAAGAACCGGTAGTTGAAAAGGTAAATGAAGATAACACACTTAAGGCTAAACCTTATATTAAACCATACCAACCACCATTTCCTTACCCGAGTAAAATGAAGAAAGAGAAACTTGAAGCCGAGCAATCCAAATTCTTGGATATGTTTAAACAGATAAATGTAAATCTTCCTTTCATTGATGTGATTTCAGGAATGCCTAGATATGCTAAATTCTTGAAAGATCTGATCACGAATAGAAAGAAAATGGAAGAACTCTCGGCTGTTACTATGAACGCTAATTGTTCAGCAGTGCTGTTGAATAAGATACCAGAAAAATTATCTGATCCAGGAAGTTTCACAATTCCATGTTTTCTGGGTAGTCTTAGTTCAATAGAAGCATTGGCAGACTTAGGTGCTAGTATAAATTTAATGCCGTTTTCACTATACACTAAACTAGACCTTGGAGAATTGAAACCAACAAGAATAAGGATACAACTAGCAGATAGATCAATAAAATATCCTAGAGGGATAATGGAGAACATGCTAGTTAAAGTTGGTACTTTAGTATTTCCAGTAGATTTTGTTGTTCTGGACATGGAAGAAGATTCTCAAGTTCCTCTCATATTAGGAAGACCATTCTTAAACACGGCTAAAGCAATGATAGACGTGTTCGGTAAGAAACTGACCCTAAGTATAGAGGACGAGAGTGTTACCTTTTCAGTTGATAGAGCAATGCAACAACCGCAATCTGCAGATGATACATGTTATTATATTCAAACTATAGATTCACATGCAGAATTATTAGAAGAATTTCCAGAATTACAAGGAACAGGAGAATGTTCTTTAGGAGAAGGAACTGAACCAATTGATGAAGTTGAAATGTTAGCTACACTTATAGCTAATGGATATGAACCAACAACAGAAGAAATTCAAATGCTAAAAGAAGAAGACAGATATCGATACAAATCATCGATAGAAGAACCTCCTAAATTAGAGTTAAAGCCACTTCCAAACTATTTGGAATATGCTTATTTACATGGTGAATCTGAATTACCTGTAATAATATCATCTTCTCTTACTGAAAATGAGAAATCACAACTCATTTCTGTGTTGAAAGCTCATAAACCAGCCATTGCATGGAAGATTCATGACATTAAAGGAATAAGTCCTTCGTATTGCACACATAAAATCCTTATGGAAAAAGGTCATAAAACGTATGTGCAACGCCAACGAAGACTAAATCCTAATATGCAAGATGTAGTTAAAAAAGAAATTATTAAACTGCTAGACGCAGGTCTAATTTATCCAATTTCTGATAGTCCATGGGTAAGCCCAGTTCAATACGTGCCTAAGAAGGGTGGCATGACTGTCATTACAAATGAAAAAAATGAGCTTATTCCTACTAGGACTGTAACAGGATGGCGTGTATGTATTGATTATAGAAAATTAAATGACACCACCAGAAAAGATCACTTTCCCTTACCTTTCATTGATCAAATGTTGGAAAGATTAGCCGGAAATAGTTATTATTGTTTTCTTGATGGATTTTCCGGATACTTTCAAATTCCAATAGCACCCGAAGATCAAGATAAAACCACGTTCACGTGCCGTTATGGTACTTTTGCTTACAAACGCATGCCATTTGGACTTTGCAACGCCCCTGCAACCTTTCAAAGGTGCATGATGGCAATTTTTCACGACATGATAGAAGAATGCATGGAAGTTTTCATGGATGACTTTTCAGTCTTCGGTGATACATTTGAATCATGTCTAGTTAATCTGGAACGAATGCTTATTAGATGCGAACAATCAAATCTAGTACTTAATTGGGAGAAATGCCATTTCATGGTTAAAGAAGGCATCGTTCTTGGACATAAAATTTCAAAAGAAGGAATTGAAGTGGATATTGCTAAAGTAGATGTAATTGCTAAACTTCCACATCCCACCAATGTTAGAGGAGTTAGGAGTTTTCTAGGGCATGCCGGTTTTTACCGACGTTTCATAAAAGATTTTTCTAAAATTGCCACTCCTATGAATAAACTCCTAGAAAAGGATGCTCCATTCATCTTTTCAAATGAATGTATCAAATCTTTTAATATGCTTAAAGAGAAACTCACTAATGCGCCGATCATGATAACACCAAATTAGAATCTACCGTTTGAACTAATGTGCGATGCAAGTGATTTTGCAATGGGATCCGTTTTAGGACAAAGGATTGAAAAACGATTTCAACCTATATATTATGCTAGTAAGACGTTACAAGGAGCACAAACGAACTATACAACTACTGAAAAAGAACTCCTTGCTATTGTCTTTGCTTTTGACAAATTTCGTTCATATCTCGTTCTAGCAAAAACGGTGGTCTATACCGACCATTCTGCTCTTAGATACCTATTTTCGAAACAAGATGCCAAACCAAGATTAATCCGTTGGATCTTACTCTTACAAGAGTTCGATATTGAAATTCGAGATAAAAGAGGAGCAGAAAATCTCGACGCTGATCATCTTTCTCTTCTTGAAAATCCCGAATTAGAAGTTCTAAATGAATCGGCCATACAAGACAACTTTCCTGATGAATATCTATTGAAGATAGATTATAATGAAATTCCATGGTTTACAGACTATGCAAACTATTTAGTATGTGGATTCCTTGAAAAAGGATTATCGTACCAAAAACGAAAGAAATTCTTCAGTGATATAAAACACTATTTCTGGGAAGATCCACATCTGTTTAAAAGTTGTTCCGATGGAATAATACGCCGATGTGTATTCGGAGATGAAACTAGTAAAATTTTAAACCATTGTCACACAGGACCAACAGGAGGGCATTATGGGCCTCAACTAACAGCAAGAAAAGTTTATGATGCTGATTCTATTGGCCTACAATTTACAAAGACGCACACCTTCTTTGCAAATCCTGTGATGCTTGTCAAAGGGCCGGAAAAATAAGTCAACGTGATGAAATGCCACAAAATGTCATCCAAGTATGTGAAGTATTTGACATTTGGGGTATTGACTTTATGGGTCCATTTCCAAAATCTCATAATAATCTCTATATTCTCGTAGCCATTGATTATGTATCTAAATGGGCGGAAGCACAAGCTCTCCTAACTAACGATGCACGAGTTGTAGTCAACTTTTTAAAACGTCTTTTTGCAAGGTTTGGAACACCGAAAGCTTTAATAAGTGATCGGGGTACTCGTTTCTGTAATAATCAACTTGAGAAAGTTCTCAAAAGATATGGAGTAACTCATAAAATCTCCACCGCATATCATCCACAAACAAGTGGACAAGTTGAAAATACCAACCGAGCTTTAAAACGTATTCTAGAAAAAACCGTAGAATCAAATCCGAAGGAATGGTCCATTAAATTGGAGGATGCACTCTGGGCTTTTAGAACAGCCTACAAAACTCCAATTGGAACCACACCTTTTAAACTCGTCTACGGAAAAACATGTCATCTTCCAGTAGAAATTGAACACAAAGCATTTTGGGCTTCGAAGACATGTAATCTTGATTTACATGAAGCTGGACGTCTACGGTTAAGTCAACTAAACGAATTAGAAGAATTAAGACATGAAGCATACGAAAATTCATTAATCTATAAAGAAAGAACGAATAAATGGCATGATAAAAGAATCAGAAGTTCAAAAGAATTCAAAGAAGGAGACAGAGTTCTTCTTTTCAACTCACGATTCAAGCTATTTTCTGGAAAATTGAAATTAAGATGGTCTGGACCATTCATAGTCAAAAGAGTTTTCCCATATGGAACAGTAGAATTAATAAATTCAAATGGAATTGAATTTAAAGTTAATGGTCACAGAGTTAAACATTACATAGATAGTCCAACGGAAATCGACAACGAAGTTAATCACAATTTCGATACCACAGCTAACTAAGTGTGGGGAGAATCAAGTCTTTAAAGGATAATATGTATTTCTGTTAGAGTTAGATTTTCTGTTTTCGTGTAGTTCTCGAAAATGGAACCCGAATGGTCTTTCCCTAGCAGACCCTAAAGAACTAGTCTTCTCCCCCCATTCTGAATTTTTATTTTTTTTAGGTTTTTACGAAATGAAGACTGCCTGTGAACTAAACCATGGTCTAATGCTACACGCTTTGATCACTAAACGTAATAATGACACACTTTCGAGTGAAATAGTATCAGTAATCAGAGAAAGATTGGATGGAGTAAGAAAAGAATCGAGATGCGAAGATAATAAGTTACAATTTGGTAAAGGAAAATCAAAATCCGCAGCGAAAAGAAGAGCACGACACCTTGAAAGATGTCACAAATGCGGAAAATGGTCACATGGAGGTAAATGTTCAAATAATCAAACCTATTCAAATACCGAATTTGTTACTTTATGCAGAGACGGACCGTTCATATGTTTAGAAGAAAAAACACTGAATGTTCGAGGGTTACGCCTATGTAGCTATGGAAAACCAATTAAACCGACTATCTTATGAATGGGATAGATCATATAACTAAGAATACTATCTCACAGGTAAGTCTGTACAGTTTTTTTTTTATTTTTTTTATTTTTAACCTTTTGATAATAAACGCTAATTTGTTCGCTATAAAGTATTAAATTGGTATTGAATAAAATTAGGTTTGGCGACCGAAATTATTGATATCATACAAAAATTTATTACATCACTGCGAAATTTAACGTTTATTCTTAAGGTATAAATATCTTTAATCAATCAACCCAAAATATTTCAAAAATTCGTCATGAGTTAAATTAGGTCATGGAACCGAAATTACTTTACTGAAAAGAGGGGCGCATATTTTTGATAATATTTGATTGATTAAAGTGAGATAAAAGCCAAAAAGATTTTTAATTTTATTATTTTTACCATGTTTTTAAAATTAATATATAAATCTTAAATTAATATTGTAAACTTTTTAAATTAATATATTTAAAATTGTAAATATTTGAAAAATTAATCTTTTTAATATAATTTTGTATGTATAAAAACAAAAATATAATATAAGTTTGGTGTGAATTTATAATATGAATTTTTATTTAAGTTTGGTGTGAATTTTTAATTTTATGCATATTTTAAATTTAAGTTTGGTGTGAATTTAAAAACAAAAATTTACTTTATTTCGCTAAGTTAAAAATATGATTTTTAAAATTCGTCGTGAGTTAAAGACTAGGTCGTTGAACCGAAATTGCTTTACCCGAGGGAGGGACGAGAACTTTTATTATCATTATTTTTAATCTTATTGAATTAAAGTATGCCAAAAACATTAAAAAAATCCAAAAATCTTTACTTTTAAAACCGCGCTTTGATTTGATAAATCTTAAATTTTTGTCGAAGGACGGACTAGGACATCGATCCGAAAAGCCCTCATCCTAAAAAGAAACAAATTTTTAAAATTTTATTAAATGTTTTATTTAGTTTAAGGTTTTACAAAAAAAAAAAAAAAAAAAAAAAGCTGAAACACTGTTCCCGGATACCCATGCGATTTGCATGGGTATTGCACTCCAACTCCATGCAATCGCATGGAGCTGGAAAACAGACCTGATACAAAACTCTCAGCGGTTCTGTCTCAACACAAACACACACATACATTCACGAAACTCTCTCAAATCTTCACCAAATTTCGCCAATTTTCCACCGTAATTCGTTATTTTTCTTGCTCTAATCATGCCTAGATTCTCATTCTTCAGCAAAATGGTAAAAATTACACCCCTAAACTCTATAAATTCCTAGTTTTTGTGATAATTATTAATTTTTTTCCTAATGCAATTTTGTTAATTTCTAGTGTAATTAGTGTTAAATTGTTAGTATTTTATGCATGTATAACCTAGATTGATGCTATTTAACATGATTTGAAGCCAAAAACTTCAAAATTTTTAGAAATCTAGGGTTAGTGTTCTTGAGCAATTTGGGGCTTTTTGATATAAACAGGTTATGGCCGATTTTTGTCATGAATTATTGCTAAATTGAGTAGTGTAACATGTTTAGATAGTTAAATGATCCAAACATTGATCCTAAACATGATTTTTGGAGATTAAAGTGAACTTTTTAAGTCCAAAATTCATGAACTTGATTAATTTGATGTAATTGCCATTTGAGACTTGTTTAATTATTAGTAATGACTATTTTGACATGTTATTTGAGTTAAATGCTTATGAACTTTGTATACATTTTCATATGTGCTTATTTGAAAAGTGTAGAATTGTGAAAAATTGTGAAAATGTGTATAAGTTTAATTTTGATTTAACATGTTATAGTGATTGTTTTAAGTTGTTATTTTGCTAACACTAATGCATATTTGGATGCACAAATTTTGTGTTTAATGTGTTTTGCAGAAAGCCGATACTGGAGGTTCAGGAGCATCATCATCTAGACGACCAGCACCAGCACCAGAACCAGAACCAGAAATGCAACACGAACAAGAACCACAACAAGAACCACAACAACAGCCTGATCAGCACATACCTTATTATGATCCGGTACAGTTTGTTGATGAATTCATAGTATTCCTAATGAGGCCGCCAGTAGAATTCCCAACTATTCCTGAGCACACTCTGCATCCTAATCTGAGATTTGATAGGAGATGGAGAGATTACGAGACATATCAAAGGAACAAATTCAAATTGGTAACAAAAAATTTAGAGGTGCCAAGGGTAATCGATTGGGCCCCTTTGGAAACGGTCCATCTAGCTGACTGTATTAGACAACTTTTAGTTCAAAGGTATGGCAGTTCTTCTTTTACAGATTGGGAACGTCTTTTCACCATTCGTAGACCTGTATATAAGGAATGGTGTGTTGAGTTGATGAGTACTGTATCACTTGATACAAATATAGTTAGAATAGATGATAGAAGATTTCTTAGGTTTATCCTTGGCGGTAGGATGTACAGAATGTCCATGCTGGACATGGCCAGGGCCTTACAGATATATACTCCTGGTGAGTTGCTATTACCCGATTGTACAAATTTGATTCATTATGGTGAAAGGGTAGATAGTAACTTTGACGCTGACGCCATTTGGAGGCGTATGTCACATTTTGATGTTTTTACACGAGCAGGAGGACACTCCTATACACATATTGACAGAGCTGAGCTTCGTATTATTCATAGATTTTTGGCTAACTCGATTACACAGAGAGGTCATAATAAAGAAAAAATTACCTTACATGATTTATTCTACCTAAAGTGTATTCGGGATCCTAGAAGCTTTGTCAATATCCCTTACTGTGTTGCTTTTTATTTATCTAAAATGGTAGAGGGAATGCAGGACGGGAGTATAATAGGAGGAGGTATTTTTGTTACTCTCATTGGAGAGTATTTAGGTGTTGATAGGAACCAAGGGGGTCTGTAAGACTCGAATAATTATCTTGCTTGCTTGTGTATTAAGACATTCGAGAATGGGCTTCGTGGTTTAATTATATGGAATTAAGATGCACAGGAATCTGGTTCAGCTATGTCGCGCGCCGCGCGGGGTTGGGGCGCGCCGCGCCGTTTGCTGCTGACAGACCCCTTTTCTTTTAAGTGTTTTAAATGAAGGGCAAATGGGTAATTTCACTTGAGGCCGGATTTGTGAGGCATATTAGCTACTTTGGATCAGTTTTGGATCTCATTCACATCCACTCATCATCTTCACCCATTTTTAGAGAGAGAGTAAGAGTTTAGAGAGAGATTGGAGGTTTTGGTGAGGAAGGAGCTCAAATCGTTCAAAGTCTCGGTTTTTAAAGTTGTTCTCCTCGTTCCTAGCTACGTTGTGGTGGTATTGGTAAGCTCAAACTCCGAATTTCATTTGTTTAATTTGATATTCGATTTAGGGTTTTGAGTTAATTGTTGTGTAACCCTTTTAGGTGATGAAATGGGTTTATGGTGACTAGTTATTCTTGTCACTTGGCGGGTTTTGGGTTGGATGACGATTTGGCCTTGATTAGGCTTTGGTTTGGAGTTTAATCACTAGGTATAGTGATTATTGAAGTATTGGAACCCATTTAGGGTATTATGGTTGACTAATTGTGACTTTGGGTCAAATTAGGGTTCGGTGGTAATTATGACCCAATTGGCGATTTAATGATGTTTATAAACTTAAAATGGATTAAGTTGAAGTATAGAACCGAGTTAAATGTGTTTAGGTGTCAAAACTTGTAAAGGATGAGATTTTGACCTTTATGGGTCAAAATTAGGGTTTAAGTGTCAAAATGGGTATGACACGTGTTTAACACTTGTGTTCGAGTTTAATTGACATATTGGGACCATTCTCACTTGTGTTAGTGATTATGGGTTAGTTTGGGCACGGTTTGTGCTTGGAAGTGCATTTGGGTCGAAATTGCACTAATGGTTGAATTGGGTTGAATTGTGAATCCACTCTAAGTGTAATGTTGTAATTGTGATAATGGATTAGGTATTTCCCATTGGCGACTTGCGGATTACTTGGAAGCACTCTTCAAGACTTCAAGGTGAGTGATATTATCCTATGTACATATGTATGTGTAGGATGGGTGTGGGTCGAGTGAAGTGATTCTCGGCTATAGAGCTCACTTCACATATAGGTGGATTTGATGGACTTGTGCATAGGTCCAATTGGCACGGTTGTGCGTTTTGGTTGACTACCTTTGGCAAAGTACACATTTTGGGTGTACGTTATCACACGTGGTTGTGAGTGGAATAATTATGCGTGTATGTATGTAATGTATTAATTGTGTTGTACGAATGTGGTATTGTCGCGGTGTTTAAGACACCACGTTCTATGAAACGAGTAGTATTGTCGCGGTGTTTAAGACACTACTCATTGTGGAATTGACGAGTAGTATTGTCGCGGTGTTTAAGACACTACTCATTGTGTAATTGACTTGTGGTATTGTCGCGGTGTTTAAGACACCACAATGTCATGGGAGTGGAAGTGTCGCGGTGTTCAAGACACCACTCATTGTATTGAATGAAGTGTGGATTCGTCGCGGTGTTTAAGACGCCACATTGTTGTAAGGGTGAGTTAGTCGCGGTGTTTAAGACATCACCCGGGAGACTAGTGATTACGCGGTGTGTAAGTAACACTAGTGGATGTTATGAACTCCAACGGACTTTCATGTACCGTTCTCTTGTGTACTTGGTTAACCATGGTTGTATGAGTTATGTATTGACATATTTAATTATGAACTATATGCTTTTGGTATTGCTAGCTATTGTGGACTTGCGGTTATTGGTATATGCACGATATGTTGCATGATTGTCGAATTGCTAATTCGTGATTAATGTTGTGTTGTCGTGATGTAGTTAACCCTCCGGGGGTAGTTATTGGCGTTGTTCACATTGACGTTGGTGAACTTACCTTATTGATGGTATTATTAGCTTGTTGCTTAGTGATCGTATGGTATACTTAGATTAGCTTGCCTTTAGGCTTGGACGCTCCGGTATGCGGTATTTGTTTATTTATGTGGCGTGTCCATTTTATGCATATATATGTATGTAGTATATTATCATTCACTAAGCGTTAGCTTACCCTCTCGTTGTTGACTCTTTTTATAGATTGCATGCGGATTGGTGGCTCGGGTAAGCGCGAGGACTAGAAGACGTGCATAGTTGCTTTAGTGACTTACTTTTGGATCATTTAGGATTGGGTAGCGTATTCCCAATCGCCATGCTCGGCTTTGTTGTATTAAAAGTCTTTTGGTCAAATATTGTATTTCGGTACTTAAGGTGGTAAAATGGGTCGTTGTGGGACCCGCTTCGTAAACTCAATTTTATTAGTTAAACGTGCTAGTTTTATATATATGAATTTATGGTTAAAAGCGTTTTGGCTAAAAATGTCGGGAACTAGTCAAACATTTTCGTTAAATTGACTTCCGGGGACAGCGGGCTGTCCAGGTGGTTTGGCGCGCCGCGCACCCACCTGGCGTGCCGCGCAAATGAACTGCACCAGAAATTTTTTTTATGTTGTGAAATTTAACGGGAATTGTCGTGGTTTGGTTTGGATTGTTACAAGTGGTATCAGAGCATGGTCTAAGGGATTTAGGTGACTTGAGATAGGTGCCTAGACTTAGACTTTTGTGTGTGCTTAATTTGTTGCGGGACTTGTAGGATTACGGGTCGGAATGGGTTTAGTTAGTGCCTTGTTTATAGGTTGACTAACGTTTATATTAGTAATGCGGATATTATTAATATGCTCTTGTGTTGTGGTAATAATTCTCGCGTGTGTTTGTATCGCGTAGAATTTTGGTTGTGTTTGTTCTTATCATCGAGCGAGGCAGTCGTTGTACTAACGAGTCGATGCGGCGTGTGTGCGTAATAAGAACTTGCAAACCTTATTACGGGTACAAATCGTGTCTAACGAGTGATGTACGACGAGTGTTTAGCAAGATGGGACGGAGTTGTGCGTGCGATTTTATACGTTCGTGATCTAATCGTTTTGCATTTTGAGATTGACGACGCGAAATGAGATCGAGGCGAATGACGCGGAGTTTAACACTAGGGTTGCGGCCGCCGTTGCGGAGCAAATGGGTGCGTTAGAAGAAAGAATGGAAAGGAGGTATTCCGAACTTCAAAGTAGTGGTGAAATGGAGTGTTATCTTAAGAGCTTCATGAGGACTAAACCCCCGATGTATGACGGAAAGCCGGATCCTTGGTAAGCACAACTTGGATTTCGGATGTCGAAGGGTGTTTTCGTACTATTGATTGCCCTCCCGAGAGAAAGACGAGACTCGCTACGAGTTTGTTACGGGGTAGGGCAAGGGATTGGTTGGACGGTAAGATTGATCTTGTCGGTGGTGAGACGTTTATGGCCTTATCGTGGGACGAGTTTAAGGAGGAATTCTTTGAGGAGTTCCGGACTTCGGCCGATTTGTGGGAATTGCGTAATGAGTTGCAAAATTTGCGACAAGGATCTATGGAATTGAGTACTCTTAAGGCGACCTTTATGGCAAAGGCTCGTTTTTGTCCAGAGTATTTGGGGAATGATCGTTTGTTGATGGGGGATTTCTATCGGACCTTGAATGATGACTTGAAAAGTAAGATTAGTCGGGGTCAAGCGAAATCGTTTGCGGAACTATTCGACTTGGCTAGAGGTTTCGAGTCGTATTCACGATCGAAGAAAGGTGAATCTTCAAGTGAGAGAAGGGTTGTTTCTTAGGGTGCTCCGAGTAAGAGGACTAAGGGTCCGAGTGCGAGTACGGGTGGTACACGAACGGGTATATCGGATTCTAGTGCGGCTAGATGTTACAATTGTGGCGTGAGGGGTCACAAGTCTTGGGAATGTTCGATGCTGTTTGAGTTTGAGTTATTAATGCCTTGTGTTGTGCATATTGTTGTTATGGGTGACGTTCCTAATGGAAGTACCCTATGGTGACGTTTGATTGTCGGGCGAAGGGCGTAAGACTTAGTGCAACCAAGCATTCCTTGATATTTGAGAAATGTTTCTACCAAGAAACGGAAATGGTTTTGGTGTTCGATTGTTAAGCGCGTGTTCGCTTTTATGTTGAAGTGATGAACCATGAGGTTCGTCGGGTGGTTGGAACCCTTGAGATCGAGTGTTTTTAATCTCGATGTGTGTTGGTAATGGAGTCTACATGATGCAACATTAGGTGCCTCTTTTATACCTACTAGCGTGGTGTTCGACTCCGATTGTGTTGCGGTACGCTTTCGTTCAAAGTGTATAAGGATTGGTTAAAATCCTTCGTGAACTCGAGGTTAGAGCGAGATGTGTACCCAATCGTTGGTAAAGTCTACATTTGGTAGCACTGTACGGTAGTACGAGTTATGGATATGGAACGTAGTTCCAAGTGGGGGAGTTACACTCCCGCACGAGGAAGTTTTAGGGTGAGATTTCGGATAGTGCTTATGGTAGATCCGAAACTTGTGTTGGGACCTAGTTTTTGGTCGATTTGTGGTGGAGTACAATTTTGGTTCAAGTTGTACTATTGGTTTGGATTTAAATTACCACCGAGGTGGTAATGTGGTAAATCTCATTGTGAGATAATGGATGTGTTTGACGAGCAAGGTGAAATCCCTCGGTTAAGGGATGTGTGTGTGTCGGATTCTCTTTTAGAGAATTATTGTTTGGTTCCTATGTTTGATATAGGTGGTTCTTGCTCGATTGTGGGTGGTTAGTGGTATCCGTTAGGGTTCCCCATAGTGTAGCAGAGCGCGATGTTGCACTACTCGATGTTTGAGGCCAAGTGCGTATGAGATTGGTGAAGCATGACCTTCGGGGTCCGCTGACTTCATCATGGTATTGTTGATTGGTGGAGCATGACCTTCGGGGTCCGCTGACTTCATCATGGGATTATATCGGTGAAGCATGACCGTTGACGGGGTCCGCTGACTTCATCGGGTGTTGAGTGATCTATCGGTTGTTTTATACACCGATGGTGGGATCGTGAGGACCATGTTGTGTGATTAGGGATGCGATAGCCGTGTTTCGCTCACATGTTGTTACGGGTGTGACAATAGTCGATTTTGTACACCTTAGGTTTAGCGTTGCCATAGTCGTTTTGGGCGCTTTTGGTTTTAGCCGTTGGATTTTGATGCTATGGTAGTTGCGTATAGGTCGTATTGCGCACTACAAGGGATGTTAGTGATTAATGTTATCCGTAAGGATTTGTTTGGTTCGGTCTTCATCGTTTCGGATTGTTGACTTTAAGTTGAGACTTGGTTGCTTTTAGCGTTGTCCTTGGTAAAGGTACGCTAAGGAAATTAATATCTCGGTATGAGATTTGTTGAGTTTTCCCGATGTTAGGGAAGGAGTATGGTGTTAGTGCTCGGATTGTGGTTTTGATAAATCGCGGGTGACGATTTAGTTGTTGAAGGCGATTCGTTGGGAAGAATTTCCTGGAAAGTCGGATTGGAACTTATGTTGAGGACCGTAGAGTGGGGTCCATTTGGTCAAGTGACAGGGATCACGAGGACGTGATCGAGTTTAAGTGGGGGAGAGTTGTAAGACCCGAATAATTATCTTGCTTGCTTGTGTATTAAGACATTCGAGAATGGGCTTCGTGGTTTAATTATATGGAATTAAGATGCACAGGAATCTGGTTCAGCTATGTCGCGCGCCGCGCGGGGTTGGGGCGCGCCGCGCCGTTTGCTGCTGACAGACCCCTTTTCTTTTAAGTGTTTTAAATGAAGGGCAAATGGGTAATTTCACTTGAGGCCGGATTTGTGAGGCATATTAGCTACTTTGGATCAGTTTTGGATCTCATTCACATCCACTCATCATCTTCACCCATTTTTAGAGAGAGAGTAAGAGTTTAGAGAGAGATTGGAGGTTTTGGTGAGGAAGGAGCTCAAATCGTTCAAAGTCTCGGTTTTTAAAGTTGTTCTCCTCGTTCCTAGCTACGTTGTGGTGGTATTGGTAAGCTCAAACTCCGAATTTCATTTGTTTAATTTGATATTCGATTTAGGGTTTTGAGTTAATTGTTGTGTAACCCTTTTAGGTGATGAAATGGGTTTATGGTGACTAGTTATTCTTGTCACTTGGCGGGTTTTGGGTTGGATGACGATTTGGCCTTGATTAGGCTTTGGTTTGGAGTTTAATCACTAGGTATAGTGATTATTGAAGTATTGGAACCCATTTAGGGTATTATGGTTGACTAATTGTGACTTTGGGTCAAATTAGGGTTCGGTGGTAATTATGACCCAATTGGCGATTTAATGATGTTTATAAACTTAAAATGGATTAAGTTGAAGTATAGAACCGAGTTAAATGTGTTTAGGTGTCAAAACTTGTAAAGGATGAGATTTTGACCTTTATGGGTCAAAATTAGGGTTTAAGTGTCAAAATGGGTATGACACGTGTTTAACACTTGTGTTCGAGTTTAATTGACATATTGGGACCATTCTCACTTGTGTTAGTGATTATGGGTTAGTTTGGGCACGGTTTGTGCTTGGAAGTGCATTTGGGTCGAAATTGCACTAATGGTTGAATTGGGTTGAATTGTGAATCCACTCTAAGTGTAATGTTGTAATTGTGATAATGGATTAGGTATTTCCCATTGGCGACTTGCGGATTACTTGGAAGCACTCTTCAAGACTTCAAGGTGAGTGATATTATCCTATGTACATATGTATGTGTAGGATGGGTGCGGGTCGGGTGAAGTGATTCTCGGCTATAGAGCTCACTTCACATATAGGTGGATTTGATGGACTTGTGCATAGGTCCAATTGGCACGGTTGTGCGTTTTGGTTGACTACCTTTGGCAAAGTACACATTTTGGGTGTACGTTATCACACGTGGTTGTGAGTGGAATAATTATGCGTGTATGTATGTAATGTATTTAATTGTGTTGTACGAATGTGGTATTGTCGCGGTGTTTAAGACACCACGTTCTATGAAACGAGTAGTATTGTCGCGGTGTTTAAGACACTACTCATTGTGGAATTGACGAGTAGTATTGTCGCGGTGTTTAAGACACTACTCATTGTGTAATTGACTTGTGGTATTGTCGCGGTGTTTAAGACACCACAATGTCATGGGAGTGGAAGTGTCGCGGTGTTCAAGACACCACTCATTGTATTGAATGAAGTGTGGATTCGTCGCGGTGTTTAAGACGCCACATTGTTGTAAGGGTGAGTTAGTCGCGGTGTTTAAGACATCACCCGGGAGACTAGTGATTACGCGGTGTGTAAGTAACACTAGTGGATGTTATGAACTCCAACGGACTTTCATGTACCGTTCTCTTGTGTACTTGGTTAACCATGGTTGTATGAGTTATGTATTGACATATTTAATTATGAACTATATGCTTTTGGTATTGCTAGCTATTGTGGACTTGCGGTTATTGGTATATGCACGATATGTTGCATGATTGTCGAATTACTAATTCGTGATTAATGTTGTGTTGTCGTGATGTAGTTAACCCTTCGGGGGTAGTTATTGGCGTTGTTCACATTGACGTTGGTGAACTTACCTTATTGATGGTATTATTAGCTTGTTGCTTAGTGATCGTATGGTATACTTAGATTAGCTTGCCTTTAGGCTTGGACGCTCCGGTATGCGGTATTTGTTTATTTATGTGGCGTGTCCATTTTATGCATATATATGTATGTAGTATATTATCATTCACTAAGCGTTAGCTTACCCTCTCGTTGTTGACTCTTTTTATAGATTGCATGCGGATTGGTGGCTCGGGTAAGCGCGAGGACTAGAAGACGTGCATAGTTGCTTTAGTGACTTACTTTTGGATCATTTAGGATTGGGTAGCGTATTCCCAATCGCCATGCTCGGCTTTGTTGTATTAAAAGTCTTTTGGTCAAATATTGTATTTCGGTACTTAAGGTGGTAAAATGGGTCGTTGTGGGACCCGCTTCGTAAACTCAATTTTATTAGTTAAACGTGCTAGTTTTATATATATGAATTTATGGTTAAAAGCGTTTTGGCTAAAAATGTCGGGAACTAGTCAAACATTTTCGTTAAATTGACTTCCGGGGACAGCGGGCTGTCCAGGTGGTTTGGCGCGCCGCGCACCCACCTGGCGCGCCGCGCAAATGAACTGCACCAGAAATTTTTTTTATGTTGTGAAATTTAACGGGAATTGTCGTGGTTTGGTTTGGGTTGTTACAGGGTCCATTACAGCTTTGTAGAGAACAGGTTGAGCCCTTAGGATTGAAAGTTTATGTGGGTGCTAAGGTATTGAAAAGTAGACGTAACCAGGCAGTACCCTATGAGGGATCTCATCCTCAGGTAGAGAGAGGCTCAGACGAGGAAATGGAGGAGGCGGAAGACATTAGGGATGTCTTTCGAGATGCTATTCTTGACGTCCACGTTCGTAAAGATGAGGAAGCAATGACGAACGCGGCCAGACATAGTATGTATGAGCAGTGGAACTGCGAGCGAGTATACGAGGATTATAGGCGACGCCAACACGATAGCTGGTTAGTTCATCAGCACCAAATCATGAGCCAGCTATCATATCAGGTACCAAATAACTATGTACCTACTCGACCTGCTCATTTTCCGCCACACAGCCCCGATATCCGACCACCCTTTAACCGGTATGACTATAACCAAGCCTATCAGAACACCTATAACCAACAATGGAACCCACCTGATGAGATGAGCTGGAACCCCTATCCAGACTGATTTGGTTCCATTTGGTTATTTATATGATTTTTATGTTTTTATCTTTTTACTTATTCATGTTTAAACTTATGTTATTAAATATACTTATGTAATCTTTATCATTTTTATTATTATTGTGTACTAATATTTCACATTTAGGATTTGAAAGTGGGATATTAAGTCCCATTTCAAATTACCATGCATGTTTATATTTGTATGTATGTATATTGTAAATTGTACAAAACAGGGTAAAACAGCGCATTTTCAAAGACTGGCATTAAGTTCAGCAAAAGCTACTAATTTTGACGACAAGATGACAAATAAATGTGATGTAACAACAGACGAAATGAACAAATGATATGCACCATTTATCATTCAGCAACCAAACGCCAATATGTTTGGAAACTTTGGTAAAATTTAATCATTTTTACGCTAATCACCCTCAATAATTTAAATTGTTACTGATTTCTTGCAAATGAGGGTATTGCATGATCTTAAGTGTGGGAAGGGGTTAAATTCTTTCGGATTTTTAAAATTTTTATCTTAAATACTTGGTTACCATTAAAAATACTAGTAACGTAGTAGTTGTATTAGAATCTAGTGCTCTCTGATGATAAAGAACAGCCCTAGTCTTATATACTGACTACCCAATTCTAGTAAAATTTTCAAAATTTTCAATTAAATGAACTCAAAATCATGTTTATACATATTTATGAATGATAAAACTAGGTGTTAACACCGAAATTATTGTTACCTCAGAAAGGACATAAATTGAGAAACAAACCAAAATATTAAAATTCATTTAAAATGCAATAGAGGACAATAAAAAGGAAAATAAAAGCCAAGTGTGGGAAAAATTACCAAGTTATCTTAAACATATGTCACATATTTCTGTAACAAATAATTGAAGATACTTTTGCTTTGGACTAAACTAAACTGTTTTACCCGATGAAAGAAAATAAGAGATGGATCTACACGATGAATCAATTCCATCGTTAAAAGGAAGTAAAGTGTTTCAAAAAAAGAAACGCGCTTCTTGATTTAGGTCATGAAGTTGTCGTCCAGACCAGCTGTAGGTTGATGAAAAATCTAGAAAAGTCATCTCTAAAATCAGCAGGAAATCCACGGACCTCAGCATCAAACAGGGTCGCCAAGTGGTCAGATTTATCATAACCATGAGAAGGATTTATCTCATACAATGGGGGGCACCGTGCAAATTAGCTTGATAAGACTAATAAATCAGATCCCCAGAAAGGATAATCTCCTTAAAAGATCAAAAATCAGCTTTTAAGCCTGATATTACTCAATCCTAGAGATTGACCTTAAAGATTGAGAATTCAAACTCATGGAATTCAATGATATCTAAACTAGAGCTTGAACGAGAAAATATTTTGATCAAATTATAAACCGATTTGTTTTCTGAAAACCCATTTTCAATGCTTTCATTACCATTGAACGTAAAATCCTAGGAATTCACCTGGAATTCATTAGGTCATCTGAACCAAATCGGGTGTCAACCGTAAGAACGGTGGTTGCATAGCATGGTTAAAGACAGGACCTTGTGCCAGACCGACAAATTATAAGGGTGAGCTTTACTATTGCTCCTACAAAGGATAGTAATTGCGTTCGACACATTATAGACCATAATTAAAAGTATGTCAGGGGACATTGCCTTAACAGTTGCTTGTTCAACGCTTTCCTGTATAACCGGACGGTAGTTTACCGAAAGGTAATATACGGAGCAAGTATACTGGATGTGTTGCTTTCCTAATACAAGGTTAGCAAGTGGGTGACACAAAACCACAAGTTTTGAGCTAAAATTTTCAAATCTGAAACCCACCAAACCCACAAAAATATTTTACAAACACCGGTGAAGGGTTATTCCGAAAAACTTATCTAGGGTAAAAACTAGATTTAATTTTCAAAAGATCAAATGTTTTCATAAAGATCCAATTTCCTTAATGGATCTAAATTTTATAGTCATGTGGGACTGTAAACCACATCGTTACTACCATTGTTTATACCGCCGTATTGAAATCACTGATGTACAAAGTGTGAAGAATAAAGAAGTGATTCTAGTATTTCAAGACTATATTGCTTGAGGACAAGCAACGCTCAAGTGTGGGAATATTTGATAATGCTAAAAACGAACATATATTTCATAGCATTATTCCTCAAGAAAGACAAGCTTTTAGTTGCAACTGTTCTATTTACAAGTGATATTCGTTTAAATAATAAAAGGTGAAGACAAAAGATAGATTCGACGAATTTTAGACGCAAACGACCAAAAAGCTCAAAAGTACAAAATACAATCAATGAGGTTCCAATTATTGATAAGAAACGTCTCAAAATTATAAAAGTACAAGATTCAAAACGCAAAGTACAAGATATTAAATTGTACGCAAGGACATTCGAAAATCCAGAACCGGGATCAGAGTCAACTCTCAACGCTCGACGGAACGGACTAAAAATTACAAGTCAACTATGCACATAAATATAATATAATATATAATTAATTCTTAAAATTAATATATATATTATATTATATTATAAAACTGTCGGCAGAAGAAAACAACCAAATGTGAGCCTCCCCAGCTAGCCATGCGATCGCATGGCCTGGAAGGCATAAATCCATGCGATCGCATGAGCCCCAGTTCCAGCCCACATGCCTATAAAAATCGAGCTTTGGTGCACCACAAAAACACATCTTTTTCTTCTTCACTCAACGTAGTATATGTATATATAATTTATATTTTAATTTTAATTTTAATTTTAATTTTAAATCCTAATAATAAGGGTGTGTTAGCGAATGTTGTAAGGGTGTAAGTCGAAATTCTGTCCGTGTAACGCTACGCTATTTTTAATCATTGTAAGTTATGTTCAACCTTTTTACATTAATGTCTCGTAGCTAAGTTATTATTATGCTTATTTAATCCGAAGTAATCATGATGTTGGGCTAATTACTAAAATTGGATAATTGGGCTTTGTACCATAATTGGGGTTTGGACAAAAGAGCGACACTTGTGGAAATTAGACTATGGGCTATTAATGGGCTTTATATTTGTTTAACTAAATGATAGTTTGTTAATGTTAATATAAAGATTTACAATTGGACGTCCCTATAAATAACCATATACACTCGATCGGACACGATGGGCGGGATATTTATATGTACGAATAATCGTTCATTTAACCGGACACGGGAATGGATTAATAGCCACTAGAATTATTAAAACAGGGGTGAAATTATCTACAAGGACACTTGGCATAATTGTTAACAAAGTATTAAAACCTTGGGTTACACTCAGTCGACATCCTGGTGTAATTATTAAACAAAGTAATAAAACCTTGTTACAGTTTAAGTCCCCAATTAGTTGGAATATTTGACTTCGGGTATAAGGATAATTTGACGAGGACACTCGCACTTTATATTTATGTCTGATGGACTGTTATGGACAAAAACCAGACGGACATATTAAATAATCCAGGACAAAGGACAATTAACCCATGGGCATAAAACTAAAATCAACACGTCAAACATCATGATTACGGAAGTTTAAATAAGCTTAATTCTTTTATTTCATATTTAATTTCCTTTATTTTATATTTAATTGCACTTCTAATTATAGCACTTTTATTTATTGTTATTGTATTTAATTGCACTTTTAATTATCGTACTTTTTAATTATCGCAAGTTTATTTTATCGCACTTTTATTATTCGCAATTTCATTATCGTTATTTACTTTATGCTTTAAATTAAGTCTTTTATTTATTTAATATTTTACATTTGGTTTTAACTGCGACTAAAGTTTTAAAATCGACAAACCGGTCATTAAACGGTAAAAATCCCCCTTTATAATAATAATATTACTTATATATATATTTGTATTTTTATAAATTAAACTAATATAGCGTTAAGCTTTGATTAAAAGATTTTTCCTGTGGAACGAACCGGACTTACTAAAAACTACACTACTGTACGATTAGGTACACTGCCTATAAGTGTTGTAGCAAGGTTTAAGTATATCCATTCTCTAAATAAATAAATATCTTGTGTAAAATTGTATCGTATTTAATAGTATTTCCTTGTAAAATTTAATAGTATTTTATACCCCTTAGCTTTGACATAAGTTATGTTTGTGTGGTTAAATGTTTTATCGTGCATTTTTTGTTAGTATAAAGAACATCTTGTGAATTGTTGTGATGGATTGGTTGATAGGTTGTGTAATTTGTTATGCTTGTAATTGGTTGGTCATGTTTGTGATGAAATCGGATGCTTGTGAATCTATTGTGGGTGAACATACTTATTCAAGTATCGCCTCACACATTGTGTACTTTATGAGCATACTTGAATATGTAGGGAAAGCCATATGCAATTGGTTCCTTCTTTTGGCTCAACTAGTGGTACCACAACAAGCAAGCAAATTTGGTGACTAAGTATTATCCGATTGGTGACAACAAAGATCATTTGATCTAATTCCATTTTTTTCTTTCTCTTCTCTTCTCTTCTCTATTCTATTTCAAAATGTCCCTCAATTTTACTAATTTTATCATTCAATGCAATGAGGGCATTGCATCAAACTATATGTAGGGGGAGAGTTAAAATTTTGGGTCATTTTGAACTTTTTTGATTAAACTTGTCACATGCACTCTATAAAAGATTAAGCTTGCAATGTTAATAAATTTTTGGAACAAGTTCTTACCATTGAATTAGCTTAAATCTTTAACACTTAAATGGCAACAAAACTTGTAATTTTAAAAGGAAAAGTAAAGTCTTTTCCTTGTGTTTCAAACCTAAGGAAGTAAAGTCTTCTTTTTGTCTTTGTAATCTACAAAGTGGAAGTAAAGTCTTCTACTTTCAAGTGATTCAAGTGCTTAAAATTGAAAATTTTTAGGGAATCAAATTGTTTTTCTTGGAAGTAAAGTCTTCCATGTGTGATTTAAAACTCAAGTGTTTAAAGCTTTAAGCTTTAACACTTCTGAATGATTCAAGTCCATCCACTAAAGAGAGTCAAGTCTCCTGAGTGCCATTCTACTTGGTGTGGGATACTTCCTAATTCACACCATTTCATATTGACATTGGTTGATTCATTATTTCACGATGTTTCAACCGATGTATCATATCGAGGGAAGAGGAGCCACCGAGCTTCACAATGTGCTATCCTTTTTAGAAGAATGGCTTCGTGTCAGTGTTGCTAGATAACACACGCCAAAGCCAAAATCTATGGCACCTTGGTCTATCAATTAACGGATGGGTAGTTTCTACTTCCCACACTTTCTCAATATAAGCATAAAAGCTTGTTATGTGGGTAGTAGCCAAGTGAATAAAAGCTTTAAGCTTTGACACTTCCGGGAGAGTCGAGTCCTCCCATGTTTTGTTTTGGAAGTCAAGTCTTCCAAACTTGAAAGTAAATTCTTCCAAGTTAAGTTGAGATTCAAAAGACCTAAGCTTGAAAGTAAAGTCTTTCAAGTATCGTTCAATAGACCCACCATAAAACTCACTCCTGAGGTAGTTACTTTCCCATCGCTTACGTTTACCGGGGAAGTAGCTACCCGTGTGGTCGTCCCACCACCGGGGTGGCTTGTATGCACATAACCTTATGAGCCCAAGGTAGCTTTTGTCTCATCGCCTTCAATACAAGAAGGTAGTTCACTTTTGTGATATACCGGGGCAATAGCTATCCGTGCGGTTGTCGCAAAACCGGGATGGCTTTGGAATGCACAAAGCTTGAAACCAAAATTTTCGGAAAACTTGTCCTGTTTCACAACTTGACTCGGTTTTCCTTTCTAAAAACAAAAATAGTTTTCCTAAAAAGCCTTGTCTTCCTTAAGGCTAAAACATTTTCTTGGGTGACTCATGTAACTTGGCGCTCCAATACACCGAAAGTGAAGCTTAATGATATTATGATTTGAAGAATGCTCCTAGAAAGGTTTGCACTAAAAAATCTCGAATCTTGATTTGATTACTATTAATTTTAAAACCTTGTGGATATTTGAGCCTTTCTAGGGAGCATGTATGTTTATTTGTTTGTTTGATTGCTTTGAAGAGTTATGAAGATATTAGTCTAGGCTTGAATGGTGATTGATTTTGAGGATATTTGAAGAATTGAAGTTTGTTGAATTGTTTGAGCTTGAAGTTTGTTAGTGTTCGTGAAAGAAGAAGAAGATGAGAAGAGGTGAATGCTTGGTCCATGGCAAATGCAAGTACTTGGAGAACATTTGAGCCTTCAAAGTGCATACTCATTGAAGTATACCTTATTTGCTCAACTTTTGCACTTTTATCATTATCATTAGCTTGTTCATATTTGCTAGAGGCATTTATCCAAGTCTTGTTTATTGTTGTGCTTGCTTGAGGACAAGCAAGGTTCAAATGTAGAGGGTTTGATATTGCTCATCCACACTATGTGTCTCACGCAATATCTGCCTCGTTATACTCGGCTTTTGATATCTTTTGGGCTCTAAATGTTAAGAAAATGGGACTAGTCACGTTTTGAGTGCTACTGTTGTTCTAAGGGTGAAAATGGTGTAAAATTGACCAAAGTGAGTGAAAAAGATTAAGAAAACTGCAAAGTGCTATAATTGGCTCAAGAACAACGTTCCTGTTCATCAGAACGACGTTCCATACACAAGAACAACGTTCCAAAACCTGGAATGACGTTCCACCTGGGGAAAACGGGCGTTCCAAGCCAAGAACGACGTCCCATTATAAAGGAAATGGTAACAAAAAAATGGGCATTTAGAGATCGAATCAGGAACGACGTTCCTATTAAAAAGAACGGTGTTCCATTTTAACGGGCTCAAGAACGACGTTCCACATCATGGAACGACGTTCCACTGGAAAATCTGGGCAGCTTTTTGGAAGAGGTATAAATAGAATGAGATGTGGGTTTTCTCATAACAAGTAACTAGGGATTAGATTAAATAGCTGGTGGCTAAGGAGATTAGGGTTTGATAGCTAGATTGTTAAAGGTTCATCAAGTTTTTATCAATTTACATCAAGAATTGAAGATTGGAGCAAGATCTAAGGCTTGTTCTTCATCTTCTTCATCTAGCTTATTTGTAATTTTCATAAGTTTGGTACAATCTTACTTTTGTTATTGCTTAATGATGTTTGAATTCACTCTTATTACTTGTATTTCTCTTGTTCTAGCCATGATTGGCTAGATTTTATGATTTACACTTGATTATGAAGTTGTAAGCTACAGATTTTTCTTAATTATGTTTATGATTGTGTTTGGATGAATCTATGAATTGATGATTGTGATTTGTTATTAGAATTAGCCAAAAGATCCTTTGTTATGTTTGTTTTGGACTTTACTTTGATTATATCAGTTGTGTAGCTTCTCTTAGGGATTTGATTAATGAAGTAACTTGTACTTCAATACTTAGGTGATCTAGATAATCAGATTGGGGATTTCAAGGGATTGGGTTCTTGGTTTAGATTGATTTTCAATTTGTCCTTAGTCAAAATAGTGAAATTTGGTTTTCTTAAGGAATTTTGATTACCAAAGGGTTTTAGGGGACTTTAACCTAGGCTAAGTACTAATGATAATTGCATGATTTAACTAGATCAATTGATATAAGTTTATGGGAATTTGCAAATGTTGATTTTGTCATTATAATATCTAGTAGGGATACTAGCATAAGTTTGAACACAATTAGATCTTAAGTGAACAAAAGAACAATCCGAATGCTTCAAGTGGAATAGTCAAGTGTGCATTTTTTTTATATTGATATTTACTTAATCATTTCTAGTTGTTTGTTAATTTGCAATTGTTTTCTTAATATCTCAAAATTCAAAACCCCCCAATCAAACAAACCTTAGGATGATTATGAGTTTTCATCGATTCAACTAGCAATTACCGCTCTCGGGACGAATCTTAAATCGGAAACTTTATAATTACAACTACCGAGTCATTATTTCTCGAATGCTTGTCACATAGTTGAGTCCACGTTTAAATATAAATACAAAATAATAAAGTATGTTTGTGAGAGCATATCAATTAGCTCATCAACTGAATCTTGATTTTTCAGAATAACAGATCTTCTACTTTATTTTTCAGTGTAATTGATCTTGCTAATGATATCTTTAAGTTCTTAATGATCCACCATCTGTTGCAAGATGTTGTCATCCAAAATCACAACATTCGCTTTTCTCCTAGGTTCCCGATCAACCTCGATAGATGACGAAAATAACAGTTCTGGTAACCGTCATTTCTGAACTTGTCGATCATATATATCACTGATGGTGGTTCCAGATTTATTGAATTGTAAGTTTTAATTGCATATCATCTGTTTACTGCATATATGAAATGTCCCGTTCTTATTGATTAAAAACGTTCCATATTAATTGATTTCGTTGCGAGGTTTTGACCTCTATATGAGACGTTTTTCAAAGACTGCATTCATTTTAAAATAAACCATAACCTTTATTTCATCAATAAAGGTTTAAAAAGCTTTACGTAGATTATCAAATAATGATAATCTAAAATATCCTGTTTACACACGACCATTACATAATGGTTTACAATACAAATATGTTACAACAAAATAAGTTTCTTGAATGTAGTTTTTGCACAATATCATACAAGCATGGACTCCAAATCTCGTCCTTATTTAAGTATGCGACAGCGGAAGCTCTTAATAATCACCTGAGAATAAACATGCTTAAACGTCAACAAAAATGTTGGTGAGTTATAGGTTTAACCTATATATATCAAATCATAATAATAGACCACAAGATTTCATATTTCAATACACATCCCATATATAGAGATAAAAATCATTCATATGGTGAACACCTGGTAACCGACATTAACAAGATGCATATATAAGAATATCCCCATCATTCCGGGACACCCTTCGGATATGATATAAATTTCGAAGTACTAAAGCATCCGGTACTTTGGATGGGGTTTGTTAGGCCCAATAGATCTATCTTTAGGATTCGCGTCAATTAGGGTGTCTGTTCCCTAATTCTTAGATTACCAGACTTAATAAAAAGGGGCATATTCGATTTCGATAATTCAACCATAGAATGTAGTTTCACGTACTTGTGTCTATTTTGTAAATCATTTATAAAACTTGCATGTATTCTCATCCCAAAAATATTAGATTTTAAAAGTGGGACTATAACTCACTTTCACAGATTTTTACTTCGTCGGGAAGTAAGACTTGGCCACTGGTTGATTCACGAACCTATAACAATATATACATATATATCAAAGTATGTTTAAAATATATTTACAACACTTTTAATATATTTTGATGTTTTAAGTTTATTAAGTCAGCTGTCCTCGTTAGTAACCTACAACTAGTTGTCCACAGTTAGATGTACAGAAATAAATTGATAAATATTATCTTGAATCAATCCACGACCCAGTGTATACGTATCTCAGTATTGATCACAACTCAAACTATATATATTTTGGAATCAACCTCAACCCTGTATAGCTAACTCCAACATTCACATATAGAGTGTCTATGGTTGTTCCGAAATATATATAGATGTGTCGACATGATAGGTCGAAACATTGTATACGTGTCTATGGTATCTCAAGATTACATAATATACAATACAAGTTGATTAATTTATGGTTGGAATAGATTTGTTACCAATTTTCACGTAGCTAAAATGAGAAAAATTATCCAATCTTGTTTTACCCATAACTTCTTCATTTTAAATCCGTTTTGAGTGAATCAAATTGCTATGGTTTCATATTGAACTCTATTTTATGAATCTAAACAGAAAAAGTATAGGTTTATAGTCGGAAAAATAAGTTACAAGTCATTTTTGTAAAGGTAGTCATTTTAGTCGAAAGAACGACGTCTAGATGACCATTTTAGAAAACATACTTTCACTTTGAGTTTAACCATAATTTTTGGATATAGTTTCATGCTCATAATAAAAATAATTTTCTCATAATAACAACTTTTAAATCAAAGTTTATCATAGTTTTTAATTAACTAACCCAAAACAGCCCGCAGTGTTACTACGACGGCGTAAATCCGGTTTTACGGTGTTTTTCGTGTTTCCAGGTTTTAAATCATTAAGTTAGCATATCATATAGATATAGAACATGTGTTTAGTTGATTTTAAAAGTCAAGTTAGAAGGATTAACTTTTGTTTGCGAACAAATTTAGAGTTAACTAAACTATGTTCTAGTGATTACAAGTTTAAACCTTCGAATAAGATAGCTTTATATATATGAATCGAATGATGTTATGAACATCATTACTACCTTAAGTTCCTTGGATAAACCTACTGGAAAAGAGAAAAATGGATCTAGCTTCAATGGATCCTTGGATGGCTCGAAGTTCTTGAAGCAGAATCATGACGCGAAAACAAGTTCAAGTAAGATCATCACTTGAAATAAGATTGTTATAGTTATAGAAATTGAACCAAAGTTTGAATATGATTATTACCTTGTATTAGAATGATAACCTACTGTAAGAAACAAAGATTTCTTGAGGTTGGATGATCACCTTACAAGATTAGAAGTGAGCTAGCAAACTTGAAAGTATTCTTGATTTTATGTAACTAGAACTTGTAGAATATATGAAGAACACTTAGAACTTGAAGATAGAACTTGAGAGAGATCAATTAGATGAAGAAAATTGAAGAATGAAAGTGTTTGTAGGTGTTTTTGGTCGTTGGTGTATGGATTAGATATAAAGGATATGTAATTTTGTTTTCATGTAAATAAGTCATGAATGATTACTCATATTTTTGTAATTTTATGAGATATTTCATGCTAGTTGCCAAATGATGGTTCCCACATGTGTTAGGTGACTCACATGGGCTGCTAAGAGCTGATCATTGGAGTGTATATACCAATAGTACGTACATCTAAAAGCTGTGTATTGTACGAGTACGAATACGGGTGCATACGAGTAGAATTGTTGATGAAACTGAACGAGGATGTAATTGTAAGCATTTTTGTTAAGTAGAAGTATTTTGATAAGTGTATTTAAGTCTTTCAAAAGTGTATAAATACATATTAAAACACTACATGTATATACATTTTAACTGAGTCGTTAAGTCATCGTTAGTCGTTACATGTAAATGTTGTTTTGAAACCTTTAGGTTAACGATCTTGTTGAATGTTGTTAACCCATTGTTTATTATAACAATTGAGATGTTAAATTGTTATATTATCATGATATTATAATATATAATATATCTTAGTATGATATATATACAGTTAAATGTCGTTACAACGATAATCATTACATATATGTCTCGTTTCGAAATCATTAAGTTAGTAGTCTTATTTTTACATATGTATTTCATTGTTAATACACTTAATAATATATTTACTTATCATTTAACATAATTAACCAAGTGTATCAATATCTTAATATGATTCATATGTACCTAGTAAGACGTTGTTATAACGATAATCGTTATATATATCGTTTTCGAGTTTCTTAAATTAATAGTCTCATTTTTATGTATATAACTCATTATTAAAATACCTAATGAGATACATACTTATAATAAAATCATGTTAACTATATATATAACCATATATATGTCATCGTATAGTTTTTACAAGTTTTAACGTTCGTGAATCACCGGTCAACTTGGGTGGTCAATTGTCTATATGAAACATATTTCAATTAATCAAGTCTTAACAAGTTTGATTGCTTAACATGTTGGAAACATTTAATCATGTAAATATCAATCTCAATTAATATATATAAACATGGAAAAGTTCGGGTCACTACAGTACCTACCCGTTAAATAAATTTCGTCCCGAAATTTTAAGCTGTTGAAGGTGTTGACGAATCTTCTGGAAATAGATTCGGGTATTTCTTCTTCATCTGATCTTCACGCTCCCAGGTGAACTCGGGTCCTCTACGAGCATTCCATCGAACCTTAACAATTGGTATCTTGTTTTGCTTAAGTCTTTTAACCTCACGATCCATTATTTCGACGGGTTCTTCGATGAATTGGAGTTTTTCGTTGATTTGGATTTCATCTAACAGAATAGTGAGATCTTCTTTAGCAAAACATTTCTTCAAATTCGAGACGTGGAAAGTGTTATGTACAGCCACGAGTTGTTGAGGTAACTCAAGTCGGTAAGCTACTGGTCCGACACGATCAATAATCTTGAATGGTCCAATATACCTTGGATTTAATTTCCCTCGTTTACCAAATCGAACAACGCCTTTCCAAGGAGCAACTTTAAGCATGACCATCTCTCCAATTTCAAATTCTATATCTTTTCTTTTAATGTCAGCGTAGCTCTTTTGCCGACTTTGGGCGGTTTTCAACCGTTGTTGAATTTGGATGATCTTCTCGGTAGTTTCTTGTATAATCTCCGGACCCGTAATCTGTCTATCCCCCACTTCACTCCAACAAATCGGAGACCTGCACTTTCTACCATAAAGTGCTTCAAATGGCGCCATCTCAATGCTTGAATGGTAGCTGTTGTTGTAGGAAAATTCTGCTAATGGTAGATGTCGATCCCAACTGTTTCCGAAATCAATAACACATGCTCGTAGCATGTCTTCAAGCGTTTGTATCGTCCTTTCGCTCTGCCCATCAGTTTGTGGATGATAGGCAGTACTCATGTCTAGACGAGTTCCTAATGCTTGCTGTAATGTCTGCCAGAATCTTGAAATAAATCTGCCATCCCTATCAGAGATAATAGAGATTGGTATTCCATGTCTGGAGATGACTTCCTTCAAATACAGTCGTGCTAACTTCTCCATCTTGTCATCTTCTCTTATTGGCAGGAAGTGTGCTGATTTGGTGAGACGATCAACTATTACCCAAATAGTATCAAAACCACTTGCAGTCCTTGGCAATTTAGTGATGAAATCCATGGTAATGTTTTCCCATTTCCATTTCGGAATTTCGGGTTGTTGAAGTAGACCTGATGGTTTCTGATGCTCAGCTTTAACCTTAGAACACATCAAACATTCTCCTACATATTTAGCAACATCGGCTTTTATACCCGGCCACCAAAAATGTTTCTTGAGATCCTTGTACATCTTCCCCGTTCCAGAATGTATTGAGTATCTGGTTTTATGAGCTTCTCTAAGTACCATTTCTCTCATATCTTCAAATTTTGGTACCCAAATCCTTTCAGCCCTATACCGGGTTCCGTCTTCCCGAATATTAAGATGCTTCTCCGATCCTTTGGGTATTTCATCCTTTAAATTTCCCTCTTTAAAACACCTTGTTGCGCCTCCTTTATTTGAGTAGTAAGGTTATTATGAATCATTATATTCATAGATTTTACTCGAATGGGTTCTCTGTCCTTCCTGCTCAAGGCATCGGCTACCACATTTGCCTTCCCCGGGTGGTAACGAATCTCAAAGTCGTAATCATTCAATAATTCAATAAACCTACGCTGCCTCATATTCAGTTGTTTCTGATTAAATATGTGTTGAAGACCTTTGTGGTCGGTATATATAATACTTTTGACCCCATATAAGTAGTGCCTCCAAGTCTTTAATGCAAAAACAAGCGCGCCTAATTCCAAATCATGCGTCGTATAATTTTGTTCGTGAATCTTCAATTGTCTAGACGCATAAGCAATCACCTTCGTTCGTTGCATTAATACACAACCGAGACCTTGCTTTGATGCGTCACAATAAATCACAAAATCATCATTCCCTTCAGGCAATGACAATATAGGTGCCGTAGTTAGCTTTTTCTTCAATAACTGAAACGCTTTCTCTTGTTCATCATTCCATTCAAATTTCTTCCCTTTATGCGTTAATGCAGTCAAGGGTTTTGCTATTATGGAAAAGTCTTGGATGAACCTTCTGTAGTAACCAGCTAGTCCTAAAAACTGGCGTATGTGTTTCGGAGTTTTCGGGTTTTTCCACTTTTCAACAGTTTCTATCTTTGCCGGATCCACCTTAATACCTTCTTTGTTCACTATGTGACCGAGGAATTGAACTTCTTCCAACCAAAATGCACACTTTGAAAACTTAGCGTACAATTCTTCCTTCCTCAATACTTCTAACACCTTTCTCAAATGTTCACCGTGTTCTTGTTCATTCTTTGAGTAAATAAGTATGTCATCAATGAAAACAATGAAAAACTTGTCAAGGTATGGTCCACACACTCGGTTCATAAGGTCCATGAACACAGCTGGTTCATTAGTTAAACCAAACGGCATGACCATAAACTCGTAATGACCGTAACGTGTTCTGAAAGCAGTCTTTGGAATATCATCTTCTTTCACCCGCATTTGATGATACCCGGAACGTAAGTCAATCTTTGAATAAACAGACGAGCCTTGTAGTTGATCAAATAAGTCTTCGATTCTCGGTAGTGGGTAGCGGTTCTTGATGGTAAGTTTGTTCAACTCTCGGTAGTCGATACACAACCTGAATGTACCATCTTTCTTCTTGACAAACAAAATAGGAGCTCCCCACGGTGATGTGCTTGGTCGAATGAAACCACGCTCTAAAAGTTCTTGTAATTGGCTTTGCAGTTCTTTCATCTCGCTGGGTGCGAGTCTGTAAGGAGCACGAGCTATTGGTGCAGCTCCTGGTACAAGATCTATTTGAAATTCAACGGATCGATGTGGGGGTAATCCCGGTAATTCTTTCGGAAATACATCGGGAAATTCTTTTGCAATGGGAACATCATTGATGCTCTTTTCTTCAGTTTGTACTTTCTCGACGTGTGTTAGAACAGCATAGCAACCTTTTCTTATTAGTTTTTGTGCCTTCAAATTACTAATAAGATGTAGCTTCGTGTTGCCCTTTTCTCCGTACACCATTAAGGGTTTTCCTTTTTCTCGTATAATGCGAATTGCATTTTTGTAACAAACGATCTCTGTTTTCACTTCTTTCAACCAGTCCATACCGATTATCACATCAAAACTCCCTAACTCTACTGGTATCAAATCAATCTTAAATGTTTCGCTAACCAGTTTAATTTCTCGATTCTGACATATATTATCTGCTGAAATTAATTTACCATTTGCTAATTCGAGTAAAAATTTACTATCCAAAGGCGTCAATGGACAACTTAATTTAGCACAAAAATCTCTACTCATATAGCTTCTATCCGCACCCGAATCAAATAAAACGTAAGCAGATTTATTGTCAATAAGAAACGTACCGGTAACAAGCTCCGGGTCTTCCTGTGCCTCTGCCGCATTAATATTGAAAACTCTTCCGCGGCCTTGTCCATTCGTGTTCTCCTGGTTCGGGCAATTTCTAATAATGTGGCCCAGTTTTCCACATTTATAACAAACTACATTGGCATAACTTGCTCCGACACTACTTGCTCTGCCATTACTCGTTCCGACACCATTTGTTCCTTTCGTTCTATTAACCCCTGGTCCGTAGACCTCACACTTCGCCGCGCTATGACCATTTCTTTTACACTTATTGTAAAATTTGGTGCAGAACCCCGAGTGATACTTTTCACACCTTTGGCATAGCTGCTTCTGATTGTTGTTGTTGTTGCGGTTATTATTGTTGTTGGGATGATTGTTGTAGTTGCTGTTGTTGTTGTTGTTGTTGTTGTTGGGCCGTTTTTTGTAGTTGCGATTGATGTTGCGATTGTTGGGATAATTGTTGTGATTATTGTTGTAATTGCTGTTGTTGTTGTATTGGTGATTCTTATCACCGTTTTCCTCCCACTTTCTTTTGACTTGCTTCACATTGGCCTCTTCAGCAGTCTGTTCTTTAATTCTTTCTTCGATCTGGTTCACTAGTTTGTGAGCCATTCTACATGCCTGTTGTATGGAGGCGGGCTCGTGTGAACTTATATCTTCTTGGATTCTTTCCGGTAATCCTTTCACAAACGCGTCGATCTTCTCTTCCTCATCTTCGAATGCTCCCGGACACAATAGGCACAATTCTGTGAATCGTCTTTCGTACGTGGTAATATCAAATCCTTGGGTTCGTAATCCTCTAAGTTCTGTCTTGAGCTTATTGACCTCGGTTCTGGGACGGTACTTCTCGTTCATCAAGTGCTTGAATGCTGACCACGGTAGTGCGTACGCATCATCTTGTCCCACTTGCTCTAGATAGGTATTCCACCATGTTAACGCAGAACCTGTGAAGGTATGCGTAGCGTACTTCACTTTGTCCTCTTCAGTACACTTACTTATGGCAAACACCGATTCGACCTTCTCGGTCCACCGTTTGAATCCGATCGGTCCTTCGGTTCCATCAAATTCCAAAGGTTTGCAGGCAGTGAATTCTTTGTAGGTGCATCCTACACGATTTCCTGTACTGCCAGATCCAAGGTTATTGTTGGTATGTAGCGCAGCCTGTACTGCGGCTATGTTTGAAGCTAGAAAAGTACGGAATTCCTCTTCCTTCATATTCACGGTGTGTCGAGTAGTCGATGCCATTTCCTTCAAAATAGTCAAATGGAACAAGTTAATCATACAGAATATTAAGAGTAGTTAATAGTATTTCGTAGCATAATATGAACTCATTTATAAAAGCTTTTTCTTCATATTAGCGTTTTATAAGTTTAAATTCGGGTAGTACCTACCCGTTAAGTTCATACTTAGTAGCTAATATACAATTCAACTACTACAATTCTATATGAAAAACTGATTGTAATAATATTTCGCGTTCAAACTTTTATACAATATTTTACCAACTTACAATACCGCTTATTTTACATAAGGCATGAAATATAGCACACAATAACTTTGATACAAGATAGTTGTGAAGATAATTCTAGCTAGTACACAAGTCGTTCAGCAAAGGCAATAAAGACACGTAATTCATACGTCCAGAAACAAGTCATGCATTCTGGTTTTACTAGGACTACTTCCCATCCTTGGTCTTATGGAACATAACCGTTATGGCCGTTGATAAGACAGCGTGTTGTAACGTCGTCAAAGGGACGAGGGTTACGTAATGACCAACAGTCTCGTAATAACCTAAAAACCTCATTTCTTACCCCAATTACCGACTCCGTCACTTGTGGGAACGTTTTGTTTAATAGTTGTAGCCCGATGTTCTTGTTCTCACTTTGGTGAGAAGCGAACATTACTAACCCGTAAGCATAACATGCTTCTTTATGTTGCATGTTAGCCGCTTTTTCTAAATCACGAAGTCCTATATTCGGATATACTGAGTCAAAATAATTTCTTAACCCGTTGCGTAAAATAGCATTTGGGTTCCCCGCAATATATGTGTCAAAGTAAACACATCGTAACTTATGGATTTCCCAATGTGATATCCCCCATCTTTCGAACGAAAGCCTTTTATAAACCAGGGCATTCTTGGAACGTTCTTCGAATGTCTTACAAACTGATCTCGCCTTAAATAGTTGTGCCGAGGAATTCTGACCGACTCTAGACAAGATTTCATCAATCATGTCTACGGGTAGGTCTCTTAAAATATTGGGTTGTCTATCCATTTTGTGTTTTTATACTGTAAAATAGACAAGAGTTAGATTCATAAAAAAAAATACTTATTAATACAAGCAATTTTTACATATATCATAAAGCATAAGCACACTATATTACTTATATTACACCACACGAATACAACTATCTTATTCCGACTCGCTTGTTTCTTCTTCTTCGGTTTTTGTTCGTTTTGCCAAGTTTCTAGGGATATATGATGTTCCCCTAATACGAGCCGTCGTTATCTACATTGGTTTAGAAAAACCTGGTGGTTTAGAGGTTCCCGGGTCATTGTTACAACTTAAGGACTTCGGGGGTTGACGATACATATAAAGTTCATCGGGGTTGGAATTAGATTTCTCTATTTTTATGCCCTTTCCCTTATTATTTTCTTTTGCCTTTTTAAATTCAGTTGGGGTAATTTCTATAACATCATCGGAATTCTCGTCGGAATCCGATTCATCGGAGAATTGGTAATCCTCCCAATATTTTGCTTCTTTGGCGGAAACACCATTGACCATAATTAACCTTTGTCGGTTGGTTGAGGATTTTCTTTTACTTAGCCATTTTATTATTTCCCCCACCGGTTCTATTTCTTCATCCGGTTCCGATTCTTCTTCCGGTTCCGATTCTTCTTCCGGTTCTGACTCTTCTTCCGGTTCCTCTTCGGGAACTTGTGAATCAGTCCACGAATCATTCCAATTTACATTTGACTCTTCATTATTATTAGGTGAGTCAATGGTACTTGTTCTAGAGGTAGACATCTATCACATAATATCAAACACGTTAAGATATTAATATATCACATAATATTCACATGTTAAGCAATCATTTTTCAAGTAAACACGGTCGAAGTCCAGACTCACTAATGCATCCTAACAAACTCGATAAGACACACTAATGCAAAATTCTGGTTCTCTAAGACCAACGCTCGGATACCAACTGAAATGTCCCGTTCTTATTGATTAAAAACGTTCCATATTAATTGATTTCGTTGCGAGGTTTTGACCTCTATATGAGACGTTTTTCAAAGACTGCATTCATTTTAAAATAAACCATAACCTTTATTTCATCAATAAAGGTTTAAAAAGCTTTACGTAGATTATCAAATAATGATAATCTAAAATATCCTGTTTACACACGACCATTACATAATGGTTTACAATACAAATATGTTACAACAAAATAAGTTTCTTGAATGCAGTTTTTACACAATATCATACAAGCATGGACTCCAAATCTCGTCCTTATTTAAGTATGCAACATCGGAAGCTCTTAATAATCACCTGAGAATAAACATGCTTAAACGTCAACAAAAATGTTGGTGAGTTATAGGTTTAACCTATATATATCAAATCATAATAATAGACCACAAGATTTCATATTTCAATACACATCCCATATATAGAGATAAAAATCATTCATATGGTGAACACCTGGTAACCGACATTAACAAGATGCATATATAAGAATATCCCCATCATTCCGGGACACCCTTCGGATATGATATAAATTTCGAAGTACTAAAGCATCCGGTACTTTGGATGGGGTTTGTTAGGCCCAATAGATCTATCTTTAGGATTCGCGTCAATTAGGGTGTCTGTTCCCTAATTCTTAGATTACCAGACTTAATAAAAAGGGGCATATTCGATTTCGATAATTCAACCATAGAATGTAGTTTCACGTACTTGTGTCTATTTTGTAAATCATTTATAAAACTTGCATGTATTCTCATCCCAAAAATATTAGATTTTAAAAGTGGGACTATAACTCACTTTCACAGATTTTTACTTCGTCGGGAAGTAAGACTTGGCCACTGGTTGATTCACGAACCTATAACAATATATACATATATATCAAAGTATGTTTAAAATATATTTACAACACTTTTAATATATTTTGATGTTTTAAGTTTATTAAGTCAGCTGTCCTCGTTAGTAACCTACAACTAGTTGTCCACAGTTAGATGTACAGAAATAAATCGATAAATATTATCTTGAATCAATCCACGACCCAGTGTATACGTATCTCAGTATTGATCACAACTCAAACTATATATATTTTGGAATCAACCTCAACCCTGTATAGCTAACTCCAACATTCACATATAGAGTGTCTATGGTTGTTCCGAAATATATATAGATGTGTCGACATGATAGGTCGAAACATTGTATACGTGTCTATGGTATCTCAAGATTACATAATATACAATACAAGTTGATTAAGTTATGGTTGGAATAGATTTGTTACCAATTTTCACGTAGCTAAAATGAGAAAAATTATCCAATCTTGTTTTACCCATAACTTCTTCATTTTAAATCCGTTTTGAGTGAATCAAATTGCTATGGTTTCATATTGAACTCTATTTTATGAATCTAAACAGAAAAATAAGTTACAAGTCGTTTTTGTAAAGGTAGTCATTTCAGTCGAAAGAACGACGTCTAGATGACCATTTTAGAAAACATACTTCCACTTTGAGTTTAACCATAATTTTTGGATATAGTTTCATGTTCATAATAAAAATCATTTTCTCATAATAACAACTTTTAAATCAAAGTTTATCATAGTTTTTAATTAACTAACCCAAAACAGCCCGCGGTGTTATTACGACGGCGTAAATCCGATTTTACGGTGTTTTTCGTGTTTCCATATTTTAAATCATTAAGTTAGCATATCATATAGATATAGAACATGTGTTTAGTTGATTTTAAAAGTCAAGTTAGAAGGATTAACTTTTGTTTGCGAACAAGTTTAGAATTAACTAAACTATGTTCTAGTGATTACAAGTTTAAACCTTCGAATAAGATAGCTTTATATATATGAATCGAATGATGTTATGAACATCATTACTACCTTATGGCTCGAAGTTCTTGAAGCAGAATCATGACACGAAAACAAGTTCAAGTAAGATCATCACTTGAAATAAGATTGTTATAGTTATAGAAATTGAACCAAAGTTTGAATATGATTATTACCTTGTATTAGAATGATAACCTACTGTAAGAAACAAAGATTTCTTGAGGTTGGATGATCACCTTACAAGATTAGAAGTGAGCTAGCAAACTTGAAAGTATTCTTGATTTTATGTAACTAGAACTTGTAGAATATATGAAGAACACTTAGAACTTGAAGATAGAACTTGAGAGAGATCAATTAGATGAAGAAAATTAAAGAATTAAAGTGTTTGTAGGTGTTTTTAGTCGTTGGTGTATGGATTAGATATAAAGGATATGTAATTTTGTTTTCATGTAAATAAGTCATGAATGATTACTCATATTTTTGTAATTTTATGAGATATTTCATGCTAGTTGCCAAATGATGGTTCTCACATGTGTTAGGTGACTCACATGGGCTGCTAAGAGCTGATCATTGGAGTGTATATACCAATAGTACATACATCTAAAAGCTGTGTATTGTACGAGTACGAATACGGGTGCATACGAGTAGAATTGTTGATGAAACTGAACGAGGATGTAATTGTAAGCATTTTTGTTAAGTAGAAGTATTTTGATAAGTGTATTGAAGTCTTTCAAAAGTGTATAAATACATATTAAAACACTACATGTATATACATTTTAACTGAGTCGTTAAGTCATCGTTAGTCGTTACATGTAAATGTTGTTTTGAAACCTTTAGGTTAACGATCTTGTTGAATGTTGTTAACCCATTGTTTATTATAACAATTGAGATGTTAAATTGTTATATTATCATGATATTATAATATATAATATATCTTAGTATGATATATATACAGTTAAATGTCATTACAACGATAATCATTACATATATGTCTCGTTTCGAAATCATTAAGTTAGTAGTCTTATTTTTACATATGTATTTCATTGTTAATACACTTAATAATATATTTACTTATCATTTAATATAATTAACCAAGTGTATCAATATCTTAATATGATTCATATGTACCTAGTAAGACGTTGTTATAACGATAATCGTTATATATATCGTTTTCGAGTTTCTTAAATTAATAGTCTCATTTTTATGTATATAACTCATTGTTAAAATACCTAATGAGATACATACTTATAATAAAATCATGTTAACTATATATATAACCATATATATGTCATCGTATAGTTCTTACAAGTTTTAACGTTCGTGAATCACCGGTCAACTTGGGTGGTCAATTGTCTATATGAAACATATTTCAATTAATCAAGTCTTAACAAGTTTGATTGCTTAACATGTTGGAAACATTTAATCATGTAAATATCAATCTCAATTAATATATATAAACATGGAAAAGTTCGGGTCACTACAATATATAAAGTTATAGTTATAAAATTATGGTTACACTGTTGGTGGGTAGGATGCTAATAAGTATTTGTTAATGGTGGAATGTATTGAATACCCGAATGGATGATTACGTACGTATTAATTTTATATACAATAACAACCATTAGGTACAACATGTGAGTCTTATAACTAAGTGAAAGAGGGGTGTCATGTAAGTAAGTCTATGTTTATAGAATTTTTCTCCAACTGCTTTGAAACATAGGGTTTGTTTGATCGTCTGTGACTTCAAATAAACTTTTACAATGTGGCATTTATTACATAGCTTACTGAAATCATAAATGATCAAGCAGGCCCTCCTTATTAAAGTAGTTGGAGAAGAATTCTATAAACATGGACATAGGTACATGTCATTGATATGGCCGAAACGGACGGTTTTTATTCGCGCGGTGTCGTCAGGCCGCGGCTCGCCAGGATCAGCCACTAGTGGGAGGAAGGTACTGTTTTAAATTTATATTTAGCGGGGCCTAAATCTTACTACTCCTTATAAGTAACGGAAGTATGAGCTAGAGTCGTATTTTTGAGATATCAGTAGAATCGAACCTATATTTAAGCCTAAGATAGTTAGGGAGTAGTGAATATTTATTATTGGATTTTCTAATTTATAAGACAGATAAAGTAAATGCGATAAAATTCGTAATTCAGATAAGGTTAAAGTGAGTGCATACTATGACTTCATCAGTTATTCTACCGAGATTATGGAATGCTGGCCCCTGTCATAAGACATGTTACTGGGTACTGTGTTAGGCTTGAAGATTCTGAATAGACAGTAACGTCCCTTACCCCCGACGCCCGTGCAGTCTGACTACAGGCATACACGTTCAAACAGCAAATCCAATTGAGCGACTTGATTGGGTGACGTATTAACATTCTAAAATGGTCTAAACTTTCTTAAGAATAATAGAATACATGGTTTACCATATCCTATAGACGTGATGCGTTTCAATGCTTTCGTTAATGATTGGTAAAAGATAGTTAGGCCCTTAAAAAGAGTTCAACCATAAAGAACACCATGGCCAAGTCAAGCTGACTTCCATGAACACGTTAGGTTATTCTAACGGTCCAATCCTTTATGTGTTTAAACAAACAGTTCCTTAATTAACTAAGAATCCCTCAAGTGGGGTGCAACGCTTGAGACTGCGTTATGGTGTAGTGTACTGGTCAACACTAACTGGGTTCCATGGCCTTACATAGCAGAGGTACAGCTTACAACAACCGCTGTCCTCCAGCATGCACGTACGATGTTTATATGCTTGGTGACTACACTAGCATGGTCTAGAACCGACAATGTACTAAGGGTCTAGTCAGATGTTTCACTATGAAAGAGTCCTCAGTCGGAATCCAAAGCTTGATAGACTTACTACAACCGGTGTGATTCGGTCAATCTTACGTTGTATCTGATAGACTTCTCTTACCAAGGGGTGACACAGATAGTGTACTCTGAATTGGGGTTCGTGACTTCCCAATAACAGAGCCTGAAACTACATTCTATTAGTTGGAAAAGCGATTGAGTTTAAAGCATAATCAGAAAGCATTTCAACAGCATACACAAACCATAATATTAATTCGGCATTATAACTGCTTACATCATAGCAAACACTAAAGATAACTACTCGCTAATCATGGCAACAATATCATAAAACATTATATAAGATAAAGGATAGAAGTACCAGTAGATTAAACGAGTTCCGAATACAAAAGTGACAACTTCAAGACTCCAGACCGCTCCTAATACAATCTTCAGCGTTCTTCTCCGGGTACTAGGTTTCCCGCACGGAGTCGAAGACCTTGAGAGTATGACTAATATTGTACAAAAGAGAGAAAGAAGTGAATTGAAGTGTGTGTTGGAATGAATGACAAAGACCCTTTAAATAGACTAGGATTTTGCCAAAATACGGCTGGCTGGCCGTATGGCAGGCCGTATGGTAGCCCGTTTGACTGGCAGCCCGTTTCTTGGGGGCGTTTGTTGGGCTGTGTGGCAGGCCTTACCCCATACTGGCAGGCCGTATGGCAGGCCGTATCTGATGCTGGTCAGCCTTGATTCCCTGGATCGTAACTTGATTTCTTGTCTTTCACCGTTTTCACTCTAGAATCTTCGTTTTAGCTCCGATTCTCTTGATTCTTTTTGCACCGCCTTCGTAATTACTTGTTCTTCAATTCTAACCGATGAAGTGGGTATTTTGCTGACAAAGTTCGAATCTTTCTTGTTTTTGAGCCTTTATACCGGGGTGAAAATGTGACTTTTTAGCCGATATCAAATATCCCATACTTAGACTTTGCTTGTCCTCAAGCAAACTCTCCTTCTTAAGAATCTTTTTGGTGTTTCTTTTCTAATAGCCTAAGCGATTTGCTTTTATTATAAGAGCAAAAAGATAAGGTGAGTCATCTATGTTAGGTTTTAAATTATCTCTGCAAGCATGCGAGGAGGTTACATGACATAGGCTAGCTTTCACGGGTCACTCAAATCACTCAAGTGTTTAGGGTTCCCTATAGATCTAAGAAATGAATACACTCATAGCCAGTCATGCTGCACCCATTGTCATAGGATTGATAAAGACTCAAATCCTTGCTGTTAATGCGAGAACGATAGTAATCTCAGCTTTATAGGTCATCTGTCAATGATGGGAAAGGAATTTTGGAGTGGTAGTGAAGTTGTTTTTGAGGGGTTCGATAAAAGGGTAATGTAGTCTTTATACAGACTTTTATTCAGATAGATAGGAGTGTTGAAGTATTTTGAGAAGCACTTTTGAACTTTTCTTTAATTGATAATCATCTTTGGTCGAGTTCTCTTCGGCGTTTCTCTTTATATAGTTCTGCTCCTTTTCTCAGAACTTGGAAATCATTTTTTTGGAGACTTCATCTCGAGAAACTTTTTGCCGTTAAACTTTTTCAAGACCTTTGCCATGATACTTGAGAGGTTTATAACATTGGGTTTTCGGAAGGAATCTCATTTTCTGGATTTTTTGAGAAATAGTGATGGTGATGTGGATGTGGTGGTGAAGTAGAAGTAGTGGAGGTGCGGAAGGTTTATGTTTGACAAATGGCTAGCTATTTTGATTACAACCGAATCACGTTTCGCTGCTTGGAGATGTAGATCTAAAGCAAATTCTGATTCTGAGCACAGACATCGGCACTCTCAACGAAAAATAGTGAAGCATTAAAGATGAATGCTGGTCTTATTTGGGGTGCCTCACCATAATCAATTTAGGTCGATAATGCCTTAGTCATGCAATGCTCTATTAGAGATTTCAATCTAACAAGATTTCCACCTTGCTTAAGCCTTATTTTTATTGATAAACGATTCAGGTTTTCAAAAATACTCTTTCGAAAAGGGTTTCTTTTGCAAAAAATTTGAAAGTTGGCTTAAGGACTTGGAATCTTCGTAATGGGTTATTATAATACAACATAAAAAGATACCAACATCCCACACTTAGACGAACATTGTCCTCAATGTTCCTAGCGTCCCACACTTGGAGATTTGGGAGTATTTGTCTAGTGCTTTTGTTGGGTGTTATCCCACACTTAGTGATAAGCTAGGATGTGGCATAGTTTGAATCTTGAGCTAGTAGCGATAATAAAGAAATACCCCTAGCAGATGCGGCTGGTTTCCAATCCTTGCGTCTTTATCGGCTCATTTGTCATCCTTTATTCTTCTACTCTACTTTATTGCACGGGTTGCCTCCCGAGAAGCGCTTTTGTTTAAGGTCGTTGGCTCGACCGTAGTGATGCTTCAAAAAGCAAACATTCCTCGCTGATGGTTGTGATTTTGGTCTTCTCGAGGGAATGTGAGTCTTGGTGGATAAATCCTGAGAAAGTGTCAGACCAATAGTGGTAACAGATCTGGTACTTCTCTTGAAGATCTTCTGAAAGATAAGTAGTGTGCAGTTTCGGCTCTTGATAAGTCTTGAAGTCTGATGAGGATATGATCCACAGCTCTGTTGGTTAACCCATGAATGTCAATCATAGAAGCAGTGCTGGTGTTGATGATTTCTCTGATGGGATGCTCATTTCGGAGGTCTTCAAACAATGTCAGAAACTGTATCTTTAGAATTTTGAAGTCTTCGGAACGGTGATCTCCACAGTAAGAGTCTGTTGCTTTGCACAAATTAGTTAAGAGACGAAGCTGGAAAGAAGTGAACAGCAATCCTGATCTGAGTATTAATTTCACCATCTTTGACTATATCTCCCGACATCCAGCTTTAAATATGAAACTAGGATCTGTGAATTCGTGGAAGATACGTGATAGCTGCTTTGTAACATAGGTGACAATGTTGACTCGATCTGGTTCAAGATTAGAGAACGGATTATTTCCCCTTGCTTCCTTCTTAACAGTGTCTCGTAACTCTTTGATAATCAGATCAGCGTGGTGATCAATTGTTACGTAAATCACTAGTCTGTCTGGTGTGCTTTCAAAATTATCTCTATCCAAAAGAGCGAAAAAGCTGTGAATATCCTCGATCATTTACAAATCAGAGTGATAAGTCGGGTGTCCGGTGGAAAGATCCATATGATTCCGAATGAGAGTCAGTAGTGCTCGTTGGTTTCGTGAGAACGGAAGTGCAGATCCGTCTAAGGCGTTATAGACCCTAGAGTAAATGATCTTCTGATCTCGACAGAATCTTGTCTCAAGGGTAGTGCGAACCACTGAATTATGCTCTCGTTGCCTTTCTTCATGATAGATATGATCGTGAAGAGGATTGATAAAGTCTTGAATGCATTCTTCTAGGATTTCAATATCATTGTCTTTTCTTCGGAGATAGAGGTGGTGTTCTTCTCTGATAGCCATAATTCGTTCTGTTAAGCGTAGCGAAAAATCAATGGTTGATTTTCGGATAACTTCGAGAATGTCTTCAAATTCATCGGTATCATTGATGAAGGTGATCATGTCTGCATGTGTGGGTATAACCGGAATTCGATCTGAGGAAGAGTTCGGCTCCCCTTGACCTGGTTCGGTTGGAGAGTGTAAGTTATTCAGAATGTCTTCATGTTGCTCTTCCTCGTCATTATCGATATCTTGTTCTTCTGAGGATGCGTCTGATGAACGGGTTCCTTCAGTATTCTGATTCTCTACTTTGATACTTGCAGGATCAATTTCTATGTCCTTAATCTCAGCTTTATTGGTCTTCTTCTTGAAGCGAATGATTAAACTGTGATCTGCCATCTCAAGCCTCATTATTTCTTCATGATGTTCAGTGCTTGGAGCGGGTATTGTCGCAGTTTCTTTTACGTCTTCCATTTCCTCTTCCTCTTCAGATTCCTCCTCTTCCTCTATTTCTTCGCTGGGATCCTCTTCTTCCATTTCTGGGTGGTCTACAGACTGTGATTCGACACCCATCTCGACATCATCGGCTGGTGGTGAAGACTCATCATCGGAAGTGATCCGTCTGGTGGAAATAGCAAACATCTCTGCCTGTCCAGAAAGATCGATTGTTCGGTCAATTTTGAAGGTAATGCTCTCCCCATGTAATCGTAAGATCAAGGTTTGATTGTGCACATCAATGACAGTCCTAGCCGTATTCATGAAAGGTCTTCCTAACACTATTGGTGTGTGTAGGTCTTTCTTAATATCCATCACTACGAAATCCGTAGGGTACAAGAATTTGTCAACTTTCACCAAGACGTTCTCAACTATGCCCTTAGGATATCGAATTGTATGATCGGCAAGTTGGATTGTCATTTTGGTTGGTGAAAAGTCTCTTAACTCTAATCTCTTGTAGAGAGAGTAGGGTATTAGGTTGATACTTGCTCCTAAATCTGCTAACGCATGAATGGTTCCAGATTGGTAGATTGAACACGGGAAAACGAATCGACTCGTATCTCCTAGTTTTGGTGGTAGAGAGTTTCTGGATAATGCAGAGCATTCTTCACTCAGTGGAATTTTGTTAGAGTCTGGTATCCTCTCCTTTGTAGAAAGAAGCCTTCGGATGTATCTCTTCTGGTTGGGAACTTTGGACATGGTGTCCAGGAATCTTCCATCAAGTTTGAAGGAATCAAGCTTGGATGGTTCTTCTTATAGCCTTCCAGGATAAGGTACGCGAATTGGAGTTTCAGGGGTGTGCTTCTGAGTATATGTCGATTTGTTCTTGAGCCTAGTTGACCTTCTCCGCAGTTCTTCCTCTAGGATTACGGAATCCATTTGCGTTGCTTCTTCTATGTGTGAATTTTGGATAGTATTACTTGGCAATCTTCCCTGCGGTCGGGTTTTAAGGCGTTGTGATAACTGTCCTAGCTGCGTTTCCAAACTTTTGAGCAGAGCCAATTGATTTCTCATTAGTATCTCCATCTGATCTTGTATGGTTAAAGTTCTCTGATTTAACTATTGTTGCCCTTGAATGAACTGAGTTAACTAATCATCAGCTCCGAGAGTGGGTTAGTTGCTTTTGTAATCTAGGTGGTAGGGGAATTTTCCTCAACTGGGGGACCAGTGAGTGAAAGTGGTTGATTGTAGGTCAATTGAGATTGTTGGGCTGGATAAGGTGGATAGCGATAGCGAAAAGGTTGATTACTTTGCTGAAATTGATTAACCCTAGGTGGTTGATTGATTCTGGGATTTGGTGGACGAGCTGGGTATTGGACGTAACAGACTGAACCGTTAGGGTTTTCGTACTCAACTTGATATTCTTCAGTAGATTGCGGGTTGGTACAATTAACACAAGCCTGAGCTTGGTTAACCTGCTGCGGCTACATCTTCAGTTCTCCGAGTTGTTTAGCAAGAGATTCCATCTTATCCGTGAGGGATTTGATGGCCTTCGTTTGATTGTTAAGTGCAGAGAGTGGGGCAGATGATGAAGCTGCTTCACCACTGTTCCAGTCATGATGATGCATTGTCATGTTCTCGAGCAATTCCCATGCTTCGTCTGCGGTTTGGTTCATCAGATTCCCTTGAGCTGCTGCATCAATCATCGTCCTATGATTTACCGTAAGACCATTGTAGAAGGTACAGATTTGGGCTGACCGTTCTAGTTGGTGACTAGGGCATTTCTTTAGCAGGGTTTTGAATCGCTCCCATGCAGTGTAAAGAGATTCATCATAACTTTGTTTGAAGTTAATGATGTCATTCTTCAGTTTGGTTTATTTAGAATGAGGGAAATATTTGGTTAGGAATTTAGTAGCCATCTCCGTCCATGATGTGATGAAATCTTTTTCCAGTCCTTCAAACCAAGTTTAAGCATGATGAGTGAGAGAATAGGGGAACAAGTATAGCCGGACTATATCTTGTCCTATCCCTAGCTGTTTGTAGGATTTCGAAAGAGATATGAATTTATCAAGGTGAGAATTAGGATCGTCATTCGGTAATCCATGAAACTGACAGCTATTCTGAATGAGCTAGATGAAGTGATGTTTTAACTCGAACGAGTGTCCTTGAATCTCTGGAAATCTGATTGGTCCTCCTCGACCTTCAATCGAGGGTTTGGTATTTTCTGCTAAAGTAACGCGTAACACCATTTGATTTCTGATTCGTGCTTCCTTGCGTGCTTTATAGATTATTGCGTCTGGATCAGGTACGAATAACAACGGCCCTGGTCTAGACCGGGTTTGGGTCATACACTGGGTATGCCTTTTTGTTTTTAATTTTTCGCAAATAAACTAAATTATAATTAGCTAAACTAATCTAAAGTAATTATAATCTAATTCTAAGGTAATCTAATTGTAATCTAAGGTAATCTAATTTAAGGTAATTTAACTAACTATCCTACGGTGGAATATGTTTTTGATTCTGGCTACTGATTCCCTGGTATTTCGGTAACAGAGCTCCGCACGAACTATTCAACAAACCAAGTGGCCAGGCTGACTACGGAGAGGCAAGATCCTTTTGGTCCCAATATAATTGGCTACGGTTCAGAAAATTCAATAACCAAGTCCGTGTATAATTGTATTTCTTAGACACTACTAAATGCTTGTGAATAAGTTTGATAGAGAGTAGTATTGCCTGATACCAGTTCCCCGGCAGCGGTGCCAAAAAAACTTTTACTCCTCCCGTGATATGGCCGAAACGGACGGTTTTTATTCGCGCGGTGTCGTCAGGCCGTGGCTCACAGGATCAGCCACTCGTGGGAGGAAGGTACTGTTTTAAATTTATATTTAGCGGGGCCTAAATCTTACTACTCATTATAAGTAAGGGAAGTATGACCTAGAGTCATATTTTTGAGATATCAGTAGAATCGAACCTATATTTAAGCCTAAGATAGTTAGGGAGTAGTGAATATTTATTTTTGGATTTTCTAATTTATAAGACAGATAAAGTAAATGCGATAAAATTCATAATTCAGATAAGGTTAAAGTGAGTGCATACTATGACTTCATCAGTTATTCTGCCGAGATTATGGAATGCTGGCTCATGAATAGGCAGAGGCCCTGTATTCATTACACTGGTCCTAAACGCCCCTGTCATAAGACATGTCACTGGGTACTGTGTTAGGCTTGAAGATTCTGAATAGACAGCAATGTCCCTTACCCCCGATGCCCGTGCAGTCTGACTACAGGCATACACGTTCAGACGGCTCATCCAATTGAGCGACTCGGTTGGGTGACGTATTAACATTCCAAAATGGTCTAAACTTTCTTAAGAATAATAGAATACATGGTTTACCATATCCGAGAGATGTGATGCGTTTCAATGCTTTCGTTAAAGATTGGTAAAAGATAGTTATGCCCTTAAAAAGAGTTCAACCATAAAGAACACCATGGCCAAGTCAATCTGACTTCCATGAACACGTTCGGTTATCCTAACGGTCCAATCCCTTATGTGTCTAAACAAACAGTTCCTTAATTAACTAAGAATCCCTCAAGCGGGGTGCAATGCTTTAGACCGCGTTATGGTGCAGTGTACTGGTCAACACTAACCGGGTTCCATGGCCTTACTTAGCAGAGGTACAGCTTACAACAACCGCTGTGCTTCAGCGTGCACGTATGAAGTTTATATGCTTGGTGACTATACTAGCATGGTCTAGGAACGACAATGTACTAAGGGTCTAGTAAGATGTTTCACTACGAAAGAGGCCTCAGTCGGAATCCAAAGCTTGATAGACTTACTACAACCGGTGTGCCTCGGTCGATCTTACGTTGTATCTGATAGACTTCTCTTACCAAGGGGTGACACAGATAGTGTACTCTGAATCGGGTTTCGCGACTTCCCAATAACATAGCCTGTAACTACGTTCTATTAGTTGGAAAAGCGATTGAGTTTAAAGCATAATCGGAAAGCATTTCAACATCATACATAAACCATAATATTAATTCGGCATTATAACTGCTTACATCATAGCAAACACTAAAGATAACTACTCGCTAATCATGGAAACAATATCATAAAACATTATATAAGATAAAGGATAGAAGTACCAGTAGATTAAATGAGTTTTGAATACAAAAGTGACAACTTCAAGACTCCAGACTGCTCCTAATACAATCTTCAGCTTTCTTCTCCGGGTACTAGGTTTCTCGCACGGAGTCGAAGGCCTTGAGAGTATGACTAATATTGTACAAGAGAGAGAAAGAAGTGAATTGAAGTGTGTGTTGGAATGAATGACAAAGACCCTTTAAATAGACTAGGATTTTGCCAAAATACGGCTGGCAAGCCGTATGGTAGCCCGTATTTGGCAGGCCATTTGACTGGCAGCCCGTTTCTTGGGGGCATTTACTGGGCCATGTGGCAGGCCATACCTCTCACTGCCAGGCCGTATGGCAGGTCGTATCTGATGCTGGTCAGCCTTGATTCCCTGGATCGTAACTTGATTTCTTGTCTTTCACCGTTTTCGCTCTAGAATCTTCGTTTTAGCTCCGATTCTCTTGATTCTTTTTGCACCACCTTCGTAATTACTTGTTCTTCAATTCTAACCAACGAAGTGGGTATTTTTCCAAAAAAGTTCAAATCTTTTTTGTTTTTGGGCCTTTATACCGGGGTGAAAACGTGACTTTTTAGTCGATATTAGTCATCCATATTTCACTTGGTTACAAGAGCCATATGTTGTACTTAGTGGTTGTTGTTGTATAATAAAAGACAGATATATTAATTCATTCAGGTATTTAAAACATTCGAACATTGCCAAGCACTTATTACCAATGTTGTAAAATTTACTTTATCTTTGATATGTGCGGTCCTCAATTGTTGGATCGTCGGCTCGAACACAGTGGTCTCTGGCCACCTTAATTCACTTACAACAAGATAAGGTATTTCAACTTCACTGCCCGTGAATCCCTTCTCATGTCCACATTGTAAAACATAGATCAAACACAATTCTCATTCCAAGTTCGTTATTCGGGGACTAATCGATGGAGACTTTAGAAGGAGTAATTCTGGGATTAGTCGGGGATTATTCAGGGATTAATAGGAAAACATTTTATACATTTAAACATTAAATTTTATAGTTGATATGTGTAAATATATAAGAAAATCATAAACATTAACTTTAACATAATTGTCTAACATTGTTCATTTTGTTCAATAAAATCTTAAGTTTAGTTTAAATTCATGTTAAAATGTTGACTAATTGTGACTTTAACCAACTTTGAGTACCAAATTCGATTTTGACCCATCAATTGACGTTAATCAATTAACTAAATAGATTTTGAAGAATCGGAAGGGACTGTACTTAAAAATGAGTAATCGTGGATATCATCTAAATCTTGTGGTGGGGATAAAGATAACATTCAATTATACTAACAAATAGATAAGCTAATAAACCTGATCAGATTAACTCTTAGTGATGTTCTAATAATTAACCTTAATCAGATTCTCAAGCAATTGACAAATGGATTTTCATAAACTAGGGTTCTTTTAAATAAGCCTAACAAGTGATTTTACTATATAAGTGAAACTAATTTTCATCCTTTTATAACTATAAATAATTCTAAGCTATATTTCATGCAATCTAAACACTTTGTCCGAAATGATTAATCTTAAAAGTTGAATAAATCGAGGAAATGAATACTTAAGATTAATTACTAGCTAATCCCCATTTCTATTCACCTAATCATTAACCATTACAAATAAAGATCCAAATCATAGCGGTAATAAACAGAATAAACACAATCACAGAAACATAATTACACAGTTCTGGCGAGATCCAGAAACTGTGTGTAACACCGTACTTTTTACACACAATTTTTTATTTTATTTTTTAAAAGACACTCACAGCGGAAGACTTATTAATTACACATCATATATTAAATAAAAAAATATATGTTTACACAAATCACAGGTGTTACGTTATTACTACAAACCATTTAAACATGTTGTCATCAGAGTTATGCACTGTGTCAAACATCTTCAGCTGCCCAGCAAAACCCACCAAAAGCTGCTAATACACACCTTCAGGGCAAAACACTGTGGGGGAATTAGCATAACGCTAAGTGAATGGCAATATATAGGTGGACATCACTACAAGCATCAAGGACAACTTAAATGCACCAGTCACTAATCACTTAAAGTTGTACACAAGAGGACCGACAACCCATAGCTGATCAAGCTAGAATCTACCGATAGCCCATATTACTGAATCACTAGTATAGTCTTTCGGACGTGACGCACCCATCATTCAGACTATACCACCAATCAGTAATCCACGGGCCCAACACTATTACCCGACACTAAGGTAAATAGGGTTGACCTCTTACCCCCAAAAACACTAGGACGTTAGCACTGGTGCGCACATAATCACATATAGTCACAACACTGGGCACAGACTCATTACACAGTCTAATCATAAGCATGGCACATATCACTACACTTGTCACTGTATAATCACATCCATAAAGATAGTCCCACTCACCGGGTACACAAGAACTCGGTAGTCTTATTTAACTGAGCCTTCGCATTTTCCTTTATCACCTGAGAATATCATTTCTCAAGTTAGTACACTTTTTTAAATAAGATTACACATCTGAAAAATAAACACAACATTACAATAAATGGGTCAGAATTGCACTTGACCCAAATATACAAACACTGTCACTCGCACGGATGAGGTCTCACTCAATTGGCTGACTAGCTTACTCATACGGGTGAGTATCCTCACTCGAATGACTGACAACCTACTCCCACGAGTCACTGTCAAGTCCACTCGTATGATTGAGTAGCATACTCACACGGATGAACACTTTACACGTAAGAGTGAGTGCCTCAATCGCACGGTTGAGCAAGAACAACAGCAGACCTACAATTGGAGATCTTTAAACCTAAATCTAAAGTTTGTTAAAACCTTATCATTTGAAATTTGACCTCAAGACTATTCCAACGATAGTTTATTTGTCAAAAACGGAGTTACGGTTTGAAAATTACGACCTTTTCAATTTTACCAAAAGCTAACCAGTGCTCAACCGCGTGGTTAAGAAATCGGATTTCCTTTTCGTGCCATATGCGCTTTTTTCTTTTTTTTCCCTGTATCGATAGAATGAGCACTGTGAACTATCTGCTTCAAAAAAGAGAATTGTGAATCAGAGCAATATATCGTAGTGTAGAACATATTTGAAGTAATGGGGATCACATTAGTAGGAATATAGGCCAGTCTCCAGCTTCTATCCTTTTCTTTTCCGCTGGCATCTCGCATTCACGCCCCTGTTTGACTGCTGCTGTTAGAACACCACAATATTTGTCCTTTTAGGCTTAATGCTCTGAATGGTGAATTGATCATTCGATATCCTTCCTCTTATGAGAGGACAGAATGGAATAAAAGTAATGAAACCCGCGATGGCTACTGAATAACCTCCTTTTACTTTATCAATAAAAAAGCCTTTGACCTTTCTATTCGTTCGCCAAATCTTGTTCAGTTACATCCAAGCTCGGTTTTGTGTGAATCTTCGTGGAAGAAGAAGAAGCGGTTCACCAGCCACTACATCTGTGGATCCCACCAAATCATTAAACCTGGCGGCTCGGTTGATTGGAACTCCTTTAGGCTCATCCTGCATACTCATTCTGGCGGTCCCAAGTCCTGCATCCACCAAGAAAACCGCGTGGTTGAGACCTCAAACGTGTGCTCAACTACTTGGTTGAGTTGTCACTCGTACGGATGCTAAAGAACAAGACCAGGTCGCTGTTTTTGAGTTTTTTACACCCAAAACTTGACATCTGCTTGTTTTGATCAATCCAAAGGCTCAATAACTGTAAGACCCGAATAATTATCTTGCTTGCTTGTGTATTAAGACATTCGAGAATGGGCTTCGTGGTTTAATTATATGGAATTAAGATGCACAGGAATCTGGTTCAGCTATGTCGCGCGCCGCGCGGGGTTGGGGCGCGCCGCGCCGTTTGCTGCTGACAGACCTCTTTTCTTTTAAGTGTTTTAAATGAAGGGCAAATGGGTAATTTCACTTGAGGCCGGATTTGTGAGGCATATTAGCTACTTTGGATCAGTTTTGGATCTCATTCACATCCACTCATCATCTTCACCCATTTTTAGAGAGAGAGTAAGAGTTTAGAGAGAGATTGGAGGTTTTGGTGAGGAAGGAGCTCAAATCGTTCAAAGTCTCGGTTTTTAAAGTTGTTCTCCTCGTTCCTAGCTACATTGTGGTGGTATTGGTAAGCTCAAACTCCGAATTTCATTTGTTTAATTTGATATTCGATTTAGGGTTTTGAGTTAATTGTTGTGTAACCCTTTTAGGTGATGAAATGGGTTTATGGTGACTAGTTATTCTTGTCACTTGGAGGGTTTTGGGTTGGATGACGATTTGGCCTTGATTAGGCTTTGGTTTGGAGTTTAATCACTAGGTATAGTGATTATTGAAGTAATGGAACCCATTTAGGGTATTATGGTTGACTAATTGTGACTTTGGGTCAAATTAGGGTTCGGTGGTAATTATGACCCAATTGGCGATTTAATGATGTTTATAAACTTAAAATGGATTAAGTTGAAGTATAGAACCGAGTTAAATGTGTTTAGGTGTCAAAACTTGTAAAGGATGAGATTTTGACCTTTATGGGTCAAAATTAGGGTTTAAGTGTCAAAATGGGTATGACACGTGTTTAACACTTGAGTTCGAGTTTAATTGACATATTGGGACCATTCTCACTTGTGTTAGTGATTATGGGTTAGTTTGGGCACGGTTTGTGCTTGGAAGTGCATTTGGGTCGAAATTGCACTAATGGTTGAATTGGGTTGAATTGTGAATCCACTCTAAGTGTAATGTTGTAATTGTGATAATGGATTAGGTATTTCCCATTGGCGACTTGCGGATTACTTGGAAGCACTCTTCAAGACTTCAAGGTGAGTGATATTATCCTATGTACATATGTATGTGTAGGATGGGTGCAGGTCGGGTGAAGTGATTCTCGGCTATAGAGCTCACTTCACATATAGGTGGATTTGATGGACTTGTGCATAGGTCCAATTGGCACGGTTGTGCGTTTTGGTTGACTACCTTTGGCAAAGTACACATTTTGGGTGTACGTTATCACACGTGGTTGTGAGTGGAATAATTATGCGTGTATGTATGTAATGTATTTAATTGTGTTGTACGAATGTGGTATTGTCGCGGTGTTTAAGACACCACGTTCTATGAAACGAGTAGTATTGTCGCGGTGTTTAAGACACTACTCATTGTGGAATTGACGAGTAGTATTGTCGCGGTGTTTAAGACACTACTCATTGTGTAATTGACTTGTGGTATTGTCGCGGTGTTTAAGACACCACAATGTCATGGGAGTGGAAGTGTCGCGGTGTTCAAGACACCACTCATTGTATTGAATGAAGTGTGGATTCGTCGCGGTGTTTAAGACGCCACATTGTTGTAAGGGTGAGTTAGTCGCGGTGTTTAAGACATCACCCGGGGGACTAGTGATTACGCGGTGTGTAAGTAACACTAGTGGATGTTATGAACTCTAACGGACTTTCATGTACCGTTCTCTTGTGTACTTGGTTAACCATGGTTGTATGAGTTATGTATTGGCATATTTAATTATGAACTATATGCTTTTGGTATTGCTAGCTATTGTGGACTTGCGGTTATTGGTATATGCACGATATGTTGCATGATTGTCGAATTGCTAATTCGTGATTAATGTTGTGTTGTCGTGATGTAGTTAACCCTCCGGGGGTAGTTATTGGCGTTGTTCACATTGACGTTGGTGAACTTACCTTATTGATGGTATTATTAGCTTGTTGCTTAGTGATCGTATGGTATACTTAGATTAGCTTGCCTTTAGGCTTGGACGCTCCGGTATGCGGTATTTGTTTATTTATGTGGCGTGTCCATTTTATGCATATATATGTATGTAGTATATTATCATTCACTAAGCGTTAGCTTACCCTCTCGTTGTTGACTCTTTTTATAGATTGCATGCGGACGTTGGCTCGGGTAAGCGCGGGGACTAGAAGACTTGCATAGTTTCTTTAGAGGCTTGCTTTTGGATTGTTTAGGATTGGGTAGCGTATCCCCAATCTCCATGCTCGGCCTTGTTTCGTATTAAGAGTCTTATGGTCAAAAAAATTGTATTTTGATACTTAAAGGGTAATTTGGGTCGATGTGGGCCCCGCTTTGTAAACTTAATTTTATTAATTGAACGTGCTAGTTTTTATATATAGAACGTGTGGTTAAAAGTGTTACGCCTAAAAGTGTCGGGAACTAGTCAAACATTTTCGTTAAATTGACTTCCGGGGACAGCGGGCTGTCCAGGTGGTTTGGCGCGCCGCGCACCCACCTGGCGCGCCGCGCAAATGAACTGCACCAGAAAATTTTTTTTTAGTTGTAAATTTTGACGGGGTTTTGTCGTGGATTGGTTTGGGATGTTACAAGTGGTATCAGAGCATGGTCTAAGGGATTTAGGTGACTTGAGATAGGTGCCTAGACTTAGACTTTTGTGTGTGCTTAAATTGTTGCGGGACTTGTAGGATTTCGGGTCGGAATGGGTTTAGTTAGTGCCTTGTTTATAGGTCGACTAACGTATATATTAGTAATGCGGATATTATTAATATGCTTTTGTGTTGTGGTAATAATTCTCGCGTGTGTTTGTATCGCGTAGAATTTTGGTTGTGTTTGTTCTTATCATCGAGCGAGGCGGTCGTTGTACTAACGAGTCGATGCGGCGTGTGTGCGTAATAAGAACTTGCAAACCTTATTACGGGTACAAATCGTGTCTAACAAGTGATGTACGACGAGTGTTTAGCAAGATGGGACGGTGTTGTGCGTGCGGTTTTATATGTTCGTGGACTAATCGTTTTGCATTCTTTTGAATGACGACGCGAAACGAGACCGAGGCGAATGACGCGGAGTTTAACGCTAGAGTTGCGGCCGCCGTTGCGGAGCAAATGGGTGCGTTGGAAGAAAGAATGGAAAGGAGGTATTCCGAACTTCAAAGTAGTAGTGAAATGGAGCGTTATCTTAAGAGCTTCATGAGGACTAAATCCCCGATGTATGACGGAAAGACGGATCCTTTGGTAAGCACAACTTGGATTTCGGATGTCGAAGGGTGTTTTCGTACTATTGATTGCCCTCCCGAGAGAAAGACGAGACTCGCTACGAGTTTGTTGCAGGGTAGGGCAAGGGATTGGTTGGATGGTAAGATTGATCTTGTCGGTGGTGAAACGTTTATGGCCTTATCGTGGGACGAATTTAAGGAGGAATTCTTCCAGGAATTCCGGACTTCGGCCGATTTGTGGGAATTGCGTAATGAGTTGCGAAATTTGCGACAAGGATCTATGGATTTAAATACTCTCAAGATGACCTTTATGGCGAAGGCTCGTTTTTGTCCGGAGTATTTGGGAAGTGATCGTTTATTAATGGGGGATTTCTATTGGACTTTGAATGACGACTTGAAAAGTAAAAATTAGTCGTGGTCAAGCGAAATCGTTTTCGGAATTATTCGACTTGGCTAGGGGTTTCGAGTCGCATACACGATCGAAGAAGGGTGAACCTTCAAGGGAGATAAGGGTTGTTTCTTATGGTGCTCCGAGTAAGAGGACTAAGGGTCCGAGCGTGAGCACGGGTGGTACACGGACGAGTATATCGAATTCTAGCGCGTCTAGATGTTACAATGGTGGCATGAGGAGTCACAAGTCTTGGGAATGTTCGATGCCGTTTGAGTTTGAGTTGTTAATGCCTTGTGTTGTGCATATTGTTGTTATGGGTGACGTTCCTAATGGAAGTACCCTATGGTGACGTTTGATCGTCGGGCGAAGGGCGTAAGACTTGGTGCAACCAAGCATTCCTTGATATTTGAGAAATGTTTCTACCAAGCCACGGAAATGGTTTTGGTGTTCGATTGTTAAGCGCGTGTTCGCTTTTATGTTGAAGTGATGAACCATGAGGTTCGTCGGGTGGTTGGAACCCTTGAGATCGAGTGTTTTAAATCTCGATGTGTGTTGGTAATGGAGTCTTTATGACGCGACATTAGGTGCCTCTTTTATACCTACTAGCGTGGTGTTCGACTCCGACTGTGTTGCGGTACGCTTTCGTTCAAAGTGTATAAGGATTGGTTAAAATCCTTCGTGAACTCGAGGTTAGAGCGAGATGTGGTGATGGGTCGTGTGTACCCAATTGTTGGTAAAGTCTACCTGTGGTAGCATTGTACGGTTGTACGAGTTGTGGATATGGAACGTGGTTCTAAGTGGGGGAGTTACACTCCCGCACGAGGAAGTTTTAGTGTGTGATTTCGGATGATGCTTTTGGTAGATCCGGAAAATGTTGTCGAGACCTGGTTTGGTCGATTTGTGGTAGAGTACAATTTCGGATAAATTGTACTTATGGTTTGGATTTGAATTATCACCGAGGTGGTAACGTGGTAAATCTCGTTGAGAGATAATGGACGTGTTTGGCGAGCAAGGTGAAATCCTCCAGTTAAGGGAGGTGTGTGTCGGGTTCTCTTGTGGAGAATTATTGTTTGGTACCTATGTTTGGTATAGGTGGTTCTTGCTCGATTATGGTATGGTTGTTTGATGAAGCATGATCTTCGGGTCCGCTGACTTCATCATGGTATTGTTGATTGGTGGAGCATGACCTTCGGGGTCCGCTGACTTCATCATGGGATTATATCGGTGAAGCATGACCGTTGACGGGGTCCGCTGACTTCATCGGGTGTTGAGTGATCTATCGGTTGTTTTATACACCGATGGTGGGATCGTGAGGACCGTATTGTGTGATTACTGATGCGATAGCCGTATTTCGCTCACATGTCGTTACGGGCGTGACAATGGTCGATTTTGTACGCCTAGGGTTTTAAGTTGTTATAGTCGATTGGACGCTAGCGGCTCTAGTCGTCCGCTTATGATGTTACGGTAGTTGCGTATTGGTTGTATTATGCGCTACAAGGGATGTTTAGTGATTGGTGTTATCCGTAAGGATTCGTTTGGTTCGGTCTTCATCGTTTCGGGTTGTTGACCTTAGGTTGAGACTTGGTTGCTTTAGCGTTGTCCTTGGTAAAGGTACGCTAAGGAAGTTAATATCTCGGTATGAGATTGGTTGAGTTTTCCCGATGTTAGGGAAGGAGTATGGTGTTAGTGCTCGGATTGTGGTTTTGATAAATCGCGGGTGACGATTTAGTTGTTGAAGGCGATTCGTTGGGAAAAATTTCCTGGAAAGTCGGATTGGAACTTATGTTGAGGACCGTAGAGTGGGGTCCATTTGGTCAAGTGACAGGGATCACGAGGACGTGATCGAGTTTAAGTGGGGGAGAGTTGTAAGACCCGAATAATTATCTTGCTTGCTTGTGTATTAAGACATTCGAGAATGGGCTTCGTGGTTTAATTATATGGAATTAAGATGCACAGGAATCTGGTTCAGCTATGTCGCGCGCCGCGCGGGGTTGGGGCGCGCCGCGCCGTTTGCTGCTGACAGACCCCTTTTCTTTTAAGTGTTTTAAATGAAGGGCAAATGGGTAATTTCACTTGAGGCCGGATTTGTGAGGCATATTAGCTACTTTGGATCATTTTTGGATCTCATTCACATCCACTCATCATCTTCACCCATTTTTAGAGAGAGAGTAAGAGTTTAGAGAGAGATTGGAGGTTTTGGTGAGGAAGGAGCTCAAATCGTTCAAAGTCTCGGTTTTTAAAGTTGTTCTCCTCGTTCCTAGCTACGTTGTGGTGGTATTGGTAAGCTCAAACTCCGAATTTCATTTGTTTAATTTGATATTCGATTTAGGGTTTTGAGTTAATTGTTGTGTAACCCTTTTAGGTGATGAAATGGGTTTATGGTGACTAGTTATTCTTGTCACTTGGAGGGTTTTGGGTTGGATGACGATTTGGCCTTGATTAGGCTTTGGTTTGGAGTTTAATCACTAGGTATAGTGATTATTGAAGTAATGGAACCCATTTAGGGTATTATGGTTGACTAATTGTGACTTTGGGTCAAATTAGGGTTCGGTGGTAATTATGACCCAATTGGCGATTTAATGATGTTTATAAACTTAAAATGGATTAAGTTGAAGTATAGAACCGAGTTAAATGTGTTTAGGTGTCAAAACTTGTAAAGGATGAGATTTTGACCTTTATGGGTCAAAATTAGGGTTTAAGTGTCAAAATGGGTATGACACGTGTTTAACACTTGAGTTCGAGTTTAATTGACATATTGGGACCATTCTCACTTGTGTTAGTGATTATGGGTTAGTTTGGGCACGGTTTGTGCTTGGAAGTGCATTTGGGTCGAAATTGCACTAATGGTTGAATTGGGTTGAATTGTGAATCCACTCTAAGTGTAATGTTGTAATTGTGATAATGGATTAGGTATTTCCCATTGGCGACTTGCGGATTACTTGGAAGCACTCTTCAAGACTTCAAGGTGAGTGATATTATCCTATGTACATATGTATGTGTAGGATGGGTGCGGGTCGGGTGAAGTGATTCTCGGCTATAGAGCTCACTTCACATATAGGTGGATTTGATGGACTTGTGCATAGGTCCAATTGGCACGGTTGTGCGTTTTGGTTGACTACCTTTGGCAAAGTACACATTTTGGGTGTACGTTATCACACGTGGTTGTGAGTGGAATAATTATGCGTGTATGTATGTAATGTATTTAATTGTGTTGTACGAATGTGGTATTGTCGCGGTGTTTAAGACACCACGTTCTATGAAACGAGTAGTATTGTCGCGGTGTTTAAGACACTACTCATTGTGGAATTGACGAGTAGTATTGTCGCGGTGTTTAAGACACTACTCATTGTGTAATTGACTTGTGGTATTGTCGCGGTGTTTAAGACACCACAATGTCATGGGAGTGGAAGTGTCGCGGTGTTCAAGACACCACTCATTGTATTGAATGAAGTGTGGATTCGTCGCGGTGTTTAAGACGCCACATTGTTGTAAGGGTGAGTTAGTCGTGGTGTTTAAGACATCACCCGGGGGACTAGTGATTACGCGGTGTGTAAGTAACACTAGTGGATGTTATGAACTCCAACGGACTTTCATGTACCGTTCTCTTGTGTACTTGGTTAACCATGGTTGTATGAGTTATGTATTGGCATATTTAATTATGAACTATATGCTTTTGGTATTGCTAGCTATTGTGGACTTGCGGTTATTGGTATATGCACGATATGTTGCATGATTGTCGAATTGATAATTCGTGATTAATGTTGTGTTGTCGTGATGTAGTTAACCCTCCGGGGGTAGTTATTGGCGTTGTTCACATTGACGTTGGTGAACTTACCTTATTGATGGTATTATTAGCTTGTTGCTTAGTGATCGTATGGTATACTTAGATTAGCTTGCCTTTAGGCTTGGACGCTCCGGTATGCGGTATTTGTTTATTTATGTGGCGTGTCCATTTTATGCATATATATGTATGTAATATATTATCATTCACTAAGCGTTAGCTTACCCTCTCGTTGTTGACTCTTTTTATAGATTGCATGCGGACGTTGGCTCGGGTAAGCGCGGGGACTAGAAGACTTGCATAGTTGCTTTAGAGGCTTGCTTTTGGATTGTTTAGGATTGGGTAGCGTATCCCCAATCTCCATGCTCGGCCTTGTTTCGTATTAAGAGTCTTATGGTCAAAAAAATTGTATTTTGATACTTAAAGGGTAATTTGGGTCGATGTGGGCCCCGCTTCGTAAACTTAATTTTATTAATTGAACGTGCTAGTTTTTATATATAGAACGTGTGGTTAAAAGTGTTACGCCTAAAAGTGTCGGGAACTAGTCAAACATTTTCGTTAAATTGACTTCCGGGGACAGCGGGCTGTCCAGGTGGTTTGGCGCGCCGCGCACCCACCTGGCGCGCCGCGCAAATGAACTGCACCAGAAAATTTTTTTTTAGTTGTAAATTTTGACGGGGTTTTGTCGTGGATTGGTTTGGGATGTTACAATAACACTATATAACACATATGTAATCTATTTCTAACTTCAAACAAGAATAGAAAATACATTCAAAGCAAGAATCAAGCATCAAAAGCTTACTTTTCAAAACCCAATCACAACCCAATTTAATTCACCAAAATCTGAGATTTTTACCTTGATTGATTAGTGAAATCACAGAGAATTAGATGCACACAATCACTAGCTTTGATTCGCACTTCTCGATTTTAGGATTTAAGAGCAGTAGTGAGTACTCTAGGGCTTAATGTTGCTAAAAATAGAAAGAAATGGAACGAGCAGTACATATATGCAATATGGATTTCTTCATTATGAGGAAACGCTACTCCATATAACACACGGGTATTTACCAGTTATCTGAAACACATTGTACCTCATTAAACGATCCTAACGAGGTCCAATTCATATAATAAAATATATTCTGTGACCCTTGTCACAGAGCGAATCTAACCCCATAATTAAATAATTAATATCACATAAAATTAGTTAATTCACTTAAATAAACACAAGGGCCAATTTAGTAAATTACCACTAGGCCCAAGACGAGGATGTTACAATGTGCAAATTCAGCATCAAAGCCATTGTCTTTGTAGGAGTGCAGCTGACGGCTGTAAACCCATTAGCCGGCAGGTTCATCTTAATATCTAAAATTTCTCAGTTTCCGTCCAAACAACCACTATGAATGTTTAGTTCATAGTTGGAGATGAATAGAACAATTAACAGTAAAGATAAACGTAATAAAATAGATGTGATAAATTACAAGTAATAGTATCTTAAAAGAAGAACTTTGAATAAACTTGAATAAAACTTTAATTCAATGTAAGAAATAACTTTGACTTGAAAATAAACTCTAAAAACTTAATATTTCGGAATTAATTCGAGGCTAACCGCAAAACTAAATGTACATCTAAAACTGTGAAATTCGACCCCTATTTATAGTTTTTGAAAACAACACTTAGCGGGCGGCTCTAATGGGTTTAGCCGGCGGCTACCCACTCAATTAACCTCAATCAGATGTTTTTTCTTTATCTTCAAGCACAAGTAATTCCTTTATAGCTTTTAAATCTGGCGGCTTTATATGATCTAGCCGGCGACTCTATGTTTATAATCTGATACAAATTTTGTTTCCTTAATAATCTTGATTTAAGCTTCACGTACAACAATCAAAGATCATTTTAGTCGGTGGCTTCTTTTACTTCAGTCGGCGGCTGTTAGTGCTTTTACTTGATCTCCAAGTTTCTTCAATATCTGGTTCGATTCTGGAATTTTTTGGAATTTCTTGCCTTAGCCGATGGCTTTACTTCTTCCTAGCAGGCGGCTTTGATCAATTTTACTTTTCCCGTTTTAACCCTGTTAATCATATATTCTAAATAAACACGTTAAAAATACCTTTTTATAGGAATTAATAGTTTTTGGTTATAAAAGTACTTAAAATGATGTTTAAATACCAACGCCTTAAAATGTTTATAAAAATATGTATAATTTAAACGTTATCAGCTATGCTTCTTATTGTAGCCAAAGTATTCTTGAGGGTAAGCATAGCCGTTAAATATTCCTGAAAACAAATCATAAAGAACATAAATCAAACAGTAAACAAACAGATAAACAAATAAAATGTGGCCATGCACAAACTATACACGCACCGTGTTTGGTTCAGCCGTATCGAGCAAAAATATTTTTTCTTGATTTGTGTTCAATCAAACAACAATTCTAAGTCCATACAACATCAACAATAGATAAACAATGCATACCATACATATATGTTACATACACCCATGCATTTTAACCAAAAACATTTTATACGTATATGTACACCAAGTGTTCGATAAAATGTCAATAACAAATAAGGAATTAAAAACTTAAAAAAGTTACCTGATTGTTAGCCATTCTATAGGTTGTTCAATATCGACTTCTTGATCCTAAACTTTTATACCTCGGATTGTAAGGATTTTCGCTCAACAAACGCGAAAGTGGGTGTTATGGTGCATATTTGCGTGTTAACAAGGGTAAACGAATGTAATCAAGTTTGTAGGTTGAATGTTAACAATGATAGAGAGTGTAACAAGCAAAAAAAGTGATGAACTGAACAAATTTTGGAAAATCATCGTTAGGTGCTTGTTTTTAATGTATGTGTGCGTGTGAGTTTTAAAGCTAATATAGACGCCTAAGTAAATAGGAAACACGCATCATGCGTGTATTTGGTTGTTCACTACATGATGCGCTACCAACTGATTATTTCTAGTTTAGTGATCTTACACGTATCATGCACCAATGTACACACATCATGCGTGGTGTGTGATGCGTGGTCAGGGAGCATAATTTTTAATATTGATTCTTTAAGGCACATTATTAAACACTTCTGGGAATGCGAGCATTTTGACTAATTTCCCTAAATTAGTGTATCGTGTTTCTAATTAGGAGTTAAATATTGAATAAATCTAATTGTGCCAACTAAAATACTTGTGCGATGGTCTAAATAAGAAGATTTATAATTTGGGGCTTTGGACTTCAGAAGTATTCTGTAGATAAAAAATGATACACCTTGGTTCCAGGGAACTTGGTTAAAATTCCCTCATTTCCAAAAGTGTTTGACTAAATGTCCTTAAAAATTGTAATTGCAAAAGTGCCCCCTTAACACACATCACGCATCACACATGATGCATGTAACAAGTAAGGGGAGGTGCCATCTCATGGGTTTCCAAGAAGCAGACACGTATTACCAACTCAATGATGGAATCTGAGTTTGTTGCATTGGATGCTGCCGATAAAGAAGCAAAATGGCTTAAAAACTTGATTAATGAGATAGAATTATGGCCTAAACCTATAGCACCTATGTCTATCCATTGTGATAGTGCTAATACATTGGCATATACTCATAGTTAGATGTACAATGGGAAGTCTAGACACTTAGTTGTCAGACATAGCATGATTCATGAACTCGTCATGAATGGGGTAGTTTCTATAATGTTTGTGAGGTCACAACGGAATTTAGCTGATCACTTGATGAAGGGATTGGAAAGAGATTTGGTTGACAAGTCTGATGTGGGGATGGGTTTAAAGTCCACATAAATTTTTGATTGCAAGATACCCAATTCCCTTATAATGAAAATTAGAAGTTGGTTTCGATGTAGAAGGCTTATAGTTAGAAATTGGAGTACATAAATTTTATATAATCCTAAGGTAAGGTATGTATTCGGACCAACTGAAGGTAAGGTTGAAGTTTAGCTTTTTAGTGGTTTATTTGAAAAATTGCCAGAGCTGGTGCCTGATTGAAGTGGACTACCTATGTGAATGTGAAGTTTTTCTGCTTCAACAAAGCTTTGGAATTTTGCTTTGGATACATTTATGAATGGATATGGACACATGGCTTGTAAAGTGTCAGGATAGCTTTAGAGTATTTGAAAACTTAAGGGTATATTATTTTTAGTTATTCAAATGGGTGCAGGGTTTAACTCTTAGAACACTCTGATACTCGAATATTTAAAACATGTAATGTACTAAGGTGAAAATTCAATCTTCAAGATATTCTCATTTATGAATGAGTTTTGCTTTAATTTTTTAATTCTCATAAAAAGAATCGCACTAAATTAGGGAGGATTGTTATAAATTTAGTGTAACTTAGGAATTTAGTCTACAATTGTCAATAGGTTAGGAGGTACGGAGGCCCATTAAGCGATAGACAACTCGGACCCAAAAATGGTTTTCCATATTTCACTACAATGACTTGGTCTACTCAAAATTTAACTAAGTGTTTCCGTGCCATGTATTCTTAGTCAGCTAAAATTTGACTATGTGTTTTCAGTGTCATGTCTTCTTAGTCCGCTAAGATTTGGCTAAGTTCCTGGTGCAACCATTTTAAGAGGCCATCAAAGAAAAGCCTTAAGAGGTAGCACAAGAAAGTGATGAAGTGGTAGCACAAGTTTGGTCCTCCCTCTAAGAGGCAGCACGGAAAATTCTTTAGACGCAGCAGCAAAAAGACTTGTTAAAATTCATTGTGTTTTGCTACTCCCTAGGCAGCAAGATTTTGCTACTCCAAGGGCAACAAGATTTTGTTACTCCCTGAGCAATAAGGATTTGCTACTCCCTGGGAAGCATGGATTTGCTACTCCTCTTAAAGGCGGCAAGGAAAAAACTTAGCATGAATTTTGACATTTAAGGTGTTGTCCAAGTTCTAGTAAAATACGGAAGGATTATTCATGTAACCACTTATGCTATATTTGTGGAATGATAATTCTTGTTCATAGAAAATATCATTATCTTAACAACTCTTAATATTATGGGATAAATATATTTATGGAGAGTGAGTCACTCAATTGATTCGAATATATCTTCTTCCATAATTACGGGTGCCTATATATACATAGACGTTTATTCATGAGACATACAATACGAAACCTAAATTCTCTTCTACAAACGAGTTCTTTTTTTCTGCCAATAAGATGATCATAATATGTCTCTTATCCAAAAGTGATATTCGTGTAACCCAAACAATAAATGTCGAATAATTACTTTCGGAAGTAATACCACAATTCAGTGATTTATCCAGTCATCAATTATTTTACCCTACATGAAACTTTAAAACTTCCAACACCATCACCCAACAAAATCGCCGAAGAGGGATCGATAATACCACGATTATCAAGGTCTTGAAAGGAACCTTTCTCAATATTAAGTTAACCCAGATTCGAAGAACTAATTCCACGATCATCAGCGATAGCTTCTTTAAAAAGAGCGTGAATCGTCCCTAACTTCTTTTTACTCGAAAATTTACCGCCTTATTTAGCCTTATACTCTTTAAAACTTACATCCTTTAATTTTCCCTTATAGAATTCTATCCATTGCTGACAAAATCCTTTGCACGTTGTGTTGGTGCAATCTCAAAAACAGTCTACTGCCATGACCAAATTTTAATGGCGCAAAGGGGATAGAATTATCAATAGGTAGATCAACATTATCTTAACAAACACCACTTGATGCCACGGTAGTCCTATCCGCAGTAACAGCCGAGCTCACCGCAGAATATCATTATTTTTCATAATCATCTTGTCCCTGATTACTTCAAATCAAACACCCTTACTCTTGGTACAAGCGGGCGTAGGAGTAAAACACACAACAGAATGACCACCCCTCTTTTCGTCGGTGGGGCCGTATCATTCTCAACCAAAATAGCCTCATCAAATGACCTAGGCTAAATATTAAGAAAAAAATTGGCCTAGTAACAAGGTTCAATGTAGTAGATTGAATAGGAACAGTAGCCTCACAAATGGATACCTCATTACAAGTCGGACCGTTGACTTTGTTTACCCAAACTTGAGCATTAACACTCCCCCCCGAATTTCTAAAACAATATCCTCCAATTCATGTATGTGTTTTACATTCTTATATTCGACATAGAAAAACAAAGAACCTACATGACCTAGGGATTCCGAAGCCTTGGCCACCGAAATTACCTCACCAAAATGTTTGGCTATAGCCTTCATTAAAAAACCGAACAATAATTTACCTGAACTCCACAAAATGTGAGCGAAACAAATAAAAAAAAAACATTATCCTTTTTCTGAAAGGGTTGAAACAAGAACGTGCTCATCGTCATCAACGGATGAGTCTAATATCTTAGCTAAGTTTTCCTCATTAGCGCACACTAAACACAACCAAAGGTACCAAATTTGCATATATGTGCAGTCACCACCTTACACTTAACTAGAACATGTTTCAACTTATATATCTCAAAAATACATGAATTAATCACAATAACACACAGATCAATACACACAGCAACGGAATTGGAAACAAGACCTCTTTTCAGTGTAAAAAACATTTTTTGATTATGAACCAAAATAGTTGAAGAGGTCTTGGGACACCCCACGTAAATCGGACTTCCGAAGGCAACAAATCCATTTAAATTTGAGACGGCAGAGTGCGCAGAGCTAGAAGAAAAGTAATTCACAAAAGCAACCTTCTTCCCGACCAAAAAACCGTGCCGTAGAGGACTCATGGGAACCAATTATTCTTCTGCCGGAGGAGATGGTGCGACTCCACCACCAGCAATCGGAATTTATTGTTGGTCGGACACAAAATTTGAAGATAACCTCACGTTCTCATCCGTTTGCGAATCCACCTTGGAGGTTGGAGCACGGTTAAACGACACTAGAAACGAATCACATGAACACATAAAATAATAAAACGAGCCCAGGAACTCAATACTTGGGGCAATCGGCCGAATTCATTAAGGAGAGCCTCCCTTGTTTTATTTTAGGCCATTATTGTTGCTAAGTCCATGTATTAGTTTAATTAGGCCCTAAAGCTAACCTGATGTGTGCGAGGTGTAGTACGAAATAGATTATATTTTACTACGAAATACTATTAAATACGCTACAATTTTACACAAGTTATTTATTTATTTATTGAATGGAATATACCTAAACCTTGCTACAACACTTATAGGCAGTGTACCTAATCGTAGAGTAGTGTAGTTTTTAGTAAGTCCGGTTCGTTCCACAGGGATACAACTGAGTTTAACGCTATACTTATTTTAAACTATATTTGTATATAAATAAGTATATATAATACATACATACATACATATACATATATATATATATATATATATATATATATATATATATATATATATATATATATATATATATATATATATATATATATATATATATATATATATATAAGTAGTACTATTATTATTATAAAAAGGGGGTTTTACCGTTTAATGATCGGTTTGTCGATTTTAAGTCCTAATGCAAAATATTAAAAATAAAAATAACTTAATTTAAAGCGTAAAATAAATGACGATAAATAAAGATGCGATAAAATAAAAGTACGATAATTAAAAATGCAATAATTTAAAGTACGATAAATAAAATGACCATAAATAAAAGTGTGATGAGATATAAATTAAAGGAATTATGCTTATTTAAACTTCCGTAATTATGATGTTCGACGTGTTGATTTTAATTAATTACCATGGGTTAATTATCCTTTGTCCTGGTTTATTTGATATGTCCATCTGGTTTTTGTCCATAATAGTCCATCGCTTATAAATATAAAGTGCGAGTGTCCTCGTCAAATTACCCTTATACCCGAAGTCAAATATTCCAACTAATTAGGGATTTAAACTGTAATAAGGTCTTAATACTTTGTTAATGATTACACCAGGTTATCGATTGTGTGTAATCCAAGGTTTTAATACTTTATTAACAATTACACCAATTTTCCTTGTATGTAATTCACCCCTGTTTTAATGAGTCCATTGACTATTAATCCATCCCCGTGTCCGGTCAAATGAACGATTATTAGTACTTATAAATATCCCGCCCATCGTATCCGATCGAGTGTATGTGGTTATTTATAAATACGTCAAATTGTAAACCTCTATATTAAATTAATGAACAATCATTCAGTTAAACAAATATAAAGCCCATTAATAGCCCATAGTCCAATTTCCACAAGTGTCGGTGTTTTGTCCAAACCCCAATTATGGTCCAAAACCCAATAACCCAGTCTTAATATTTAGTCCAACATCATGATTACTTCAGCTCAAATAAGCATAATAATAACTTAGCTACGAGACATTAATTTAAAAAGGTTGAACATAACTTACAATGAGTATTAATCACGTAATGTTACACGGACAGAGTTTCGACTTACAAACTTAAAACATTCGCTATTATAACCTTATTATTATTAACTTAATATTAAAATTATAATAATAAAATAAATATAAATATAATTGAGAGAGTGATCAGAGAGATATATGATGAAGGTGTGTATAATTCATCGAAAAATGCTCCAATTTATAGATGTGGTCAGGTTTCCTCAGCCATGTGATCGCATGGGAATAAGGCCTCCAAGCCATGCGATCGCATGGCCTGCTTTTCCAGCTCCAAATGCTTCCAAAATGTGGGCTGCTGCGATTTATTTAATATATAATATAATATATATAATTTTATATATATTATATTATATTCATGTACATAGTTGACTCGTAATTTTAGGTCCGTTACGTCGCGCGTTGAAAGTTGTTTCAGGTCTTGGTTCCGGATTTTCGAACGTCCTTTCATACAATTTAATATCTTGTATTTTGCATTTTGCGGCTTGTACTCTTGTAATTTTGAGACGTTTCTCATCAATAATTTGAACCACTTGGATTGTATCTTGTACATTTGAGCTTTTTGGTCGTTTGCGTCTTCAAATCATCGAATCTGTCTTTTGTCTTCACCTTTTATTATTTAAACGAATATCACTTGTAAATAGAACAATTGCAACTAAAAGCTTGTCATTCTTGAAGGATAATGCTATGAAATATATGTTTGTTTTTGGCATTATCAAATATTCCCACACTTGAGCGTTGCTTGTCCTCAAGCAATATAGAACTTGAATATAACTTTACTAGAATCACTTCTTTATTCTTCACACTTTGTACATCAGTGATTTTAATACGGCGGTATGAACAATGATAGTAATGATGTGGTTTACAGTACCACATGACTATAAAAATTTAGATCCTTTAGGAAATTGGATCTTTATGAAAACATTTGATCTTTTGAAAATTCATTCTAGCATTTACCCTAGATAAGTTTTCTGATTTGACCCACTATCGGTGTTGCAAAATATTTTTGTGGATCAATATTTTGGCTAAAACTTTTAGGTTCGTGTAATCCACTGCTATCTCTGTATCTGAAAGCACACATCCAGTTTACTTGTTCCGTATATTACCTTTCGGCAAACTACCATTCGGTTGTAAAGGAAAGCGATGAACAAGAAACTGTTAAGGCAATGTCTAATGACATGCAGTTATTCATGGTCTACAACATGTCGGATGCAATTACTATCCTTTGTAGGAGCAATAGCAAAGATCACCCTATAATTTTTCGATCTGGCACAAGGTCCTGTCTTCGACCATGCTATGCAACCACCGTTCTTACGGTTGACACCCGATTTGGTTCAGGTGGCCTAATGAATTCCGGTGAATTCTTAGGATTTTACGTTCAATGGTAATGAACGCATTGAAAATAGGTTTTCAGAAAACAAATCGGTTTGTAATTTGATCAAAATATTTTCTCGTTCAAGCTCGAGTTTAGATATCATCGAATTCCACGAGTTTGTAATTCTCAATTTTTAAAGTCAATCTCAAGGATTGAGTAATATCAGGCTTAAATGCTGATTTTTAATCTTTAAGGAGATTATCCTTTCTGGGGATCTGATTCATTAGTCTTATCAAGCTAATTTGCACGATGCCCTCCCCATTTTACGAGATGGATCCTTTCATGGTTAGGATAAGTCTGACCACACGACGACCCTGTTTGATGCTGAGGTCCGTGGATTTCCAGCTGATTTTCGAGAAAACTTTTCAAGGTTTTTCGTAGACTCTACAACTGGTCTGGACAACAACTTCCTGACCTAAACAAAGGAGCACGTGTCTTTTTCTCGGAAGACTTTACTTCCTTTTACATTCCATTTATATTACAATAAACTGGGTAAAACTGATTAATATCGTCCAAAACAAAAGTATCTTCAATTATTTGTACAAAAATATGTGATATGTTTTTTAAATAACTTGGTAAATTTTTCCCGCACTTGGCTTTTATTTTTCTTTCTTTGCCTTTTTATTCTCTTCTATTCCATTTTAAATGAATTCAAGCGTTTTGGGTTGTTTCTCAATTTATGTCCTTTCCGAGATAACAATAATTTCGATGTTAACACCTAGTTTTATCGTTCATAAATATGTATAAACATGATTTTGAGTTCATTTAGTTAAAAATTTTTGAAAATTTTACTAGAAGTGGGTAGTCAGTATATAAGACTAGGGCTGTTCTTTATTATCAGAGAGAACTAGATTCTAATACAACTACTGCTTTACTAGTAAAATTTAATGGTGACTATTAAACCAAGTGTATAAGTCAAATTTTTTAAAACCGAAAGAATTTAATCCCTTCCCATACTTAAGATCTTGCAATGCCCTCATTTGCAAGAAATCAGTAACAATTTAAATTATTGAGGGTGATTAGCGTAGAAAAATAATTAAGATTTACCCAAGTTTCCAAATATATTTGTTTGAATGATAAATGGTGCACATCATTTGGTCATTCCTGCAGTTGTTATATCACATTTGTTTTTCGTCTTGTCATCAAAATTAGTAGCTTTTGCTGAACTTAATACCAGTCTTTGAAAGTGCGTTGTTTTACCCTGTTGTGTACATGAGATAAAATACATACAATACAAATATAAACATGCATGGTAATTTGAAATGGGACTTAATATCCCACTTTCAAATTATAAATATGAAATATTAGTACAAAATAATAAAAATGTTAAAAATTACATAAAAGTATCAAAATATTAAATGTTTAACATAAATAAATAAAAATGATAAAAGATAAGAAATCACCAATGGAACACTATCAATTTGGATATGGATTCCAGTTCATGTTATCGTCTGGGTTCCATGGCTGGTGATAGGTGTCCTGATAGGCTTGATTGGGGTCGTACATGTTAAAGGGCGGTCGGATGTCAGGCTGATGCGGTGGATAAAAAGCAGGCCGAGTCGGGATGTAGTTCTGTGGTACCTGATATGATAGCTGGCTCATGATTTGGTGCTGATGAACTTGCCATCTATCATGTTGGCGTCGCCTAGATTGCTCATACTCATCCGCTGCTCTCCACTGCTCATACTGATGATGCCTAGCCTGGTTATTCATTTCCACCTCATACATATGCTGATAAACATCAGTATAACTATCCCTAATGACATCCCTAATGTCATCTGCTTCCTCCATCTCCTCATCCTAACCCCTCTCTACCTGTGGATGGGTGCCTTTGCACCTTGATAAACCTGCAAGCCTATTCTCTTGACTTGTTCCTCAATCTCTACCATCGGACCCCCATGCTCTTTATCTGTACCTAAGTACTCTCCAATGGGAGTAACAAAAATACCTCCCCCTATAATATTTCCTACTTGCATACCCTCAACAACTTTAGAAAGATAGTGGCCAACGCAATAAGGAATATTAACAAAGCTCCTCGGGTCTCGAATACACTTAAGATAAAATAAATAGTTTAGGGTCATTTTGTCTTTGTTTCTACCCCGTTGTGTAATCGAGTTTGCTAAAAATCTATGTATTACCCGGAGTTCTGCCCGGTCAATATCTAAATAGGAGTGTCTTCCCCTCCGCGTAAACTCCCTAAATTTTGACATACGCCTCCATATGGCATTAGCGTCAAAATCTCTATCTACTCTTTCACCTTCGATAATTAAACTATTACAATCAGGTGTATTAATCTCAACGGGGGTATAGATTAATAAAGCTCTAGCCATGTCCAACATGGACATCCTGTACATTGTACCGCCTAACAAAAATCTAATAAAACTTTTATCTCCTAACATAGTAACCTGATTATTTAACTCTATAGTGCTAAGCAATTCCACACACCATTCTCTATATATAGTTCTACGCGTGGTAAATAAACGGATCCAATCGTTAAATGTAGAGTTACCATACCTCTGAACTAGTAAACCTCTAACCGAATTGGCTAGGCCAACCGCTTCCAAAGGCTCCCAATCGATTACCCGAGGCATTTCAATATTTTTGTGGTAAAGGATGTGCATGTTCTTTTGAAATTTCGTGTACTCTGTCCAACAACGATCGAATCTTAGGTTGGGATGTAACTGTTGTTCATTAATAAGTAGGTGTGCAATCCTCGGGTGGGGCTGGAATTGACGATAATGAGTATAAAATAGTGGTTCTGGCTCATGATATGGTAAATGTTGATCATAATGTTGGTGTTGCTCTTGTTGTTGTGGTTTCGGTTGCATCTCTGGCTGTAGTTCTTGCTGTGGCTCTTGATCAGCTTGTCTAGACGATGATGCACCGTCAGTATCTGTATTTCTCTGCAAAACACATTAAACACAAAATTTGTGCATCCAAATATGCATTAGTGTTAGCAGAATAACAACTTAAAATAATTACAATAACATGTTTATTACATATTAGACTTATACTCATTTTCAAATTTTCAACAATTCTACACTTTTTTAAATAAGCATATATAAAAATGTATACAATGTTCATAAGCATTCTACTCAAATAACATGTCAAAATAACTATTACTAGCAATTAAACAAGTTTCAAATAGCATTTATATCAAATTAATCAAGTTCATGAATTTTAGACTTAAAAAGTCCACTTTGATGCTCAAAAATCATGTTTAGGATCAAAGTTTTGATCATTTAGCAACATAAATATGTTACACTACTTAATTTAGTAATAATTCATAACAAAAATCGGCCATAACCTGTTTATATCAAAAAGCCCCAAATTGCTCAAGAACACAAACCCTAGATTTCTAAAATTTTTGAAGTTAAGGCTTCAAATCATGACAAATAGCATCAATCTAGGTTATACAAGCATAATATACTAACAATTTAACTCTAATTAAGCTAGAAATCATCAAACTAAGATTATTGCAATTAATTGTAATTATCACAAAAATTAGGAAATTTAAGAGTTTAGGGATGAAATTTCTACCTTTTTGCTCCCAAATCCGAAGAAAAGCATGTTTATAGCGGATTATAGTACGAAATTTCGTTGAATTTGGTGGAAAATTGAAGTTTTGAGGAGTGTTTTAGTGTGTGTGTTCTTGAATATGTGTGTGTGAAATGGGTGAAGCAGAGAAGTCGACTGGGTTTTTGTTCCTGACCTGTCCAGGGTTCCCATGCAATCGCATGGGTTCCCAGTGCAAACCCCATACGATCGCATGGGGTGTGGTATTTTTTTTTTTTAATAAAACCCTTCACTTATAAAACAATTAATTAACTTATTTTTAAAATTTGTTTCTTTTTAGACTGAGGTCATTTCGGTACATTTACCTAGTTCGTCCCTCAAAAAATTTTAAAATTTTCCATTTCAAAGCGATCATTTTAAAAGCAAAGATTTTTGAGTTTTTTAAATGTTTTTGGCATACTTTAAGTCAATAAGATTAAAAATAATGACAACAAAATTTGTCGCTCCGCCCTCGGGTAAAGCAATTTCGGTTCAACGACCTAGTGTTTAACTTACGACGCATTTTAAAAATCAATTTTTAACTTAATGAAATAAAGTACATTTTTGTTTTTAAATTCACACCAAACTTAAATTTAAAATGCATAAAATAAAATTTCATATAAATATTAATATTTTTTATATACATTAATTTTACAATTTTACATTTATAATAATATAGTTATATATTAATTTTAAAAACAAGGTAAAAAAATAGAAAATCTTTTTAGTCTTTTATCCCACTTTAATCAATTAAATATTAACAAAAATACATGTCCCTCTTTTTTTTGGTAAAATAATTTCGGCTATATTACCTAGTTTTACTCATGACGAATTTTTGAAATATTTTGGATTGATTGATTAAAGATATTTATACCTTATGAATAAACGGTAAATTTCGTAGTGATGTAATAAATTTTTGTATGATATCAATAATTTCGGTTTATTATACCTAATTTTATTGAATATCAATTTAATACTTTATAGCGAACGATTCAGCGTTTATTATCAAAAGGTTAAAAGCAATAAATAAAATTAAAATAAAAACTGTACATACTTACCTGTGAGATAAAATTCTCAGAGACCTGCTTTAGTCGACTCATATGAGAGTCGTTCGATTTGGTTTTCCATAGCTACATAGGCGTAACCTCGATTTTTCAATAACTTTTCTTCTAAACATATGAACGGTCCTTCTCTGCATAGAGTAACGAGTTCAAAATTGGAACGTGTTTGAGTGTTCGAACATTTCCCTTCGTGTGACCATTTTCCGCATTTATGACATCTTTCAAGGTGTCGTGCTCTTCTTTTTGTTGCAGATTTTGATTTTCCTTTACCAAAATGTATCTTATTATGATTATTCCTGAGTTCTTTCCTTACTTCGTCCATTTTGCCTCTTAAGAATGATACCAGTTCACTCGGGAAGATGTTATTATTACGTTTAGTAATCATAGCATGTAGTAGTAGACCATGGTTCAGATCAAAGGAATTTTTCATCTCGTAAAACCTAAAAGAAATAAAAATTCAGAATGAGGGAGAAGACTAGTTCTTTAGGGTCTGCTAGGGAAAGACCATTCCGATTCCATTCTCGGAAACTACACGAAAACAGAACATCTAACTCTAACATAAATTCATAATCTTCCCACACTTAGTTAGCTGTGGTGTTGAAATTGTGATTAACTTCATCTTCAACTTTCGTTGGATTATCTATGTAATGTTTAACTCTGTGACCATTAACTTTAAATTCAATCCCATTTGAATTTATTAACTCTATTGTTCCGTATGGGAAAACTCTTTTGACTATGAATGGTCCAGACCATCTTGATTACAATTTTCCAGGAAATAACTTGAATCGTGAATTGAAAAGAAGAACTCTGTCTCCTTCCTTAAATTCTTTTGAACTTCTTATTCTTTTATCATGCCATTTCTTCGTTCTTTCCTTATAGATTAACGAATTTTCATATGCATCATGTCTTAATTCTTCTAATTCATTTAGTTGACTTAATCGTATACGTCCAGCTTCATGCAAATCAAGATTACATGTCTTCAAAGCCCAAAATGCTTTATGCTCAATTTCTACTGGAAGGTGACATGCTTTTCCGTAAATGAGTTTAAAAGGTGTGGTTCCAATTGGAGTTTTATAGGCTGTTCTAAAAGCCCAGAGTGCATCCTCTAATTTCATGGACCATTCCTTCGGATTTGATCCTACGGTTTTCTCTAGAATATGTTTTAAAGCTCGGTTGGTGTTTTCAACTTGTCCACTTATTTGTGGATGATAAGCGGTTGAGATTTTATGAGTTACTCCATATCTTTTGAGAACTTTCTCAAGTTGATTATTACAGAAATGAGTATCCCGATCACTTATTAAAGCTTTCGGTGTTCCGAACCTTGCAAAAAGACGTTTTAAGAAGTTGACTACAACTCGTATATCGTTAGTTGGGAGAGCTTGTGCTTTCGCCCATTTAGATACATAATCAATGGCAACGAGAATGTAGAGATTATTATGAGATTTTGGAAATGGAGCCATAAAGTCAATACCCCAAACGTCAAAAACTTCACATACTTGAATGACATTTTGTGGCATTTCATCACGTTGACTTATTTTTCCGGCCCTTTGACATGCATCACAGGATTTACAAAGAAGGTGTGCATCTTTGAAAATTGTAGGCCAATAGAATCCAGCATCGTAAACTTTCCTTGCGATGAGTTGAGGCCCATAATGCCCTCCTGTTGGTCCTGTGTGACAATGGTTTAAGATTTGACTAGCTTCTTCCCCGAATACACATCAGCGTATTATTCCATCGGGACAACTTTTAAATAAATGTGGATCTTCCCAAAAATAGTGTTTTATATCACTAAAGAATTTCTTTCGTTTTTGGTACGACAATCCTTTTTCAAAGAATCCACATACTAAGTAGTTTGCATAGTCTGCAAACCATGAAATTTCATTATAATCGATTTTCAAGAGATATTCATCAGGGAAGTTGTCTTCTATGGCCGATTCATTTAGAACTTCTAATTCAGGGTTTTCAAGGCGAGAAAGATGATCAGCGGCGAGATTTTCTGCTCCCTTTTTGTCTCGGATTTCAATATCAAATTCTTGTAAGAGTAAGATCCAACAAATTAATCGTGGTTTAGCATCTTGTTTTGAGAAAAGGTATCTAAGAGCAGAATGGTCGGTATAGACCACCGTTTTAGCTAGAACGAGATATGAACAAAATTTGTCAAAAGTAAAGACAATAGTAAGGAGTTCTTTTTCAGTAGTTGTGTAATTCGTTTGTGCTCCTTGTAACGTCTTACTAGCGTAATAGATAGGTTGAAATCGTTTTTCAATCCTTTGTCCTAAAACGGCTCCCATTGCAAAATCACTTGCATCGCACATGAGTTCAAATGGTAGATTCCAATTTGGAGTTATCATGATCGGCGCATTAGTGAGTTTTTCTTTAAGAATATTAAAAGATTTGATGCATTTATCCGAAAAGATGAATGGGGCATCTTTTTCTAGGAGTTTATTCATAGGAGTGGTAATTTTAGAAAAGTCTTTTATGATACGTCGGTAAAAACCAGCATGCCCTAGAAAACTCCTAACTCCTCTAACATTGGTGGGATGTGGAAGTTTAGCAATTACATCTACTTTAGCTCTATCCACTCCAATTCCTTCCTTTGAAATTTTATGACCAAGAACGATGCCTTCTTTAACCATGAAATGGCATTTCTCCCAATTAAGAACTAGATTTGATTGCTCGCATCTAATAAGCATTCATTCAAGATTAACTAGACATGTTTCAAAAGTATCACCGAAGACTGAAAATTCATCCATGAAAACTTCCATGCATTCTTCTATCATGTCGTGAAAAATCGCCATCATGCACCTTTGAAAGGTTGCAGGGGTGTTGCAAAGTTCAAATGGCAGGCATTTGTAAGCAAAAGTACCATAAGGGCACGTGAAGGTGGTTTTCTCTTGATCCTCGGGTGCGATTGAAATTTGAAAATATCCAGAGAAACCGTCAAGAAAACAATAGTAACTATTTCCGGCTAAACTTTCCAACATTTGATCAATAAAAGGTAATGGAAAGTGATCTTTTCTAGTGGCGTCATTTAATTTTCTATAATCAATACAGACACGCCATCCTGTTATAGTCCTAGTGGGAATAAGCTCATCTTTTTCATTTGTGATGACAGTCATGCCACCCTTCTTGGGCACACATTGAACTGGGCTTACCCATGGACTATCAGAGATTGGATAAATTAAACCTGCATCTAGCAGTTTAATAATTTCTTTCTTAACAACATCTTGCATATTAGGATTTAGTCTTCGTTGGCGTTGCACATATGTTTTATGACCTTCTTCCATAAGGATTTTATGTGTGCAATACGAAGGACTTATGCCTTTAATGTCATGAATCTTCCATGCAATAGCTGGTTTATGATCTTTTAGCACAGAAATGAGTTAAGATTTTTCATTTTCAGTAAGAGAAGACGAGATTATTACAGGTAATTCAGATTCACCATATAAATAAGTGTATTCCAAATGGTTTGGAAGTGGCTTTAACTCTAATATCGGTGGTTCTTCTATCAATGATTTGTATCGATATCTGTCTTCCTCTTTAAGCATTTGAAGTTCTTCTTTTGTTGGTTCGTAATCATTAGCCATAAGTGTAGCTAAAATTTTAGCTTCATCAATTGGTTTAGTTCCTTCTCCTAAAGAACATTCTCCTGTTCCTTGTAATTCTGGAAATTCTTGTAACAATTCTTCTTGTGAATCTATGGTTTGAACATAATAACAGGTATCATCTACAGATTGCGGTTGTTGAATGGCTCTATCAACAGAAAATGTAACACTCTCGTCCTCTATACTTAGGGTCAGTTTCTTACCAAACACGTCTATTATTGCTTTAGCTGTGTTTAAGAATGGTCTTCCTAATATAAGAGGAACTCGAGAATCTTCTTTCATGTCCAGAATAATAAAGTCTACTGAAAATACTAAAGTACCAACTTTAACTAGAATGTTCTCCATTATCCCTCTAGGATATTTTACTAATCGATCGGCTAGTTGTATGCTTATTCGTGTTGGTTTCAATTCTCCTAGGTCTAGTTTAGTGTATAATGAATATAGCTTTAGATTTATACTAGCACCTAAGTCTGCCAATGCTTCTATTGAATTAAGACTATCCAGAAAACATGGAATTGTGAAACTTCCTGGATCAGATAATTTTTTTGGTAGTTTATTCAACAGCACAGCAGAACAATTAGCATTCATTGTAACAGCCGAGAGTTCTTCTATTTTCTTTCTATTTGTGATTAGATCTTTCAGGAATTTAGCATATCTTGGCATTTCTGAAATCACATCAATGAAAGAAAGATTGACATTTATTTGTTTAAACATATCTAAGAATTCGGATTGCTCGGCTTCAAGTCTTTCTTTTCTCATTTTACTCGGGTAAGGAAGTGGTGGTTGGTATGGTTTAACATAAGGTTTAGCCTTAACTGTGTTATCTTCATTAACCTTTTCAACTACCTGTTCTGTTTCCTTTTCTTGCTCAGGCTGTGGTGCCTATGTAGTAGGAATAGAGTCATCATAAATTACAGGTATTTCAGGCGGTTTGAGTGTAATACCACTTCTTGTGGTAATGGCTTTAGCTGTTTCATTTTGGGGGTTAGCATTTGTATCGCTCGGTAGACTCTCCGATTTTCTTTCAATTATTAACCTTGCTAGGTTGCTTACTTATTGTTCCAGATTTTGTATAGAAGCTTGTTGATTTCTAAATGCTTGAGCATTTGTTCATTAGTTTGTTTCTGAGATATGAAAAATTGAGTTTGAGATTCAACTAGCTTCGACATCATATCTTCTAAATTTGGCTTTTTATCATCGGTTTGTGGTGGCTTATTTGGAAAAATAGGTCTTTGCTGGTTGTAAGTATTATTGGATACTTGTTGATTGCCAAGACCTTGTTGGTTGTTGTATGGAACATTTCGGTTATAATTCTGATTTTGATTGTAGTTTGGTCTTGGCGGTTGATAATTATTTTGATAATTATTTTCAGGCCTTTGGTTCATGTATGAAACATTCTCTCTTTGTTCCATTGTTTGTTCAATACTGATACAATCTTTTGGTAAATGTGGTCCTCCACACTGCTCACAACTAATTCGTATTGCGTGAATATCTTTAGTCATCTTCTCCATTCGTCTTTCAAAAGCGTCTAACTTTGCGGAATTGAAATTAAAGTCATGGCTAGAATCGGCTCTAGCCGCTTTAGATGAACGAAAAATATCTTTTTCTTGATGCCACTCATGTGAGTGGGAGGCTGTGTTATCAATAATTTTGTGAGCTTCAGTTGCAGTTTTCTTCATAATGGAACCACCAGCTGCTGTGTCGATGTCTTTTCGTGTAGCAACGTCGCATCCTTGGTAGAATATTTGCACTATTTGATAAGTATCTAAACTATGTTGAGGACATCCTCTCAACAATTTTCTGAATCTTGTCCAAGCCTCATATAGAGTTTCATTTGGCTTTTGCGCGAACATAACAATTTCTCCTTGAAGTCTCATGGCTTTAGATGCCGGAAAGAATCTTTTAAGAAATTTCTCAACTAAAACATCCCATGTGTCAATCGCTCCTTCAGGTAACGATTCTAACCAATCTTTGGCTTCTCCCTTTAAAGTCCAGGGAAATAACATGAGATAGATCTGTTCATCCTCAACTTCTCTGATTTTAAATAGAGTACACAGATCCTATTAAAGGTTTGAAGATGTTCATTTGGATCTTCTTTTGGCGTACCACTAAATTGGCATTGATTAGTTACCATGTGTAGGATTTGTCCTTTGATTTCATAATCTGGCGCATTAATGTATGGTTGAGTAATGGCATGACCTTGGCCCGTGTGTGTAGCTATCATTCGATCCTCTATACTTAGAGGTTCCTGATTTTTCATGATTGAATTTGTTGAATCTGAATCACTAGAGGATTCTGATTTAACGGTTATTTCCTCGACAATCTCTGGTTGAATAATTTGTGATTCAGGAGGAATGATTAGTGGTTTAGGATCTCTGAATTGTCCTTGAATATCCTCCGGGTTCTCAATTGTGAGGTCGGGTTCAAAAAATGGATTATCGAAAATTTGAATTGGAGTACTCGGTCGACTAGATGATAATTCCAAAGAAAAATCAACGGCGACAATATTGGCTAGATGTCTTGATCGAGTTACAAGAGGTGAACGTATGAAAGGTGGTGAACGTTTTTCTCGGTGCATTCACTGAATATCCTATTAGTTATAAAGATAAAAATTATATAAGTTATCAAATTAATAGATTTTCTGATGTTTCCCACGTTTCGAATAGCCAATAGATGCAGCAGGTAGCCAGGACCCTTTAAATCGGAAGCCCACAACTCGCCACTAACAAATCCATCTATTACTACAAGCTAATAAATTTTAGATGTCTATCAATTTAACCGCTTAACATAATTTTTTGTCGAAATTTAAAGAAAATAAAGAAAATTCTATGTCCTACAAACTAGAGCGTGGAAATGAGAAAGAAAAATAGTGCGTCGAAATAAACGTCGAAAAAAAAAAGTCAAAAAATATAATAATAAGAATGTAAAGCGTCGAAACTTAAAAGTCTAAAAACTACAAATTAAAACTTGCGTCTAAAAGTATTAAAGCTTAAAAGGAATTATATATCCAAAACGGCAATTACTTAAAAAGGCACTAAAATCTATTAAATACTAAAGCGATAAGCGACGTCGTAAAATTATAAAGCGTCTAAATCTTAATCTAAAGAAAAAGCACTTAAGGGATTTTACGGCAGAGCCTAAAAATCTAGAACTATAAAATTACTATGGCAAAACTAATCTTAAAACTAATTACAAACGAAAAATATACAATTTACGAATTAAACGTTAATATATACAATTTATAAAAAGAGATAAAAAAATGATAAAATTACTTATTTTTATAAAAATATTATTTTTATATTATTATTTTATAAAAGTATTAATTATAATTATAAAAACTTAATCAAAACTAATTTAAATAAACTTAAACTAAATATTATTTAATTAAAACCCTAAATAATAACTTAATTAATAATAATAATTATTAAACGTAAACCCTAATCGTACAGTCAAAGGTACCAGACCTGTCAGACTGGCTAATGCGATCGCATGAGTTTGATATGTCTGGTCCATGCGATCGCATGGATATGGATACCAGGCCAGTTCTTGGGCTGCTACAGTATTCAGCCCAAATTCAATTTTACTTATTTTTTATATATATTTAATTTATAAACTTTACAAAATTAATATAAGTAATATTTAGAATTATATTTTTAAGAACTTAATAAAAATAATTTTATACTTTATATAAAATATATTTTCTTTTTACGTAAACACTTAAATAAATAAATAAATAAATAAATATATATATATATATATATATATATATATATATATATATATATATATATATACATATACATATACATATATATATATATACATATATATATATATATATATTATATATTTTTGTATTTTTATGTTTAAAACTTATTATATTTTTACAAAAATAGATTAAAACTATATATTTTTTTTATAGCGTTTCGCTTTCGAATCCCTGGTAGCGGCGCCAAAAATACTTGATGTGTGCGAGGTGTAGTACGAAATAGATTATATTTTACTACGAAATACTATTAAATACGCTACAATTTTACACAAGTTATTTATTTATTTATTGAATGGAATATACCTAAACCTTGTTACAATACTTATAGGCAGTGTACCTAATCGTAGAGTAGTGTAGTTTTTAGTAAGTCCGGTTCGTTCCACGGGGATACAACTGAGTTTAATGCTATATTTATTTTAAACTATATTTGTATATAAATAAATAAATATATATATATATATATATATATATATATATATATATATATATATATATATATATATATATATATATATATATATATATAAAAGTAGTACTAGTACTATTATTATTATAAAAAGGGAGTTTTACCGTTTAATGACCGGTTTGTCGATTTTAAGTCCTAATGCAAAATATTAAAAATAAAAATAACTTAATTTAAAGCGTAAAGTAAATGACGATAAATAAAAATGCGATAAAATAAAAGTATGATAATTTAAAGTGCAATAATTTAAAGTACGATAAATAAAATGATGATAAATAAAAGTGGGATGAGATATAAATTAAAGGAATTATGCTTATTTAAACTTTTGTAATCATGATGTTCGACGTGTTGATTTTAATTTATTACCATGGGTTAATTGTCCTTTGTCCTGGTTTACTTGATATGTCCATCTGGTTTTATCCATAATAGTCCATCGATTATAAATATAAAGTGCGAGTGTCCTCGTCAAATTACCCTTATACCCAAAGTCAAATATTCCAACTAATTGGGGATTTAAACTGTAATAAGGTCTTAATACTTTGTTAATGATTACACCAGGTTATCGACTGTGTGTAATCCAAGGTTTTAATACTTTATTAACAATTACACCAATTTTCCTTGTATGTAATTCACCACTGTTTTAATAAGTCCATTGACTATTAATCCATCCCCGTGTCCGGTCAAATGAAAGATTATTAGTACTTATAAATATCCCGCCCATCGTATCCGATCGAGTGTATGTGGTTATTTATAAATAAGTCAAATTGTAAACCTCTATATTAAATTAACGAACTATCATTCAGTTAAACAAATATAAAGCCCATTAATAGCCCATAGTCCAATTTTCACAAGTGTCGGTGTTTTGTCCAAACCCCAATTATGGTCCAAAATCCAATAACCCAGTCTTAATATTTAGTCCAACATCATGATTACTTCGGCTCAAATAAGCAAAATAATAACTTAGCTACGAGACATTAATTTAAAAAGGTTGAACATAACTTACAATGAGTATTAATCCCGTAGTGTTACACGGACAGAGTTTCGACTTTCAAACTTAAAACATTCGCTACTATAACCTTATTATTATTAACTTAATATTAAAATTATAATTATAAAATAAATATAAATATAATTGAGAGAGTGATCAGAGTGATATATGATGAAGGTGTGTATAATTCGTCGAAAAATGCTCCAATTTATAGATGTGCTAGGTTTCCTCAGCCATGCGATCGCATGGGAATAAGGCCTCCAGGATGGCCTGCTTTTCCAGCTCCAAATGCTTCAAAAACGTGGGCTGCTGCGATTTATTTAATATATAATATAATATATATAATTTTATATATATTATATTATATTCATGTACATAGTTGACTCGTAATTTTAGGTCCGTTGCATCGCGCGTTGATAGTTGGTTCAGGTCTTGGTTCCGGATTTTCGAACGTCCTTTCGTACAATTTAATATCTTGTATTTTGCGTTTTGCGGCTTGTACTCTTGTAATTTTGAGACGTTTCTCATCAATAATTTGAACCACTTGGATTGCATCTTGTACATTTGAGCTTTTTGGTCGTTTGCGTCTTCAAATCGTCGAATCTATCTTTTGTCTTCACCTTTTATTATTTAAACGAATATCACTTGTAAATAGAACAATTGCAACTAAAAGCTTGTCTTTCTTGAAGGATAATGCTATGAATTATATGTTCGTTTTTGGCATTATCATAACCCTTAACACCTCTAATTAGAAAAATACACTCATTTATCTTCCATTATCCCTAAATCACTAAATTTACAGCAACATATCATCAACTTCATCGTCGAACATCACCACCATCATAACCCCATCAATTTTTGCTTGTTTGCTCTTGCACCCTACACGAAAGTTGTTGCTTTTGTAATTCTCTATGCATTGATATAAGTAATTTGATCTCTAGAGGTATAAAGCTCAAAAACCTAATTTTTTTATTTTCAATCAATTATACATAGTACATGTTGTAATAACTCAATCCATGACCAATTGTGTGTGTTTGATTGCTAGATTACGTTGTTTATACATTTTGTGTAAAATTCATTTTTGAAACTGACCTAAACTATATGTGACATGAAATCGGTAGGTAATATGTATCTATATGAAAGTCTATCTAAAAATTAATAAGTTTGCTCACAAGAATCACTCATTTCGTTTAGAATTGTTCCTGTTATGTTTATTTGAAGTTTTGACTTGACTATGCTTTGAATACGAATTTGTTGAGTTATATGCTTATTAATTGGGAATGTGAAATGGTTACCAACTGAAAGATAATCAAAAATCACTCTAGACTTAAGATTCATGCAAATCTGATTCGGAATGCTCATGTTATGCTAGTTTGATAGTTTGTGTTGATTGACACTTTAAACCGATGCAAATGACTAATTTAATTTGATTTCCGGAATAAGAGCTTTTGATTTATGAAAATTACGTGATTAGTAAATCACTTTTCATATAGATTATGCATGCTAATTGTTCCTAGATGTTCGGATAATCGCGTTCAAAAATGACTACCTGATTAGAGTCAATTATGTCTCGCATGCACAAAGTTTGGTCTAACATGAACTAGAAATTGATTGGGGACTTGTCCTTATGATATATTGATATTTGTATGTTAAGAAACACATTACATTTTAATGCTAACATCTGATACATTATACATTATGTGCTACATGTGTCCTAAAACGATATATCTGGATTCTGTCCAAATCAGAAAGTCCAACTTCCGTTGCAAACCAATTGACTAACCAAAAAGCTTATATTCATGAAATCGAAACGATACGATAACTAGTAAACACTCAATTTAGACTTAAGATTCACGAAATAAAATTGTTGCGCGAGCAGAAAATGACTTGGTGAAATTCGTATGAAACATGAGTTATAGAAATCATCTAAGGGCATGACTAGACTTTTTAGAAAGCTTATAACATGTTCTTTTGATCTAGAGTTTACCACATTGCCATGATTTGTGTGTTGTGATTTATTCTTGTTGTTTGCATGACTTACATGAAACCGAAACGATACGATAAAGTTGACCCAAGGTTGATTCATTGACCAAGATTACATAACATACTGAGGTATTTGACTTTGGTTGACTACTTGACCAAGTTTGACTTTTGTTGACTTGCATGAACTGTGTTAACTATTACAATCTTACCGAGTCGGACTGAGCTATAAATTACATGTACACTATGGAATAACATGGCGTGATATAATAAAATTACTTGAACAATCTAAATGATTAGGTTGCGTTATACGTTTGTAATCATCCGGTCTACGTACTACTTTTAACAATCATTTACCATGCACACAAGGTGAGTCTACAGTCCCATTTTCACTAATACTTTTAGGATGAGATACATGCTACTTCGAACTGTTTCTTAAACTATTTACAAATACTTTTACTTTTGACATGAGTGCTTAGTATACATATGAGTTGTTTCCTAAAAATCCCTTAGCTTGAATACTTTAGGTACTTTGTAAGCGCGAATCATAGGGGCGGATCTGTTAGGTTTGACAGCCTCACCCTACATATTGCGGTGCTTATTTTTCGTTAACGTACACCAAGGCAAGTGTATACTTAGATGGGGTAAAGGATAAGAATAGTTCTAAACTACTCGAGGTGTTAGGTTAGTATTCAAGTGCTCATTGGATTGTATATACTTATTACAACATTTGGGTTGTACGCAGAAAATCTCGTTGTCTAAAACAAAGAATTATTACTCTGAATACTGCTTTTCAGACCCTGCTTTATGTTACTTAAACCTGTGGTTTACGAACATTTGAAACAGGACATGGTGCTGTCTACAAACTTTTGATATGAAACCTTGGTGGTCTCATACTTTACATTTGGTTACTTAAACTTGTGTTTTACAAGAAGGAGAAACAAAACATTTTTGATGTAATACACAGTTGAAACTTGACATCGTTGTTTACAAACAGTTTAAAACTTGAAAATTTCTGTCTGCAAACTTTTGATATTAAACTTTGGTGGTCTTATGCTGATAAACGTTTTTCTAAAAATCTTTTCTTAAACATACTGTATTGTTTACTTAAACATGTGGATTCACTCAACATTATTGTTGACTCGTTTTGCATGTTTTATCTCAGGTATTAATTGTTTCCGCTGTAAAACTTTGCTGTTACATAGAAGTCAAGTCATGCACTGGGACCATAGTTAACATCGCCGTTAATGAATTTTGACGGAGTGTTACAAATTCTGCCGAAGAGGGAAATGAAATTGGGGGAGTACTGGGAAGGTTTGACATTTTATAGAGAGATGGAACAGGGAGGCATACAAGGTGTTTTTCCCATAGAAGTTCCAATGATAAAGAGGGTGGTATGCAAGCAAGCACAAGCAGTGAATATAGATAGTAAAAACGCTTGAACCCAACCGATAACTCAAAACATTGGACTTATAGGGTTTGGGGCTCAGGGGCAGATCTAGTGTGTAACCAGTGGTTGCATGGGACACCAATGAAATACGCGATGCAGTGAAAATGTTTTTGGGTTTTAACTAATGATACCAGTGGATAGTGTGAATTTTTTTGTGTGATACCACTGAAATAAGTCATCTAATAGAATTTTTTTTGGGATTTCAACTGGTGACACTAGTGACCACCAATCGTAGATCCGCCATTGTTGGGGCTGCAGGTTTATGAGCTCAAACGAGAAATTTTATCGAATACAAGCATTAGTTTATAAACTAAAATAAATGCCGAAATTAAACAAACAAGAATATGAGAAACTTAACCAAACATACAACATGGTGGCAAGTGAAAAAACCAAACAAAATACAGTAATCAATAATTTTCAGCACCATACAACTGCAAACACGTTCCTCCATATAGCTGCAAACAAAAACAATACACTAATTACTCCGTAAATTCGATCTTTTTCATAATTAACATGTTTTGTGAATATATATATACTTACATATATAGTTACTATGCGTTCACATGTACTGATCCAGGTAGGCGAACGGGCTTTGTACGTACACCGTCTTTTTGAATCTCTAGGTCCGGATGGATCTTCTTCCTCAACATCTTTCTCATCATCTTTAAAAACAGAAAGAAAAAAAATCATAATATTTACTAACACACATTACAATAATCATGCTAATCGATTAGTTAGCGACATAAATAGATGATTGAATGCTCACTCGATTCATTTTCTTGAAGGGACGAATTGCATGCTCTTTTTTGAGCTTCTTATCCGATATTAAAGAAACCCTATCATCGTTCGATTCATGTTTCATGTTGGATTGATCAGTAGGATTGTACTTGACTTTGACTTGATCTTGATCATAAGCCAACTTTTTGTTCTTTAACAAGTTATTTTCAGAATCAGCCAAAAATAAATCAGCAAGAGTGATTCTTTCACTTGCATTCTTTTCCTTCTTCACCTCATTAGTATCCTCTACACCATCTTCAATATCATTGGATTTAGTATTTTTTTCGCATTCTAATTGGTCATTCGCCTCCGCATGAAAAAACCCATGCTTAGAAGCTTTTACTACTAATGGAAGCTCCATTTCCGCTTCTTGATCACAGTCACATTCGTCGTCCTCATTCACATTTTCACAAACATATTGAAGATGTTTATGATTGATGTCACATAAGTATGTGTTATCATCTGGTTTGTAATCTTTAGGCAATTCAGGATCAAACCCAAATGTCCCAATTGCGAATATACCTTCCTTCCAACCATCAAACACATTGTCTAACCCTTCATTTTCGAGTAGTGCTACCTTATCCTTCCTAATTTCGGTAAAGTCAGCCTTTGTGACATCTTGGACAACTTCATCTGAGACGAATTAATGATAAATATTATTATTATTCAGATATATAAACAAGTAGAAATCAGAGGCAGAACTTGAATTCGACTATAGATGGGGTGGTTACCCCCATCTCATAATTTTATCATTGACAGGGGGTAAACAGTAATAAAAACCTTATTTTTTAATAAAATTTTTTGATGTAAAAATCTTATTTTTTGAATCCAGATGGGGCGGGTGTCCCAACATATCTCTATTAAAACTCCGCCACTGGTAGAAACGTAAAACAAGAGATGAAAACGCGATAGCTAATTAAGGAAATGAGGCTCTAACGTTTGTGATGAAGCCTCCGGTGCACCCAATCAAAGATCTGCAAACAATATATAATAAAAACTAAACGGTTAAAACAGGTACATTCGTACATAATGCAATAATACAATGCTTATGAATTGAAACTTATAATATGAAAATCCTAGGTATCTAACCATCAAATACCTTCATTTTCTTACTTCTTAACTCCTATGAGTCGATTAAGAGATGAACACACAATAATGTTAAGTTTTTTTTTTTTTTTTTTTATCAATTTTTGGGCGAACGACAAATGATTTTAGTCAATTGGATTCACATTATCAAAGAAGATATAGAAGAGAGGAATGAGGGGGGGCTAAACTTGTGCGGGGTTCATATGATAACACGTTACACCTCTCAAAATCAAAAGGGCCCGTGGACACAAGGTATGTTTATCTTTTACATTTCTCCATGCATGATACGGAATATATATTATTCGGTTAGTATTTTTCCGTTTGTATCTTTGTGTAACTTGAATACATCAAGTTAAATCATCGTCTTTAGGTAGTATTGGTCCATTACTACCCTCAATTCACTGACCCATCTAAAAAATTAGTATCCAATGTGAATTTGTGAAACTAACCAATTAAGACTCAAATAATATTGTAAATCAATACTCATATATATGGGGAGGGTAACATATGCAAGTGAATGCAAGGAAAAAAAAATTCTAACATCATTGAAAATTTAGTTAACTGGAATTCAAGAAAGGAAAGCATGGAAATTTAGTCTTTAATTGCTTAATTTGTTTGCAAAAAGATATAAGTTCATTTCAATTATATATATGCTTTGGTCCTACATATGTTACCTGCTAAAGAAACTATATATGGGCATGCATGTTGGAGATTTTATAATTGTTTTGATATCCAGGATGGAATTGAATAAGCAGTGACACAAAGCATACACAAAGTTATACGATAGCAGATAGAATTACATCCATGATAGTTGACCTGTGTGGACCATGCATACATCTGTGCTGTAGTTTTGACTACTAGTCCTATGTCTTCAACCATGGGAAGTTAAAAGCCAGAAAGATTATAAACATTGTGAGGTCTAAAATGTATAACCAACAGGATTATAACCAGTAGCAACATCAGTTTTATGTCCAACACTAATAAAGAAAATCGGAATAAACCAGTAGCAACATGCCACATCATATGTGTGGTGATTTATAAGAGGATCGTCTGGACGTTGGTAGACAGAAATTTGAGAGAAAATAACTCTATTACTCACAAGAATATATTACAGAGTATTACAAAACTCTTACAAAAAAAAAAAAAAAAAAAAAAAAAAAAACTCAAACTAACACACTAGGAATCTCACCACTATCTAGGATGTATTCACTCTTGGTTATGATTACACTTTAACTCACACACATTAACTAGGTGTGATTACACTTTTTGTGAATGAATTACAATAGAGCTTTGCACCTCTATTTATAGAAAGTTTTGAGGAGGTGGAATGGTGTGAACGGAGATAGTGTGAACACAAAAATGGTGGCTAGCTGTAACTGTTTTCAATTTTGCTACTTCCTTATGGTGTGAACGGAAAAACAAGTGGCTAGCCGTCATTGAATTCAATTTTGCTACTTTCTTATCCATAGTCAAAATTGGCAACTTTGAATATCTAGTATCTTCTAGATTGCGGCTAGAATGGAGACATCTAGCGGCATCTAGAAGATACTAGATTACGGCTGGAACTTATCAATTCTCCCACTCCAGCCGTATACAGGGAAAACACATCCCGGTTATATCTCTGCATAACATTAGCTTCTCTCGAGTCACCACCTTTGTCAACATATCCGCAGGATTCTCCTTTGTATGGATCTTCACTAGTCTCAACAGTTGTCGATCAATTACCTCGCGTATCCAATGATAGCGAATATCAATATGTTTTGTACGGGAATGGTACATGGAGTTCTTTCTCAAATCTAGAGCACTCTGACTATCACAATGTACCTTGTACTCCTTTTGCTTGATTCCAAATTCTTGAAGATAACGCTTTAACCACAATATTTCTTTTCCAGCTTCCGTGGCAGCAATATATTCTGCTTCGGTTGTGGATAATGCAACATACTTCTGTAGTCTTGACTGCCATGAAACAACTCATCCTGCAAAAGTGTAAATGAATCCTGAAATAGATTTCCTACTATCAAGATCTCCAGCCATATCAGCATCCGTATAGCCTTCCAAGATTGGATCAGCTCCCCCGTAACAAAGACATATCTTCGTTGTATCTTTAAGATATCTGAGAATCCATTTTACCGCATTCCAATGCTCTTTCCAGGGGTTAGAGAGAAAACGACTCACTGTTCCCACTGCGTGAGCAATATCGGGCCTCGTACACACCATTGCATACATCAAACTTCCAACTGCTGAAGAATATGGTACTGACGACATCTCTCCGATCTCTTCCATGGATGAGGGACATGATCTCTTACTTAACTTGAAATGGTTGGCTAATGGAATGCTAACAGGTTTGGCATTGTTCATATTGAACCGTTTAAGCATTCGTTCAATATACTTCTCCTGAGATAGCCATAACCTTCTATTCTTTCTATCTCGGGTAATCTGCATTCCCAAAATTTGTTGAGCATGTCCTAAGTCTTTCATGTCAAAAGACTTAGAGAGTTCCTTCTTCAGCTGGTTGATCTTCGTTGCATCTTTCCCTACGATCAAAATATCATCTACATATAGTAGAATGTAGTGACCCGAACTTTTCCATAATTATATATATTAAATGATATCTAATAATAACATGATTAAATGTTTTCAACATGTTAAGCAATCAAACTTGTTAAGACTTGATTATTTGTTATGAGTTTCATGTAGACAATTGACCACCCAAGTTGACCGGCGATTCACGAACTTTAAAACTTGTAAAAACGACACGATGATATATATATATATGGACATATATATGGTTAAAATGAGATTATGATATGTAAGAATCTCACTAAGTATATTAACAATGTGTGATATACATAAAAATGAGAATATTGAATTATGAAGCTCGAAATGATATACATAACGATTATCGTTATAATAACGTCTTACTAAATACATATGTATTGTAATAAGATATTGGTATACAATATTTAACATGATAAAATGATAATTAAGTATATCATTGAGTGTATTAACAATGAACTATAAAAGTAAGATGAGACTACTAACTTAAGGATTTTGAAACAATATATATATGTAACGATTATCGTTGTAATAGTATTTTAATATATATATATATATATATATATATATATATATATATATATATATATATATATATATATATATATATATATATATATATATATATATATATGATGTTAAGATATATTCATACACCATGTTATCATATTAACATAACAATTTAACATCTCATTTAAGTATAATAACAATGAATTAATTACATTTAACAAGATTGTTAACTTAAAGGTTTCAAAACAACACTTACATGTAACGACTAACGATGACTTAACGACTCAGTTAAAATGTATATACATGTAGTGTATTTAGATGTATTAGTACACTTTTGAAAGACTTCAAGACACATATCAAAGTACTTCTACTTAACACAAAAATACTTACAATTACATCCTCATTCATTTTCATCAACAATTCTACTAGTATGCACTCGTATTGGTACTCGTACAATACCCAACTCCTAGACGTGTATACTATTGGTATATACACATACTAATTCAGCTCTTAGCAGCCCTAGATAGTCAACAAACATGTGGAACCAAAATTTTGGCTACTAGCATGAATTATTCACTAAAAATCAAATTACAACTTGCTTAAATGGACACCATGGTTCACGTCCCATTTCACTCACCCACACACTTGCATTTTTCAATTTTCTTTCATAAATTTGATCTCTCTTGGTTCATGATGATGTTCTAAGTGTTCTTCATCATATTCATCAAAATCTACATCAATCTAGCTCATAAATCCAACCTTTGATCAACCTACAAAACAACTACTCAAGAACACTTCAATAACACTTTCAAGTTTACTAGTTTACTTCCAAGCTTTCAAATCCATTCCAAGTAATCATCCATGATCAATAAACCTTTGTTAATTATAGGAGGTTATCTTTCTTATTCAAGGTAATATTCATATTCAAACTTTGATTCAATTTCTATAACTATAACAATCTTATTTCGAGTGGAAATCTTACTTGAACTTGTTTTCATGTCATGATTCTGCTTCAAGAACTTGCAAGCCATCCAAGGATCCTTTGAAGCTAGATCTATTTTTCTCATTTCCAGTAGGTTTACCTACTAAAATTAAGGTAGTAATGATGTTCATATCATCATTCAATTCATACATATAAAACCATCTTATTCGAAGATTTAAACTTGTAATCACTAGAATATAGTTTAGTTAATTCTAAACTTGTTCGCAAACAAAGTTAATCTCTCTAACTTGACTTCTAAAATCAACTAAACACATGTTCTATATCTATATGATATACTAAATTAATGATTTAAAACCTGGAAACACGAAGAACACCGTAAAACCGGAAATACGCGTCGTAGTAACACCGCGGGCTGTTTTAGGTTAGTTAATTAAAAACTATGATAAACTTTGATTTAAAAGTTGTTCTTCTGGGAAAATGATTTTTCTTATGAACATGATACTATATCCAAAAATTATGGTTAAACTCAAAGTGGAAGTATGTTTTTCAAAATGGTCATCAAGACGTCATTCTTTCGACTACAATGACTACCTCTTATAATATTGAGTTGTAAACTGTATTTCCGACTATAAACTTATACTTATTAGATTCAAAAACTTAATTTCAATATGAAACCATAGCAACTTGAATCACTCAAAACGGATTTGAAACGAAGAAATGACGGATAAAACAAAATTGGATAAATTTGCTAGTTTTAGCTACGAAAATTTTGTAACATACCTAGACTAAACATATCCTAATTAATTTATATTGTATTATACATATTATGAAATCTTGGGATACCATAGACACGTATACAATGTTTTGACATATCATATCGACCCATATAAATATATATATTTCGGAACAACCATAGACACTCTATATGCAGTAATATTTGAGTTAGCTATACAGGGTTGAGGTTGATTTCAAAATAATATATATATACTTTGAGTTGTAATCGAGTCTGAGACTTGCAGACACTGGGTCATGGATTGATTCGAGATAATATATATTGTTTTATTTCTGTACATCTAACTGTGGACAACTAGTTGTAGGTTACTAATGAGGACTGCTGACTTAACAAACTCAAATCATTAAAACGTAATAAAAATGTTGTAAATATATTTTGAACATACTTTGATATATATATGTACATATTTGTTATAGGTTTGTGAATCGACCAGTGGCCAAGTCTTACTTCCCGACGAAGTAAAAATCTGTGAAAGTGAGTTATAGTCCCACTTTTAAAATCTGATATTTTTGGGGATGAGAATACATGCAGTTTTATAAATGTCTTACGAAATAGACACAAGTAATCGAAACTACATTCTATGGTTGAATTATTAAACCGAATATGCCCCTTTTAGCTTGGTAGTCTAAGAATTAGGGAACTGGCCCCTAAATGACGCGAATCCTAAAGGTAGATTTACGGGAACTAACAACCTCCATTCTTGAATTTGGAATGCTTTAGTACTTCGAGTTTATCATGTCCGATGGGTATCCCAGAATGATGGGGATATTCTATATGCATCTTGTTAATGTCGGTTATCAGGTGTTCACCATATGAATGATTTTTATCTCTATGCAGTTTGCAAAATGCCTGATATGAGATGTGTTATAAAAATGAAATCTTGTAATCTATTATTATGATTTGATAATATATAGGTTAAACCTATAACTCACCAACATTTTTGTTGACGTTTTAAGCATGTTTATTCTCAGGTGATTATTAAGAGCTTCCGCTATTGCATACTAAAATAAGGACAGGATTTGGAGTCCATGCTTGTATGATATTGTGTAAAAACCGCATTCAAGAAACTTATTTCGATGTAATATATTTTTATTGTAAACCATTATGTAATGGTCGTGTGTAAACAGTATATTTTAGATTATCATTATTTGATAATCTACGTAATGCTTTTTAAACCTTTATCGATAAAATAGAAGTTATGGTTGCTTTAAAAATGAATGCAGTCTTTGAAAAACGTCTCATATAGAGGTCAAAACCTCGCGACGAAATCAATTAATATGGAACGTTTATAATCTATATGAACGGGACATTTCACTTGGTATCCGAGCGTTGGTCTTAGAGAACCAGAAATTGCATTAGTGTGTGTCTAACCGAGTTTGTTAGGATGCATTAGTGAGTCTGGACTTCGACCGTGTTTTCTTTAAGAACGATTGCTTAACACTTTTGTTGGAAACTATATATTATTAACATGTAAATATTATGTGATATATTAATCTCTTAACGTGTTTGATATTGTGTGATAGATGTCTACCTCTAGTACAAATCCCATTGACTCAACTAATAATAATGAAGAGTCGAATATATTTTGGGAAGATTCACAAATTCCCGAAGAGGAACCGGAAGAAGAGGAACCGGAAGAAGAGGAACCGGAAGAAGAGGAACCGAAAGAAGAGGTTCTGGAGGAGGAAATATTAGGAACCACAGAAAAACAGATAAATAAAAGAAAATCCTCAACCAATGGACCAAAGTTAATAATGGTCAATGGTGTTTCCACCGAGGAAGCAAAATATTGGGAAGATTACCAATTTTTTGATGAATCGGATCCCGATGAGGATTCCGATGATGTTATAGAAATTACCTCGACCCAATTTGAAAAAGCAAAAGAAAATAATAAGGGAAAGGGCATCAAAATAGAGAAACCTGATTCCAACCCCGATGAACTTTATATGTATCTTCAACACTCGTATTTTTTAAGTTGTAACAATAACCCGGGAACCTCTAAGCCACCAGGTTTTTCTAAACCATTTGTGAAAACAACGGCTCGTATTAGAGGAATATCATATATCCCTAGAAAATGAGCAAAACGAAACAGGTCCGAAGAAGAAGAAACTAGTGAGTCGGAATAAAGAGTTGTAATCATGAGGTGTAAAATATGTAAAATAAGTGTGCTTGTACTTTTCTTGTTGTATGTGAAAATTGCTTGTATTATTTGATAATTATCTTTTACGAATCTAACTCTCATCTATTTTTACAGTATAAAAAAAATGAATGTTAAGGATAGACAACCAAAAATTTTAGAAGACCTATCCGGGGACATGATTGATGAAATCTTGTCTAAAGTCGGTCAGAATTCGTCAGCATAATTATTTACGGTGAAATTAGTGTGTAGAACACTTGATGAACGTTCCAGGCATGCCTTAGTTTATAAAAGGCTTTCATTTGAAAGATAGGGTATATCACATTGGGGAAACCGTAAGTTACGCCGTGTTTTCTTTAAAGCGTTAAATGCGGGGAACTCAAATGCAATTTTACGCTACGGGTTGAGAACCTATTTTGACTCAACATATCCTAACCTAGGACTTCGTGAGTTAGAAAGAGCTTCTAACATGCAACATAAAGAAGCATGTTATGCTTACGGGTTAGTGATGTCCGCTTCTCACCAAAGTGAGAAAAAGAACATCGGATTATGACTGTTAAATAAAACATTCACACAAGTGATGGATTTAGTAGTTGGGGTGACAAACAAGGTTTTTAGATTATTACAGGGCTGTTGGGCATTACGAAACCCTCGTCCTTTTGACGACGTTACAACATGCTGCCTAGCCAAAGGTTATAACGGTTATTTTCTACAAGACCAAGGATGGGAAGTAGTCTTAGTAAAACCAGAATGCATGACTTGTTTATGGACTTATGAATTACGTGCTTTTATTGCCTTTGCTGAACAACTTGCATATTAACTAGGATTGTTGTCACAACTATTTTGTATCAAAGTGATTGTGTGCTATATTTCATGCTATATGTATAATAGCGGTATTGTAAGTTTGTAAATTTTTGTATAAAAGTTTGAACGCGAAATATTATTATAATCAGTTTTTCATATAGAATTGTAGTAATTGAATGGTATATTAGCTACTAAGTATGAACTTAACGGGTAGGTACTACCCGAATTAAAACTATAAAACGCTAATATGAAGAAAAAGCTTTTATAAATGAGTTCATATTATGCTACGAAATACTATTGACTACTCTTAATATCCTATATGATTAACTTAAATTCTTTTGGGCAATTTTTGAAGGAAATGGCACCAACAACTCGTCAGAATTTGAACATAAGCGAGGAAGACTTCCGTGTTTTCCTTGTAGCAAACATAACTGCAGTACAGGCTGCAATGCAAAACAACAACAATAACTCTGAATCTAGCAATGCAAATAACGACACAAGAAATCGTGTAGGATGCTCCTATAAAGAATTCATTTCCGGTAAACCTCTGGAATTCGATGGAACCGAGGGTCCAATCGGATTGAAACGGTGGACCGAAAAGGTTGAATCGGTGTTTGCCATAAGTAAGTGTACTAAAGAAGACAAAGTAAAGTACGCTACGCATACCTTCATAGGTACTGTGTTAACATGGTGGAATACCTATCTAGAACAAGTGGGACAAGATGCTGCGTACCCACTGCAGTGGTCAGCATTCAAACATCTGATAACTGAGCAGTATCGTTCCAGAAGAGAGGTAAACAAGCTAAAAGTAGAGCTTAAGGGATTACGAACACAAGAATTCGATATTACCACATACAAATGATGATTCACGGAGTTGTGCTTGTTGTGCCCGAGAGCGTTCGAAGATGAAGAGGAAAAAACCGACGCATTTGTAAAAGGGTTAGCAGAAAGGATCTAAGAAGATATAAGTTCACACGAGCCCGCTTCCATACAAAAGGCAAGCTGAATGGCTCATAAACTCATAAATCAGATTGAGGAAAGAGTTAAAGAGCAGACGGTCGAAGAAGCCAACACGAAACAAATTAAAAGAAAGTGGGAAGAAACCAGTGACAAGGGTCACAATTTTAACAATCAACACAACAATCACAACTTCAATCGCACCAATTATCGCAACAACAAACGCAACAACAATCGTTCCAACAACAACTACAACAACCATCCTAACAACAATAACCACCACAACAATCGTCCCAACATCAATAACAACCGCAACAACAACAATTCCTATAACAATAATAACCAGAAAAAGCCATGCCAAAGGTGTGAAGAGTACCAACCAAATGAGTTCTGCACGATATTTTGCACCAAGTGTAAAAGAACTGGCCATGGTGCGAGAAAGTGTGAGGTCTACTGCCCAATGAATAACAGAAATAAAAGAACTGATAATGTCAGAACAAGTAATGCCGCCTTTGTTTGTTATGGATGTGGAAAACCGGGCCACATTAGGAGTAATTACCCGAACCCAGAAAAAAATAATGGGCAAAGTCGTGGAAGAGTTTTCAATATTAATACGGCAGAAGCGCAGGAAGACCCGGAGCTTGTTACGGGTACGTTTCTCATTGACAATAAATCTGCTTATGTTTTATTTGATTCGGGTGCGGATAGGAGCTATATGAGTAGAGATTTTTGTGCTAAATTAAGTTGTCCATTGACGCCTTTAGATAGTAAATTTTTACTCGAATTAGCAAACGGTAAATTAATTTCAGCAGATAATATATGTCGGAATTGAGAAATTAAACTGGTTAGCGAAAGGTTTAAGATTGATTTGATACCAGTAGAGTTAGGGAGTTTTGATATGATAATCGGCATTGACTGGTTGAAAGAGGTGAAATCAGAAATCGTTTGTTACAAAAATGCGATTCGCATCATACGAGAAAAAGGAAAACCCTTAATGGTGTACGGAGAAAAGAGCAACGCGAAGCTAAATCTTATTAGTAATTTGAAGGCGCAAAAACTAATAAGAAAAGGTTGCTATGCTGTTCTAGCACATGTCGAGAAAGTACAAACCGAAGAAAAGAACATCAATGATGTTCCTGTCGCAAAAGAATTTCCCGATGTATTTTCGAAAGAATTACCGGGACTACCTCCACACCGATCCGTTGAATTTCAAATAGATCTGGTACCGGGAGCTGCACCAATAGCTTGTGCTCCATACAGACTCGCACCCAGTGAAATGAAGGAACTCCAGAGTCAATTACAAGAACTTTTAGAGCGTGGTTTCATATGACCAAGCACGTCACCATGGGGAGCTCCTGTTTTGTTTGTCAAAAAGAAGGATGGTACATTTAGGTTGTGTATCGACTACAGAGAGTTGAACAAACTTACCATCACGAACCGTTATCCACTACCGAGAATCGATGACTTATTTGATCAACTGCAAGGCTCGTCGGTTTATTCGAAGATCGATTTACGTTCCGGGTATCATCAAAGGTGAGTGAAGGAGGATGACATTCCTAAGACTGCTTTTAGGACACGTTACGGTCATTATGAGTTCATGGTTATGCCGTTTGGATTGACTAACGCACCAGCTGTGTTCATGGATCTTATGAACTGAGTGTGTGGGCCATATCTTGACAAGTTTGTTATTGTTTTCATCGATGACATACTTATTTACTCAAAGAATGATCAAGAGCACGAAGAACATTTGAGAAAAGTGCTAGAATTGTTGAGGAAAGAAAAACTGTACGCTAAGTTTTCAAAGTGTGCATTTTGGTTGGAAGAAGTTCAATTCCTCGGTCACATATTGAATAAAGAAGGTATTTAGGTGGATCCGGCAAAGATTGAAACCGTTGAAAAGTGGGAAACCCCGAAAACTCCGAAACACATACGCCAATTTTTAGGATTAGATGGTTACTACAGAAGATTCATCCAAGATTTTTCCAAAATAGCAAAACCCTTGACTGCATTAACGCATAAAGGGAAGAAATTTGAATGGAAGGATGAACAAGAAAAAGCATTTCAATTATTGAAGAAAAAGTTAACTACGACACCTATATTGTCATTGCCTGAAGGGAATGATGATTTTGTGATATATTGTAACGCCTCAAATCAAGGCCTCGGTTGTGTATTAATGCAACGAACGAAGGTAATTGCTTATGCGTCTAGACAATTGAAGATTCACGAGCAGAATTATACGACACATGATTTGAAATTAGGCGCGGTTATTTTTGCATTAAAGACTTGGAGACATACTTATATGGGGTCAAAAGTATCATATATACCGACCACAAAAGTCTCCAGCATATATTTAATCAGAAACAACTGAACATGAGACAGCGTAGATGGATTGAATTGTTAAATTATTACGATTTTGAGATTCGTTACCACCCGGGGAAGACGAATGTGGTAGCCGACGCTTTGAGTAGAAAGGACAGAGAACCTATGCGGGTAAAAGCTATGAATATAATTATTCGTACTAACCTTACTACTCAAATAAAGGAGGCTGATGTCAAAGCTAAGGTATACGAAATAGTTTATATTTTACTAGGAAAAACTATTAAATACGATACAATTTTACACAAGATAATTATTTATTTATAGAATGGATATACTTAAACCTTGCTACAACACTTATAGGCAGTGTACCTAATCGTAAAGTAGTGTAGTTTTTAGTAAGTCCGGTTCGTTCCACAGGGAAATCTTTAAACAAAGCTTAACGCTATATTAGTTTACTTTTATAAAAATACAAACATATATCTAAGTAATATTGTTATTATAAAGGGGGGTTTTTACCGTTTAATGACCGGTTTGTCGATTTTAAAACTTTAGTCGCAGTTAAAACCTAATGTAAAATAATAAATAAATAAAAGACTTAATTTAAAGCGTAAAGTAAATAACGATAATGAAATTGCGAATAATAAAAGTGCGATAAAATAAAATTGCGATAATTAAAAAGTACGATAATTAAAAGTGCGATTAAATAACAATAAATAAAAGTGCGATAATTAGAAGTGCAATTAAATATAAAATAAAGGAAATTAAATATGAAATAAAAGAATTATGCTTATTTAAACTTCCGTAATCATGATGTTTGACGTGTTGATTTTAGTTTTATGCCCATGGGTTAATTGTCCTTTGTCCTGGATTATTTAATATGTCCGTCTGGTTTTTGTCCATAACAGTCCATCAGTCATAAATATAAAGTGCGAGTGTCCTCGTCAAATTATTCTTATACCCGAAGTTAAATATTCCAACTAATTGGGGATTCGAATTGTAACAATGTTTTAATACTTTGTTTAATGAATACACCAGGTTATCGACTGCGTGTAAACCAAGGTTTTACTACTTTGTTAACAATTACACCAATTACCCTTGAATGTAATTCACCCCTGCTTTAATTATTCTAGTGGCTATTAATCCATTCCCGTGTCCGGTTAAATGAACGATTATTCGTACATATAAATACCCCGCCCATCGTGTCCGATCAAGTGTATATGGTAATTTATAGGGACGCCCAATTGTAAATCTTTATATTAACATTAACAAACTTTCATTTAGTTAAACAAATATAAAGCCCATTAATAGCCCATAGTCTAATTTCCACAAGTGTCGTTCTTTTGTCCAAACCCCAATTATGGTACAAAGCCCAATTACCCAATTTTAGTAATTAGCCCAACATCATGATTACTTCGTTTTAAATAAGCATAATAATAACTTAGCTACGAGACATTAATGTAAAAAGGTTGAACATAACTTACAATGATTAAAAATAGCGTAGCGTTACACGGACAGAATTTCGACTTACACCCTTACAACATTCGCTAACATACCCTTATTATTAGAATTAAAATTAAAATTAAAATATAAATTATATATATATATATATATTGTTTACGTATGATAAGAAGAAGAAAAAGATTATGAATTGTGATCAGAATTCGGTTGCTTTTATAGGAAAAGTCGAATTTTGGGGCTCCGCGACTCGCGGTGAAATCCTCTTCAAACTCCGCGAGTCGCGGAGGTTACTTTTACAGCTCAGAGGAGTTTGGCTCTTTGTTTACCGACGGTTTATAATATATATATAATTAATATAATTAATTATATATTATATTATATTTATATACATAGTTAACTTGTAATTTTTAGTCCGTTGCGTCGAGCGTTAAGAGTTGACTCTGGTCCCGGTTCCGGATTTTCGAACGTCCTTGCGTACAATTTTATATTTTGTACTTTGCGTTTTGAATCTTGTACTCTTGTAATTTCGAGACGTTTCTTATCAATAATTGGAACCTCTTTGATTGTCTTTTGTTCTTTTGAGCTTTTTGGTCGTTTGCGTCTTCAATTCGTCGAATCTGTCTTTTGTCTTCACCTTTTATTATTTAAACGAATATCACTTGTAAATAGAACAATTGCAACTAAAAGCTTGTCTTTCTTGAGGAATAATGCTATGAAATATATGTTCGTTTTTAGCATTATCAAATATTCCCACACTTGAGCGTTGCTTGTCCTCAAGCAATATCGTCTTGAAATACAAGAATCACTTCTTTATTCTTCACACTTTGTACATCAGTGATTTCTATACGGTGATATAAACAATGGTAGTAACGATATGGTTTACAGTCCCACATGACTATAAAAATTTAGATCCATTAAGGAAATTGGATCTTTATGAAAACATTTGATCTTTTGAAATCTAGTTTTTACCCTAGATAAGTTTTTCGGGATAACCCTTTACCGGTGTTTGCAAAATATTTTTGTGGGTTTGGTGGGTTTCAGATTTGAAAATTTTAGCTCAAAACTTGCGGTTTTGTGTCACCCACTTGCTAACCTTGTATTTGGAAAGCAACACGTCTAGTTTACTTGTCCCGTATATTACCTTTCGGTAAACTACCGTCCGGTTGAAAGGAAAGCGTTGAACAAGCAACTGTTAAGGCAATGTCTCCTGACATGCTTTTAATTATGGTCTATAACGTGTCGGACGCAATTACTATCCTTGGTAGGAGCAATAGTAAAGCTCACCCTTATAATTTTTCGGTATGGCACAAGGTCCTGTCTTTGACCACTATGCAACCACCGTTCTTACGGTTGACACCCGATTTAGTTCAGGTGACCTAATGAATTCCAGGTGAATTCCTAGGATTTTACGTTCAATGGTAATGAACGCATTAAAAATAGGGTTTTCAGAAAACAAATCGGTTTATAATTTTGATCAAAATATTTTCTCGTTCAAGCTCGAGTTTAGATATCATTGAATTCCATGAGTTTGAATTCTCAATCTTTAAGGTCAATCTCTAGGATTGAGTGATATCAGTCTTAAAAGCTGATTTTTAATCTTTAAGGAGATTATCCTTTCTGGGGATCTGATTCAACAGTCTTGTCCAGCTAATTTGCATGGTGCCCCCCCATTGTACGAGATAAATCCTTCTCATGGTTAGGATAAATCTGACCACATGGCGACCCTGTTTAATGCTGAGGTCTGTAGATTTCCAACCGATTTTAGTGATGACTTTTCTAGATTTTTCGTCAACCTACAGCTGGTCTGGACGACAACTTCATGACCTAAATCAAGAAGCGCGTTTCTTTTTCGGAAGACTTTACTTCCTTTTAATGATGGAATTGATTCATCGTGTAGATCCATCTCTTCTTTTCTTTCATTGGGTAAAACAGTTTAGTTTAGTTCAAAGCAAAAGTATTTTCAGTTATTTGTTACAGATATATGTGATATATGTTTTGAATAACTTGGAGAATTTTCCCACACTTGGCTTTTATTTTCCTTTTTATCGTCCTCTATTCCATTTTAAATGAATTTTAACATTTTGGTTTGTTTCTCAATTTATGTCCTTTCCGAGGTAACAATAATTTCGGTGTTAAAACCTAGTTTTATCGTTCATAAATATGTATAAACATGATTTTGAATTCATTTAATTGAAAATTTTGAAAAATTTTACTAGAATTGGGTAGTCAGTATATAAGACTAGGGCTGTTCTTTTTTATCAGAGAGCACTAGATTCTAATACAACTACTGCTTTACTAGTATTTTTAATGGTAACCAAGTGTTTAAAGTAAAAAATTTTAAAATCCGAAAGAATTTAACCCCTTCCCACACTTAAGATCTTGCAATGCCCTCATTTGCAAGAAATCAGTAACAATTTAAATTATTGAGGGTGATTTGTGTGAAAATGATTAAATTTTACCAAAGTTTCCAAATATATTGGCGTTTGTTTGCTGAATGATAAATGGTGCACATCATTTGTTCATTCCGTCTTGTTGTTATTTCACATATATTTTGCATCTTGTCGTCAAAATTAGTTGCTTTTGCTGAACTTAATGCCAGTCTTTGAAAATGCGTTGTTTTACCCTGTTGTGTACATAAGATAAACTGCAAACATATATACATATTTTTGAAGTTTGGTATATTACCCCACATTCAAAAATTATTAAAATCTAAGAATAAAAGTTAGACAATTATAAAAATGATTACAATATTAACAAAAGTATTAAACGTATCAATAATTACAAATTACAAAATAAAAAAAATAATAAGTAAACTAATGATGATATTGGTACCAATAGGGGTTCCAGGCATAACCATAGGTGCTATAGAATGCTTCGGCAGGGTCATACGTAGGATATGGTGGCTGCATCTCTATAGACCAAGGAGGGAAGATGGGTTTCGGTGTAGGAATATAGTTTCTACCTATATGTTGGCAATGAGCTATGATTTGGTTCTGATGAACTTGCCAATCTTCAAATGCTCTCTGTCTAGCATTTTCGTATTCCTGAGAAGCTATAAACCTATGCATTTCTTGCATCTCATTCCCCCCTCCTACATTACCTTGCTGTTGGTTTCTCTCCACCTGTGGATGTCTACCATGGTATCGTACTGCGGCGTTATTTCGCCTCTTCAAAACTTTCGTACCATGGTATACATTTAAACCTATAGTATCGCGGCGTTCTGGTTCTTCTACTAATAATTCCCCCCGACTTATATCCACACCGAGATATTCACCAATCAAAGTAATAAAAATACCACCTCCTATTATGCTATGCGGTCGCATCCCCCGAACCATAGCTGATAAATAATAACCCACACAATACGGTATACTTACAGCGCTTTGTGGGTCTCGAATACACATATGGTAAAACAAATCTTGTTCATTTACTTTTTCCTTGTTCTTACCCCTTTGTGTAATCGAATTAGCTAAAAACCTATGTATCACTCTTAATTCGGCTCTATCTATATCCAAATAAGAGTAATTTCCCCCTTTGAAACGGTGATGGCTTGTCATTTGACTCCACACACCGTGTGTATCAAAATTTTCATCTATCTTTCTACCGTTTAGTATCAATCCTCTACAATCGGCAGACGCTAACTCCTCAGGCGTATATATACGTAAAGCCTGAGCCATGTCCAGTAGAGACATGTGGCGCATCGAACCGCCTAACAAAAATCTAATAAAAGAACGATCGGTTAAACTAGCTACCCGATCATTCAACTCTATACTACATAACAATTCTTCACACCATACTTTATATACAGGTCTACGTATGGTGAATAAATGTACCCAGTCATTAAAAGAAGAATTACCATACCTTTGTACAAGTAATTCCCTAATTGGCCCGGCCAATTCTACAGCTTCTAAGGGTCCCCATTCTATGACCCTCGGTACCTCAACAACCTTAGAATGAAGAGTATGCAAACCCCTTTGATATTTTGGATAATCTATCCAAAGTCTGTCAAATCTCAGGTTCGGGTGCAACTCTTCCAAGTGCATATCAGAAAAGGTCATGACTGGATGAGGTATATCCTGCTTGTAGTAGTTATCCACCTCCTGTTGTTCCAAATTCTCAGCAGGAGCATTGCGGGCTTGGGATGAAGATTCACCTCTTTCATTCTGCAAAACACATCAAACACAATTTTTGTGCATCCAAATATGCATTAGTGTCAGCAAAATCATCAATCAAAATAATTACAATGACATTATCAATTTATATCAAACTTAAGCTCATTTTCACATTTTTATTAAATCTACACTTTTTCAAATAAGCATATACGAAAATGTTCGCCAAGTTCATAAACATTCAACTCAAATAACATGTCAAGATAATCATTACTAGCAATTAAACAAGTCTCAAATGGCATTATCTTTCAAAAATCAAGTTCATGAATTTTAGACTTGAAAAAGTCTACTTTAATTCTCAAAATCATGTTTAGGCTCAAAGTTTGGATCATTTAACTACCTAAACATGTTACACTACTTAATTTAGCAACAATTCATGACAAAAATCGGCCATAACCTGTTTATATCAAAAAGCCCCAAATTTGCTCAAGAACACAAACCCTAGATTATTCAAAATTTGAAGTTTAAGGCTTCTAATTATGTTAAACAGCATCAATCTAGGTTATACAAGCATAATACATAAACAATTTAAGCCTAATTACACTAAAAAGCATCAAAATCAAATTGGGGAAAAAATTGCTCAAGAACATCAAATTTCGAATTAAATGGTGTTTAGGTGTAGAAATTTACCGTTTTTCTTGAGTAATTCTTAGATAGCATCCTTCTCAACATGATTTTAGCAAAAGATTTGGTGATTAACGGTTAAAAATTGTGATTTTGGGGTGTATTTTTCGTGTATTTTCGGGGTTTTTTCGCTGCTGTTTTTGAGTTTGTGGAGTGTGGAACTGAGCTGTTGCAGCTCTTATTTTTTTTCTGTAATCCGGTCCTCCCGCGAGTCGCGGGGATTTACCCTCCAAACTCCGCGAGTCGCGGAGTTTGGTATTTTTTTTTTTTTTTTTTTATAAACTTTAACTTATTAAAACAATTAAGTAATTAATTTTAAAATTTTGTTTCCTTTGTTATTTAGGACGAGGTCGTTTCGGATCGATGTCCTAGTCCGTCCCTCGACAAAATTTTAAAATTTATCTTTTTGTAGCGATTGTTTTAAAAGCTAAGATTTTTTTTTTTTTGGGTTTTTTAATGTTTTTGGCATACTTTAATTCAATGAGATTAAAAATAAAGATAATAAAAGTTCTCGTCCCTTCCTCGGGTGAAGCAATTTCGGTTCAAAGACCTAGTCTTCAACTTACGACGAATTTTAAAATTTCATATTCTTAACTTAATGAGATAAAGTAAATTTTTGTTTTTAAATTCACACAACTTAAATATAAAATTCAAAATTAATATTAAAATTTCACACCAAACTTAAAATTTGAAATGCATAAAAAAAAATCATATTTTAAAAATTAAAAGTTCATACCAAACTTAATTTAAAAATTCATATTATAAATTCACACCAAACTTATATTAATTTTTCAAATATTTACAATTTTAAATATATTGTTTTTACAAAGTTTACAATATTAATTTAAGATTTATATATTAATTTTAAAAATATGGTAAAAATAAAATTAAAAATCTTTTTGTCTTTTTATCCCACTTTAATCAATCAAATATTATCAAAAATATGCGCCCCTCTTTTCGGTAAAGTAATTTCGGTACCAAGACCTAATTTAACTCATGACGAATTTTTGAAATATTTTGGGTTGATTGATTAAAGATATTTATACCTTAAGAATAACGTTAAATTTCGCAGTGATGTAATAAATTTTTTAATGATATCAATAATTTCGGTCGCCAAACCTAATTTTATTCAATACCAATTTAATACTTTTTAGCGAACAAATTAGCGTTTATTATCAAAAGGTTAAAAATAAAAATAAAAATAAAAACTGTACAGACATACCTGTGAAATAGATTTCTTAGTTATATGATCTATCCCATTCATAAGATAGTCGGTTTAATTGGTTTTCCATGGCTACATAGGCGTAACCTCGAGCATTCAGTGTCTTTTCTTCTAAACATATGAACGGTCCGTCTCTGCATAAAGTAACAAATTCGGTATTTGAATAGGTTTGATTATTTGAACATTTACCTCCATGTGACCATTTTCCGCATTTGTGACATCGTTCTAGGTGTCGTGCTCTTCTTTTTGCTGCGGATTTTGATTTTTCTTTACCAAATTGTAACTTATTATCTTCGCATCTGGATTCTTTTCTAACTCCGTCCATTCTTTCTCTGATTACTGATACTATTTCACTTGGTAGTATGTCATTATTTCTTTTAGTGGTCAAAGCGTGTAGCATTAGACCATGGTTTAGTTCACAGGCAGTCTTCATTTTGTAAAAACCTAAAAAAATAAAAATTCAGAATGGGGGGAGAAGACTAGTTCTTTAGGGTCTGCTAGGGAAAGACCATTCGGGTTCCATTTTCGAGAACTACACGAAAACAGACAATCTAACTCTAACAGAAATACATATTATCCTTTAAAGACTTGATTCTCCCCACACTTAGTTAGCTGTGGTGTCGAAATTGTGATTAACTTCGTTGTCGACTTCCATCGGACCATGTATGTAATGTTTAACTCTGTGACCATTAACTTTAAATTCAATCTCATTTGAATTTATCAATTCTATCGTTCCGTATGGGAAAACTCTTTTGACTATGAATGGTCCAGACCATCTTGATTTCAATTTTCCAGGAAATAGCTTGAATCATGAATTGAAAAGAAGAACTCTGTCTCCTTCTTTAAATTCTTTTGAACTTCTGATTCTTTTATCATGCCATTTCTTCGTTCTTTCTTTATAGATTAAAAAAATTTTCGTATGCTTCATGTCTTAATTCTTCTAATTCATTTAGTTGACTTAATCGTAGACGTCCGGCTTCATGTAAATCAAGATTACATGTCTTCAAAGCCCAAAATACTTTGTGTTCAATTTCTACTGGAAGATGACATGCTTTTCCATAAACAAGTCTAAAAGGTGTGGTTCCAATTGGAGTTTTGTAGGCTGTTCTAAAAGTCCAGAGTGCATCCTCCAATTTAATAGACCATTCCTTCGGATTTGATCCTACGGTTTTCTCTAGAATACGTTTTAAAGCTCGGTTGGTATTTTCAACTTGTCCACTTGTTTGTGGATGATATGCGGTGGAGATTTTATGAGTTACTCCATATCTTTTAAGAACTTTCTCAAGTTGATTATTACAGAAATGAGTACCCCGATCACTTATTAAAGCTTTCGGTGTTCCAAACCTTGCAAAAAGACGTTTTAAAAAGTTGACTACAACTCGTGCATCGTTAGTTGGGAGAGCTTGTGCTTCCACCCATTTAGATACATAATCAATGGCTACGAGTATATATAGATTATTATGAGATTTTGGAAATGGACCCATAAAGTAAATACCCCAAATGTCAAATACTTCACATACTTGGATGACATTTTGTGGAATTTCATCACGTTGACTTATTTTTCCGGCCCTTTGACATGCATCACAGGATTTGCAAAGAAGGTGTGCGTCTTTGTAAATTGTAGGCCAATAGAATCCAGCTTCATAAACTTTTCTTGTTGTTAGTTGAGGCCCATAATGCCCTCCTGTTGGTCCTGTGTGACAATGGTTTAATATTTTACTAGCTTCATCTCCAAATACACATCGGCGTATTATTCCATCGGGACAACTTTTAAACAGATGTGGTTCTTCCCAGAAATAGTGTTTTATATCACTGAAGAATTTCTTTCGTCTTTGGTACGATAATCCTTTTTCAAGGAATCCACAAACTAAGTAGTTTGCATAGTCTGCAAACCATGGGATTTCTTTATAATCTATCTTCAATAGATATTCATCAGGAAAGTTGCCTTGTATGGCCGATTCATTTAGAACTTCTAATTCGGGATTTTCAAGACGAGAAAGATGATCAGCGGCGAGATTTTCTGCTCCTCTTTTATCTCGGATTTCAATATCAAACTCTTGTAAGAGTAAGATCCAACGGATTAATCTTGGTTTAGCATCTTGTTTTGAAAATAGGTATCTAAGAGCAGAATGGTCGGTATAGACCACCGTTTTTGCTAGAACGAGATATGATCGAAATTTGTCAAAAGCAAAGACAATAGCAAGGAGTTCTTTTTCAGTAGTTGTATAGTTCGTTTGTGCTCCTTGTAATGTCTTACTAGCATAATATATAGGTTGAAATCGTTTTTCAATCCTTTGTCCTAAAACGGCTCCCATTGCAAAATCACTTGCATCGCACATTAGTTCAAATGGTAGATTCCAATTTGGTGTTATCGTGATCGGTGCATTAGTGAGTTTCTCTTTAAGAATATTAAAAGATTTGATACACTCATCTGAAAAGATGAATGGCGCATCCTTTTCTAGGAGTTTATTCATAGGAGTGGCAATTTTAGAAAAATCTTTTATGAAACGTCGGTAAAAACCGGCATGCCCTAGAAAACTCCTAACTCCTCTAACATTGGTGGGATGTGGAAGTTTAGCAATTACATCTACTTTAGCTCTATCCACTTCAATTCCTTTTTTTGAAATTTTATGTCCAAGAACGATGCCTTCTTTAACCATGAAATGGCATTTCTCCCAATTAAGAACTAGATTTGATTATTCGCATCTAATTAGCATTCGTTCCAGATTAGCTAGACATGATTTAAATGTATCACCGAAGACTGAAAAGTTATCCATGAATACTTCCATGCATTCTTCTATCATGTCGTGAAAAATCGCCATCATACACCTTTGAAAGGTTGCAGGGGCGTTGCAAAGTCCAAATGGCATGCGTTTGTAAGCAAAAGTACCATAAGGGCATGTGAATGTGGTTTTCTCTTGATCTTCGGGTGCTATTGGAATTTGAAAATATCCGGAAAATCCATCTAGAAAACAATAGTAACTATTTCCGGCTAATCTTTCCAACATTTGATCTATGAAAGGTAAGGGAAAGTGATCTTTTCTGGTGGCGTCATTTAATTTTCTATAATCAATACACACACGCCATCCTGTTACAGTTCTAGTAGGAATAAGCTCATTTTTCTCATTTGTGATGACAGTCATGCCACCCTTCTTAGGCACGCATTGAACTGGGCTTACCTATGGACTATCAGAAATTGGATATATCAAACCTGCATCTAGCAGTTTAATAATCTCTTTCTTAACTACATCTTGCATATTAGGATTTAGTCTTCGTTGGCGTTGCACATACGTTTTATGACCTTCTTCCATAAGGATTTTATGTGTGCAATACGAAGGACTTATTCCTTTAATATCATGAATCTTCCATGCAATGGCTGGTTTATGAGCTTTCAACACAGAAATGAGTTGTGATTTCTCATTTTCAGTAAGAGAAGACGATATTATTACAGGTAATTCAGATTCACCATGTAAATAAGCGTATTCCAAATGGTTTGGAAGTGGCTTTAACTCTAATTTCGGAGGTTCTTCTATCGATGATTTGTATCGATATCTGTCTTCTTCTTTTAGCATTTGAATTTCTTCTGTTGTTGGTTCATATCCATTAGCTATAAGTGTAGCTAACATTTCAGCTTCATCAATTGGTTTATTACCTTCTCCTAAAGAACATTCTCCTGTTCCTTGTAATTCTGGAAATTCTTCTAATAATTCTGCATGTGCATCTATAGTTTGAATATAATAACATGTATCATCTGCAGATTGTGGTTGTTGCATTGCTCTATCAACTGAAAAGGTAACACTCTCATCCTCTATACTTAGGGTCAGTTTCTTACCGAACACGTCTATCATTGCTTTAGCCGTGTTTAAGAATGGTCTTCCTAATATGAGAGGAACTTGAGAATCTTCTTCCATGTCCAAAACAACAAAATCTACTGGAAATACTAAAGTTCCAACTTTAACTAGCATGTTCTCCATTATCCCTCTAGGATATTTTATTGATCTATCGGCTAGTTGTATGCTTATTCTGGTTGGTTTCAATTCTCCAAGGTCTAGTTTAGCGTATAGTGAATACGGCATTAGATTTATACTAGCACCTAAGTCTGCCAATGCTTCTATTAAACTAAGACTACCCAGAAAACATGGAATTGTGAAACTTCCTGGATCAGATAATTTTTCTGGTATCTTATTCAACAGCACTGCTGAACAATTAGCATTCATAGTAACAGCCGAGAGTTCTTCCATTTTCTTTCTATTTGAGATTAGATCTTTCAAGAATTTAGCATATCTTGGCATTCCTGAAATCACATCAATGAAAGGAAGATTTACATTTATCTGTTTAAACATATCCAAGAATTTGGATTGCTCGGCTTCAAGTTTCTCTTTCTTCATTTTACTTGGATAAGGAAGTGGTGGTTGGTATGGTTTAACATAAGGTTTATCCTTAACTGTGTTATCTTCATTAACCTTTTCAACTACCGGTTCTTTTTCCTTATCTTGATCAGGTTGTGGTTCTTGTGGAGTAGGAATGGCTTTATCAGAAGTTACAGGTATTTCAGGTGGTTTAAGTGTTGTACCACTTCTTGTGGTAATAGCTTTAGCTGTTTCATTCCGGGGGTTAGCATTTGTATCACTAGGTAGACTTCCCGGTTTTCTTTCACCTATTAACCTTGCTAGGTTACTCACTTCTTGTTCTAGATTTTGAATAGAAGCTTGTTGATTTCTAAATGCTTGAGCATTTTGTTCATTGGTTTGTTTCTGAGATGTGAAAAATTGCGTTTGAGTTTCAACTAGCTTCGTCATCATATCTTCTAAATTCGGCTTTTTATCATCGGTTTGTTGTGGTGGTTTGTTTTGAAAATTAGGTCTTTGCTGGTTGTAAGTATTATTGGATACTTGTTGATTGCTAGGACCTTGTTGGTTATTGTATGGAATATTTCGGTTATAATTTTGGTTTTGATTGTAAATCGGTCTTGGCGGTTGATAATTATTCTGATAATTATTTCCAGGCCTTTGGTTTATGTATGAAATATTCTCTCTTTGTTCCATTGTTAATTCAATACTGAGACAATCTTTTGTCAAATGTGGTCCTCCGCACTGCTCACAACTAATTCGTATTGAGTGAATATCCTTAGTCATCTTTTCCATTCGTCTCTCCACAGCATCTATCTTTGCGGAAATGGAATCTAAGTCATGGCTAGAATCGGCTCTAGCTGCTTTAGATGATCTAATGATGTCTTTTTCTTGGTGCCACTCATGTGAGTGGGAAGCAGTGTTATCAATAATTTTGTAAGCATCAGTTTCAGTTTTCTTCATAATAGAACCACCAGCTGCTATATCTATGTCTTTTCTTGTAGTGATGTCGCATCCTTGGTAGAATATTTGTACTATTTGACAGGTGTCTAAACCATGTTGCGGACATCCTCTTAATAACTTTCCATATCTTGTCCACGCCTCATATAGAGTTTCATTTGGCTTCTGTGTAAACGTAACAATTTCTGCTTGAAGTCTTACGGCTTTAGATGCAGGAAAGAATTGTTTAAGAAATTTTTCAACTAAAACGTCCCATGTATTAATCGCCCCTTCAGGTAACGATTCCAACCAATCTTTGGCTTCTCCCTTTAAAGTCCAGGGAAATAACATGAGATATATCTGTTCATCCTCCACTTCTCGGATTTTAAATAGTGTGCAGATCCTATTAAAGGTACGTAGATGTTCATTTGGATCTTCCTTCGGCGCACCACTAAATTGGCATTGATTAGTTACCATGTGTAGAATTTGTCCTTTGATTTCATAATCTGGCGCATTAATGTCTGGATGAGTAATTGCGTGACCTTGGCCAGTGCGTTTAGCTCTCATTCGGTCTTCCATACTTAAAGGTTCCAGATTCTCCATAATTGAATTTGTTGAATCGGTATCACTAGATGATTCTGATTTAATGGTTCGTTCCTCAACAATCTCTGTTTGAATGATTGGTGGCTCCGGAGGAAAGTTTAATGGTTCAGGATCTACGAACCGTTCCTGAATATTCTCCGGATTCTCAATTGTGAGGTCGGGTTCAAAAAATGGATTATCGGAAATTTGAACTGAAGTACTTGGTTGACTGGATGACGATTCTAAAGAAAAATCAACGGCGGTTATATTTGCTAAATGTCTTGATCTAGTTACAGGTGGTGAACGTACAAAAGGTGATGAACGTCTTGCTCGGTGCATTCACTGAATATCCTATTAGTTTTTAAAAGGAAAGAAAAATTATAATAAGTTATCCAATTAATAGACTTTTCTGATTTTGCCCACGTTTCGAATAGCCAAAAGATGCAGCAGAGGGGCAGGATTCGTTTGGTCTCAATATAATTGAGGACTGTTTGGCTCCAATAACCCGGTCCACGTACAAATTCAACTATTACTACGAACCAGAAAATTTTGATGTCTATCAATTTAACCACTTAAAATAAATTTTCGTAATTTTAAGAAATTTAGATAAGAAGTAGAATAAAAATCTATGTCCTAAAACTAGAATAGCGAGAAATAAGAAAGAAAAAGAGTTCGTCGGAAAAAGGTTGAAAAAGAAAAAATGGTTGAAAAATAAAAGGTGACGGAAAAATAAAAGAAACTTATCAAAACTTAAAAATACTTGACTAACCTAACCTTATTACTACAACTAACTTAAAATTATAATCGCAAATTGATATTACTAATTGGAATGATAATTGATACATAGTAAAAGGTGTCTAAAAATATTAAAGCTTACAGGAAAAACTATATCCCAAATGGAAATAACTTAAAAAGAAACTAAAACTTAAAAAGGTGTCGCAAAATTCTAAAGCACCTAAATCTTAGTCTAAAGAAAAAGCACTTAAGGAATTCTACGGTAAAGCCTAAAAATCTAGGAGTAAAAATGACTATGGCAAAAACTAAGTTTAAAATTAAATATGAGCGAAAAATACAAATATTACGCTAAAACGATTAAAAAGGGACAAAATATAAAAATATACAAAAAGTTGTAAAAAGTACAATTTTTATAAAAATATTATTTTTATATTATTTATTTAATAAAACTATTAATTTTATAATTTAATAAAACTAATTAATACTAAATAAAACAAATTAAATAAAAAGTAAATCTTAAAATAAAACTAATAATAATAATAATAATAATTAGGGTTAAATAATAATAATAATTAATTAATACCCGTAATTAATGCTGAATTAGGGCTTCCTGTTCGCGTGTCATAGCAGCTCCGCGAGTCGCGGTATTTAAAACACCAAACTCTGCGAGTCGCGGGGTTCAGAATTTCAGATCTGGAGCAGTTTGAAATTTTACGCGTTTTTTATTTTTTTTTATTTTCTGTTTTCTGTTTTTAAATAAATAAAAGATATTTAAATAAAACTTATATTTTTATAAACTAAAATAAAAATAAAGAAACTTATAAAACTTAAATATTTAACAAAATCTTAAAAATACTTATATTTTTGTTTTTTCTTTTTATATTTTCGAATAATTAAAACGTATTTTTATAAAAGCGACTTTTAATAGAAGTAAACTAAATTTTTTTTTTTTTTATATTAGCGTTGCGCTTCCGGCGTTTAAGAGTTTCCCCGGCAGCGGCGCCAAAAATACTTGATGTCAAAGCTAAGGTATACGAAATAGTTTATATTTTACTAGGAAAAACTATTAAATACGATACAATTTTACACAAGATATTTATTTATTTATAGAATGGATATACTTAAACCTTGCTACAACACTTATAGGCAGTGTACCTAATCGTAAAGTAGTGTAGTTTTTAGTAAGTCCGGTTCGTTTCACAGGGAAATCTTTAAACAAAGCTTAACGCTATATTAGTTTACTTTTATAAAAATACAAACATATATCTAAGTAATATTATTATTATAAAGGGGGGTTTTTACCGTTTAATGACCGGTTTGTCGATTTTAAAACTTTAGTCGCAGTTAAAACCTAATGTAAAATAATAAATAAATAAAAGACTTAATTTAAAGCGTAAAGTAAATAACGATAATGAAATTGCGAATAATAAAAGTACGATAAAATAAAATTGCGATAATTAAAAAGTACGATAATTAAAAGTGCGATTAAATAACAATAAATAAAAGTGCGATAATTAGAAGTGCAATTAAATATAAAATAAAGGAAATTAAATATGAAATAAAAGAATTATGCTTATTTAAACTTCCGTAATCATGATGTTTGACGTGTTGATTTTAGTTTTATGCCCATGGGTTAATTGTCCTTTGTCCTGGATTATTTAATATGTCCGTCTGGTTTTTGTCCATAACAGTCCATCAGTCATAAATATAAAGTGCGAGTGTCCTCGTCAAATTATTCTTATACCCGAAGTTAAATATTCCAACTAATTGGGGATTCGAATTGTAACAAGGTTTTAATACTTTGTTTAATGAATACACCAGGTTATCGACTGCGTGTAAACCAAGGTTTTACTACTTTGTTAACAATTACACCAATTACCCTTGAATGTAATTCACCCCTGTTTTAATTATTCTAGTGGCTATTAATCTATTCCCGTGTCCGGTTAAATGAACGATTATTCGTACATATAAATACCCCGCCCATCGTGTCCGATCGAGTGTATATGGTAATTTATAGGGATGCCCAATTGTAAATCTTTATATTAACATTAACAAACTTTCATTTAGTTAAACAAATATAAAGCCCATTAATAGCCCATAGTCTAATTTCCACAAGTGTCGTTCTTTTGTCCAAACCCCAATTATGGTACAAAGCCCAATTACCCAATTTTAGTAATTAGCCCAACATCATGATTACTTCGTTTTAAATAAGCATAATAATAACTTAGCTACGAGACATTAATGTAAAAAGGTTGAACATAACTTACAATGATTAAAAATAGCGTAGCGTTACACGGACAGAATTTCGACTTACACCCTTACAACATTCGCTAACATACCCTTATTATTAGAATTAAAATTAAAATTAAAATATAAATTATATATATATATATATATATATATATATATATATTGTTTACGTATGATAAGAAGAAGAAAAAGATTATGAATTGTGATCAGAATTCGGTTGCTTTTATAGGAAAAGTCGAATTTTGGGGCTCCGCGACTCGCGGTGAAATCCTCTTCAAACTCCGCGAGTCGCGGAGGTTACTTTTACAGCTCAGAGGAGTTTGGCTCTTTGTTTACCGACGGTTTATAATATATATATAATATATATATAATTAATATAATTAATTATATATTATATTATATTTATATACATAGTTAACTTGTAATTTTTAGTCCGTTGCGTCGAGCGTTAAGAGTTGACTCTGGTCCCGGTTCCGGATTTTCGAACGTCCTTGCGTATAATTTTATATTTTGTACTTTGCGTTTTGAATCTTGTACTCTTGTAATTTCGAGACGTTTCTTATCAATAATTGGAACCTCTTTGATTGTCTTTTGTTCTTTTGAGCTTTTTGGTCGTTTGCGTCTTCAATTCGTCGAATCTGTCTTTTGTCTTCACCTTTTATTATTTAAACGAATATCACTTGTAAATAGAACAATTGCAACTAAAAGCTTGTCTTTCTTGAGGAATAATGCTATGAAATATATGTTCGTTTTTAGCATTATCAGAGGTGCAGCAGGGAGTTGTAAAAGAAGGAAAGTTGAAGAATGAAATACCCAAAGGATCGGAGAAACATCTTAATATTCGGGAAGACGGAACCCGGTATAGGGCTGAAAGAATTTGGGTACCAAAGTTTGGAGATATGAGAGAAAAGGTACTTAAGGAAGCACATAAAACCAGATATTCAATACATCCCGGAGCGGGGAAGATGTACAAAGATCTCAAGAAACACTTTTGGTGGCCGGGTATGAAAGCCGATATTGCTAAATACGTAGGAGAATATTTGAGGTGTTCAAAAGTCAAAGCTGAACATCAGAAACCATCGGGTCTACTTCAACAACCTGAAATCCCAGAATGGAAATGGGAAAACATTACCATGGATTTCATTACTATATTGCTAAGGACTGCAAGTGGTTATGATACTATATGGGTAATAGTCGGTCGTCTTACCAAATCAGCACACTTTTTGCCAATGAGAGAAAATGATAAAATGGAGAAGTTGGCGCGATTATATTTAAAGGAAGTTGTCTCCAGACATGGAATACCAATCTCTATTATCTCTGATAGGGATGGCAGATTTGTTTCAAGGTTTTGGCAGACACTGCAACAAGCATTAGGGACTCGTCTAGACATGAGTACTGCTTATCATCCACAAACTGATGGGCAAAGTAAAAGGATGATACAGACCCTTGAAGACATGCTACGAGCATGTGTTATCGATTTCGGAAACAGTTGGGATCGACACCTACCGTTAGCAGAATTTTCCTACAACAACAGTTACCATTCGAGTATTGAAATGGCACCGTTTAAAGCACTTTATGGTAGAAAGTGCAGGTCTCCGATTTGTTGGAGTGAAGTGAGGGATAGACAGATTACGGGTCCGGAGATAATACAAGAAACTACCGAGAAAATCATCCAAATTCAACAACGATTGAAAATTGCTCAAAGTTGACAAAAGAGCTACGCGGATAGTAAAAGAAAAGATATAGAATTTGAGATTGGAGAAATGGTCATGCTTAAGGTTTCACCTTGGAAAGGCGTTGTTCGATTTGGTAAACGGGGTAACTATATCCAAGGTACATAGGACCATTCAAGATTATAGATCGTGTCGGACCAGTAGCTTACCAACTTGAGTTACCTCAACAACTCGTGACTGTACATAACACTTTCCACGTCTCGAATTTGAAGAAATGTTTTTCTAAAGAAGATCTCACTATTCCATTAGACGAAATCCAAATCAACGAAAAACTTCAACTCATTAAAGAACCCGTCGAAATAATAGATCGTGAGGTTAAAAGACTTAAGCCAAACAAGATACCAATTGTTAAGGTTCAATGGAATGCTCGTAGAGGACCCGAGTTCACCTAGGAGCGTGAACATTAGATGAAGAAGAAATACCCGCACCTATTTCCAGAAGATTCGTCAACACCTTCTACAGCTTAAAATTTTGGGACGAAATTTATTTAACGGGTAGGTACTGTAGTGACCCGAACTTTTCCATAATTATATATATTAAATGATATCTAATATTAACATGATTAAATGTTTCCAATATGTTAAGCAATCAAACTTGTTAAGACTTGATTATTTGTTATGAGTTTCATGTAGACAATTAACCACCCAAGTTGACCGGCGATTCACGAACGTTAAAACTTGTAAAAATGACATGATGATATATATATGGACATATATATGGTTAACATGAGATTATGATATGTAAGAATCTCACTAAGTATATTAACAATGTGTGATATACATAAAAATGAGAATATTGAATTATGAAGCTCGAAATGATATACATAACGATTATCGTTATAATAACGTCTTACTAAATACATATGTACATATGTATTGTAATAAGATATTGATATACTATATTTAACATGATAAAATGATAATTAAGTATATCATTGAGTGTATTAACAATGAACTATACAAGTAAGATGAGACTACTAACTTAAGGATTTCGAAACAATATATATATGTAACGATTATCGTTGTAATAGTATAATATATATATATATATATATATATATATATATATATATATATATATATATATATGATGTTAAGATATATTCATACACCATGTTATCATATTAACATAACAATTTAACATCTCATTTAAGTATAATAACAATGATTTAATTACATTTAACAAGATCGTTAACTTAAAGGTTTCAAAACAACACTTACATGTAACGACTAACGATGAATTAACGACTCAGTTAAAATGTATATACATGTAGTGTATTTAGATGTATTAGTACACTTTTGAAAGACTTCAAGACACATATCAAAGTACTTCTACTTAACAAAAATACTTACAATTACAATCTCATTCATTTTCATCAACAATTCTACTAGTATGCCATCGTATTCGTACTCGTACAATACCCAACTCCTAGACGTATATACTATTGGTATATACACATAATAATTCAGCTCTTAGCAGCCCTAGATAGTCAACAAACATGTGGAACAAAACTTTTGGCTACTAGCATGAATTATTCACTAAAAATCAAATTACAACTTGCTTAAATGGAAACCATGGTTCACGTCCCATTTCACTCACCCACACACTTGCATTTTTCAATTTTCTTTCATCAATTTGATCTCTCTCTCTCTCTCTCTTGGTTTATGATGATGTTCTAAGTGTTCTTCATCATATTCATCAAAATCTACATCAATCTAGCTCATAAATTCAACCTTTGATCAACCTACAAAACAACTACTCAAGAACACTTCAATAACACTTTCAAGTTTACTAGTTTACTTCCAAGCTTTTAAATCCATTCCAAGTAATCATCCAAGATCAAGAAACCTTTGTTAATTATAGTAGGTTATCTTTCTTATTCAAGGTAATATTCATATTCAAACTTTGATACAATTTCTATAACTATAACAATCTTATTTCGAGTGGAAATCTTACTTGAACTTGTTTTCGTGTCATGATTCTGCTTCAAGAACTTGCAAGCCATCCAAGGATCCTTTAAAGCTAGATCTATTTTTCTCATTTCCAGTAGGTTTACCTACTAAAATTAACGTAGTAATGATGTTCATAACATCATTCGATTCATACATATAAAACCATCTTATTCAAAGATTTAAACTTGTAATCACTAGAATATAGTTTAGTTAATTCTAAACTTGTTCGCAAACAAAGTTAATCCCTCTAACTTGACTTTTAAAATCAACTAAACACATGTTTGATATCTATATGATATGCTAACTTAATGATTTAAAACCTGGAAACACGAAGAACACCGTAAAACCGGACATACGCCGTCGTAGTAACACTGCTGGCTATTTTGGGTTAGTTAATTAAAAACTATGATAAACTTTGATTTAAAAGTTTTTCTTCTGGGAAAATGATTTTTCTTATGAACATGAAACTATATCCAAAAATCATGGTTAAACTCAAAGTGGAAGTATGTTTTTCAAAATGGTCATCAAGACGTCGTTCTTTCGACTGAAATGACTACCTCTTATAATATTGACTTGTAACCTGTATTTCTGACTATAAACTTATACTTTTTATATTTAGATTCAAAAACTTAAGTTCAATATGAAACCATATCAACTTGAATCACTCAAAACGGATTTGAAATGAAGAAATGACCGGTAAAACAAAATTGGATAAATTTGCTAGTTTTAGCTACGAAAATTTTGTAACAAACCTAGACTAAACATATCCTAATTAATTTATATTGTATTATACATATTATGAAATCTTGGGATACCATAGACACGTATACAATGTTTTGACATATCATATCGACCCATCTATATATATATTTCGGAACAACCATAGACACTCTATATGCAGTAATGTTTGAGTTAGCTATACAGGGTTGAGGTTGATTCCAAAATAATATATATACTTTGAGTTGTGATCGAGTCTGAGACTTGTAGACACTGGGTCGTGGATTGATTCGAGATAATATATATTGTTTTATTTGTGATGACCCGGAAATTTTCGACCAAATTTAAACTTAATCTTCATATGATTTCGATACGATAAGCAAAGTCTGTAATGTTGAGTCTCAAAAATTTTGAAAATATGTTTGTATATTCAATTGACATTCGACTGTTCCCAACGATTCACGAACAACTATTTGTAAATGGATTCATATATATTTAAGTATGTATATATATGTACATGAATATTAATTGTAAATATATAAGATTAAATATTAAATTTATTTATTTAAAAACATATACTTAATGTATTTAACTATATAATATATTAAAAATAAATATTAAATGATTGTAATACTCGTTTAATGATTCGATTGATCTTAAGCAAGTTAAATTCAAACTTATGTAATTTTAAAATAAATGGTGATACGAAAATAAGTTCTATAAATTTTAGACTTATTAAATATATATTTAGGAACTATTTGTTAAGTTTTAACACTTTTTATATTTCATCCATAAATGAGAGAGACAGTTGATGTAATTTTTATTTATTTAATTAATGAATGAATTTTATACCATAATGACTAAAATAAATAAATATAATTAATTTAAAAATATGAGATTTTTCTGAACACTTTTATCCGTCACTGATTAACAAAGAAGAACGAAATCCAGCCCGTAATTGAATAGTTGATGGCGGCTATAAATTGTACACGTTTTATTTTAAATATTATTATTAATATTATTATATATATATAATCTTTGATTTCAAACGATTCCTTGAATTATTGACAAAGTGATTGATACATTACTGTGTTTGATTGATATATAGTGTTTTGTTTTACTCAGTATCCATCCATCACCTTATAATATATATGTTTAGATATAGATGGCATATGAAGTTATACTAGAAAACATCTTACCATATTTACATGGTTAATCAAAGATCACCACCCATTTGTTTTCCCTCGATGGCACCAAACCGCCACCATCTATCACCACCATCAAGCCGTCACACCACCACTCTCGTTCACCCTAAACTGCCACCACCCAACACCTACAACCATCATCACTTTGTCTTCCTTATTCACTATCGAGTCACCATTACATCATAACAAACCGTCGCCACCATCATGTATCCTCGAAACTGCTGCCGCTGCATTTTATTCTGTTATAATTCATGACGAGCATCATCATCATCATTAAACTGCTATGTTAATATACTGTTTATGTTATACGATCAACAACACCACACAAAACCCACTACTGTAGCATTGATGAGGAAGAAAATGAAACTACAGTACCTCTGCCTTCGATTACTACCCACTCACTTCGGTTAATATCACTGCTACTGTACGCTTCATAATACGAAGGATGTTAATAACGTTTAGGTGTTAGGATAATGGTGTTGGTGATGACGATGATAATCAAGATGATGAGGTTGTTAAATGATAAACATGATTTTATGTACACGGTAATGATAATGATGATATGATTCGAATGATGTAAAGATGATTATGATAATGATATGCGAGGTGATGATAATGAAGATAATGACCATCGAAGATGATGATCATCGAAGATGATGATCGAGATAATGATGGTGACCTTTTAGGGATGATGAAGATAATACGTACGATAATGATGATGATTGCTCGATTATGATGTATGAGATAGATGATGAGCAACAAGAACCGATGTGCTGCATATTGTTTGTTTTTTGTTCAGTGAATAGAAATATGATGATGAAGAGGAGACAGGCTAGAAATGGTTAAAATGAATTAAACTGGGATTTAGAACAGAAAAGTAGCAATAGAGGGACGGTTGGGTGTGTTTTCCTGTAACAAGAGGTCCTGGGTTCGAACCCAGGCCACTGCTATATTTTTTTTAGTATTAAGAGGAGCTGTTGGGCCGTGATTAGTACTTGGGCCGAGATAATAGGTTGCCATGTTGGCCCAAATAGGTGTTGGGTTTAGATAATTTAGAAATTAGGCCGTACATAAATTAAATGATTAGGAGTTGCTGTTGGGCTAATGATTTGGTTGGGCCGTACTCCTACTGTTGGGCCAAAAGAAACTAAGGAAGGATGTGATATATAAAATAGATTAGATCCTAATTCAGAAAAAACGTGACTGTTCAGATGGTTAGGGGTGCTTATGTGTAATCGAGAGGTCATGGGTTCGAGTATGGGCAACAACACTATATTTTTGTTAACCATAGAAGTTACACACTTAAGGTAGTATTCTTAGTATTATTTTTATTATTATTATTATTATTATTATTATTATTATTATTATTATTATTATTATTATTATTATTATTATTATTATTATTATTATTTTATTATTATTATCATTTCCCTATTTATTATTATTACTGTTATCAGTAAGTATTAAGTATATTTATAAAAATTATTATTTCCATTATCTTTATTTAAAAACTACTATTATTATTATAAATATCATTATTTTTATTATCATTACCATTTTTAATAACAATATTTTTATTATCATTATTATTATCATGGTTATTATTATTATAATTATTTTATTATTAAGTATTATTACTATTATTATTATTATTATTATTATTATTATTATTATTATTATTATTATTATTATTATTATTATTATTATTATTATTATTATTATTATTATTATTATTATAAGATAACACCACTTTTTATTTATTATAATTATTAATATTATTGTACCAAATAACAATTAGTTACGTAAAACTATATTTAATAGATATAACATACTAAAATAACAAGTATAATACTAATATTAATATATAAATTTATTTGATTATTATTATATGTTTTAATATATATAAATGATATAGGTTCGTGAATCCGAGGCCAACCCTGCATTGTTCGGTTCCGTTGTATGCATATTTTTACTACAAAATATCGTATTGTGAGTTCATTTGCTCCCTTTTTACTCATTATATTTTTGGGCTGAGAATATATGCAAATGCTTTATTAACTGTTTTACAATATTTATATGCGTGCTTTCATTTGATTCCCTTTTACTCTTTACATTTTTGGGACTGAGAATACATGCGCTACTTTTACAACTGCTTTATTAAATGCTTTTGAAATACATTTTGAACTGCGAATACATGAAATGCTTTTATAAATGTTTGACGAGATAGACACAAGCAAAAGATTCCTCGAATGAATTATGTGGACGTGATAATTGCCACCATTGAATTATGTGGACGTGATAATTGCCACAATTGATATGAATATTTTTCCCCTGATTATTATTGCTTGGTAACCTAAGAATTAGGGAACATCACTAATTTTGAGAATTAGTGCACGCTTAATTGACGCGAATCTTAAAGGTAGCTACCGGGTTTAACACCTCCACCCAGAATGTTCACTAGACGGAAGGGCTAGTGGGCGTGGTGTTTAGTACTTCGAAGTTTATATGATTATTATACAGACGAGATGTTCTATTTTGGGGATATTATTATGCGCATTATATGTTAAGGTCGGTTACCAAGCCAAGCTATGAAAGAAATTAAAAGTGAATGTTATGTATCGAGAGAATGATTTTATACATAGGTTATGTGTATGTTATTTTTGTGCACGAGATATGTGTACGGTTACTAAGATTTATGAAAGATGATTTTGTACACGAGAAAGGTGTACTGTATTTAAAAGATATCGCATGTACATTACAGGTGGGTATAGGATTCAGGCCCATTTGTACCATGCAGGATTTAAATCTTGTGGTCTATTAAAATGATGAATTTTATTGTTTTAAGATAAACCTATGAACTTACCAACCTTTTGGTTGACACTTGAAAGCAGGTTTATTCTCAGGTATGAAAGAAGTCTTTCACTGTGCATTTTCTCATTTTAAAAGACATCATTTGGAGTCGATCATCGCAATGGGACCAGATGTTGGTGAATTCGTCCAGATGGATTAGGATGGGGTATGACATTATTTCTGTACATCTAACTATGGACAACTAGTTGTAGGTTACTAACGAGGACTGCTGACTTAACAAACTCAAATCATTAAAACGTAATAAAAATGTTGTAAATATATTTTGAACATACTTTGATATATATATGTACATATTTGTTATAGGTTCGTGAATCGACCAGTGGCCAAGTCTTACTTCCCGACGAAGTAAAAATATGTGAAAGTGAGTTATAGTCCCACTTTTAAAATCTGATATTTTTGGGATGAGAATACATGCTGTTTTATAAATGTCATAAGAAATAGACACAAGTAATCGAAACTACATTCTATGGTTGAATTATTAAACCGAATATGCCCCTTTTAGCTTGGTAGCCTAAGAATTAGGGAACTGGCCCCTAATTGAAGCGAATCCAAAAGGTAGATCTACGGGAACTAACAACCTCCATTCAGGAATTTGGAATGCTTTAGTACTTCAATTTTATCATGTCCGATGGGTGTCCCGGAATGATGGGGATATTCTATACGCATCTTGTTAATGTCGGTTACCAGGTGTTCACCATATGAATGATTTTTTATCTCAATGCAGTTTGCAAAATGCCTGATATGAGATGTGTTATAAAAATGAAATCTTGTGGTCTATTATTATGATTTGATAATATATAGGTTAAACCTATAACTCACCAACATTTATGTTGACGTTTTAAGCATGTTTATTCTCAGGTGATTATTAAGAGCTTCCGCTGTTGCATACTATAATAAGGACAGGATTTGGAGTCCATGGTTGTATGATATTGTGTAAAAACTACATTCAAGAAACTTATTTCGATGTAATATATTTTTATTGTAAACCATTATATAATGTTCGTGTGTAAATGGTATATTTTAGATTATCATTATTTGATAATCTACGTAATGTTTTTTAAAACTTTATCGATAAAATAGAAGTTATGGTTGTTTTAAAAATGAATGCAGTCTTTGAAAAACGTCTCATATAGAGGTCAAAACCTCGCGACGAAATCAATTAATATGGAACGTTTATAATTTATATGAACGGGACATTTCATAGAAGAGCAACGAAATCTCCTTCAAAAAACTTCTGAATGTAGACATACTCATCTGCTGCAGCTTTCTTGTACCCTTGACTCACCATGCATGAGTCAAACTTCTTGTACCACTGCCTAGGTGCCTGCTTTAAACCGTACAAACTTTTCTTCAGCTTGCATACGAGATTATCTCCTGAAACCTCAAAACCTTCTGGTTGCACCATGTAAATTTCTTCATGTAAATCTCTATGAAGAAAAGCCGTCTTTACATCCATCTATTCAAGCTCTAAGTTCATACTTGCGACCAATCCAAGTATGACTCTAATTGAAGTCATCTTGACTACTAGTGAAAATATCTCGTCAAAATCAATCCGTTTCTTCTGTTGGAATCCTTTGACTACAAGCCGTGCTTTGTATTTCACCACTTTTTCGCTTCCATCCTTTTTTAGCTTGAACACCCATTTGTTTTTCAGTGCCTTCTTCCCTTGTGGAAGTTCTACGATCTCATAAGTCTGATTTTTCTGCAGAGAATCCATCTCATCCTGCATTGCGAGCAACCATTTTTCTTTGTCCTTATGAGATACTGCTTCATGAAAACTCTCTGGTTCTCCATCTTCAGTAAGTAGAAGGTACTCGGATTCCGGATATCTACTCGATGGAATCCGACCTCATTTAGATCTTCGAACTTCTGGAATATACTGAGGAGATCCACCATCATCTTTCCCTTGTGATGGTCCTGAAACGTCTGGAAGATGGGGTTGTGGCTCCCCCTGCTCAGCACCATCATTTTCCTCATTATCTTCTACTTCTGGTATTTCATCTTGCACTGTATATTCATTTCTCATGAATGATTCCGTTGTTGCCTCTGGCACTTGAGCAGCAACATTTGATTTCTGAGATATTGTGGGCTTTTCAATATCTTCTATTGTCTGGCTTTCATGGAACACTATGTCCCTACTTCTAATCACCTTTTTCTCCTTTGGATCCCATAATCTGTATCTAAATTCTTCATCTCCATAGCCTATGAATATGCATAGAGTGGTCCTTGCATCCAGCTTCTGTCTGAGCTCATTGGATACATGTGCGTACGCCAAACATCCAAATACTCTTAAGTGAGAGTATTATGAATCCTTTCCAGACCAAAGTTTCTCCGGAACTTCAAAATTCAGTGGTACTGATGGAGATCGATTGATCAAGTAACATGCGGCTCTGACTGCTTCTCCCCAGAATGGTTTTGGAAGCTTAGCCATACTGAGCATGCTCCGAACACGTTCTATGATTGTTTGGTTCATTCTTTCTGCTATATCATTGTGTTGAGGGGTACGTGGAACTGTCTTCTCATGTCAGATGCCATATGATCTGCAATAGGCATCGAACTGCCTGGAAGAGTATTCACCGCCGTTGTCAGATCGAAGACACTTTAACTTCTTTCCTGTCTCACGTTCTACCATGACATGGAACTGTTTGAAGTAATCGAAAACTTGGTCCTTCGTCCGCAAGAAATATAACCACACCTTTCGAGAAGCATCATCGATAAATGTTAGAAAGTATCGGTTGCCGCCAATTGATTCAACCTCCAAGGGATCGCAAACATCAGAGTGCACCAGACTGAGTAACTCTGATCTTCTCATTGAAGAGGAATTAAATGAGACTCTATGCTGCTTACCAAACAGACAATGATTGCAAGAATTTAGTGCAGCGTCCTCGTCTACATTAATAAGCTCCTTCTTTATTAGGGTAGACAACCCTTTTTCACTCATGTGACCGAGTCTCTGGTGCCATAAATTTTGTGACGCCTCTTTTTCTACAACATTAAGGCCGTCTGTACAGATCTTCACATGATTTTTGTATAGTGTGCCACAAATGTGTCCTCAAGCGACTATCATAGCGCCTCTTGACAATTTCCATGTGCCTCTACTGAAATGACTATCATAGCCCTGTTTGTCAAGAGCTACTCCAGAAAGTAGATTCAGCCGAAGATCTGGCACATGGTGGACATCCTTCAGAGTGATTGTGCTCCCAGAACTTATCTTTATTGTGACATCTCCAATTCCGACAATCTCAGCGGAACTAGAATTTCCCATTTTCACAGCTCCAAAGTCACCAGCTTTGTAAGTTGTGTAGTATTCCTTGTATGGAGTAACGTGGTAGGATGATGCAGTATCTACTACCCATTCTGTATCTTCTCGTGAGACATGAAGGCATGTCTCATCATGGGTTGAACACTAAGCTACATCACAAGTGATAGTAACTAATGTTTCTCCACCCTTATTCTTCGATTGTGAACTGCTCTGACCTTGTTCTTCTTTCAATCGGTAGCAGTTCTTCTTCATATGTCGATCTAATCCACAATGATAGCATTTATATATTGATTTTCTTCTATCAGAGGACCTACCCTTGCTCTTACTTCTGCCTCTCCATTTATTTTTACTACTTATTTGTTGTCTCCCCCGATTCTCTGTGACAAAGGCATGGGTCTGATCTGTGCCCATGTCATTTCTCCTTGCCTCTTCACTGAATAGGGTATCCTTGACCATTGACATGGTAAGTTTGCCATTCGGGGCTGAGTTGCTGAGTGTTACTACCAGCGTCTCCCAACTATCGGGAAGAGAACTAAGTAGCAGTAGTGCATGAACTTCATCGCCAAGAGGAATCTCTACAGATGATAACTGGTTGACCAAGCTCTGGAACTCACTGGTATGCTCGACAACTGAAGTTCCACTTTTAAGATTCATGTTGACTAAACGCCTCATCAACAGGGCTTTATTCCGAGCAGTCTTGGCCTGGTACATGTCCTCCAACTTTTTCCAGAGGACATATGTGTAGTGACCCGAACTTTTCCATGTTTATATATATTAATTGAGATTGATATTTACATGATTAAATGTTTCTAACATGTTAAGCAATCAAACTTGTTAAGACTTGATTAATTGAAATATGTTTCATATAGACAATTGACCACCCAAGTTGACCAGTGATTCACGAACGTTAAAACTTGTAAAAACTATATGATGACATATATATGGATATATATATAGTTAACATGATACTATGATAAGTAAACATATCATTAAGTATATTAACAATGAACTACATATGTAAAAATAAGACTACTAACTTAATGATTTTTAAACGAGACATATATGTAACGATTATCGTTGTAAAGACATTTAATGTATATATATCATATTAAGAGATATTCATACATGATAATATCATGATAATATAATAATTTAAAATCTCATTTGATATTATAAACATTGGGTTAACAACATTTAACAAGATCGTTAACCTAAAGGTTTCAAAACAACACTTACATGTAACGACTAACGATGACTTAACGACTCAGTTAAAATGTATATACATGTAGTGTTTTAATATGTATTTATACACTTTTGAAAGACTTCAATACAATTATCAAAATACTTCTACTTAATAAAAATGCTTACAATTACATCCTCGTTCAGTTTCATCAACAATTCTACTCGTATGCACCCGTATTCGTACTCGTACAATACACAGCTTTTAGATGTATGTACTATTGGTATATACACTCCAATGATCAGCTCTTAGCAGCCCATGTGAGTCACCTAACACATGTGGGAACCATCATTTGGCAACTAGCATGAAATATCTCATAAAATTACAAAAATATGAGTAATCATTCATGACTTATTTACATGAAAACAAAATTACATATCCTTTATATCTAATCCATACACCAACGACCAAAAACACCTACAAACACTTTCATTCTTCAATTTTCTTCATCTAATTGATCTCTCTCAAGTTCTATCTTCAAGTTCTAAGTGTTCTTCATATATTCTACAAGTTCTAGTTACATAAAATCAAGAATACTTTCAAGTTTGCTAGCTCACTTCCAATCTTGTAAGGTGATCATCCAACCTCAAGAAATCTTTGTTTCTTACAGTAGGTTATCATTCTAATACAACGTAATAATCATATTCAAACTTTGGTTCAATTTCTATAACTATAACAATCTTATTTCAAGTGATGATCTTACTTGAACTTGTTTTCGTGTCATGATTCTGCTTCATGAACTTCGAGCCATCCAAGGATCCGTTGAAGCTAGATCCATTTTTCTATTTTCCAGTAGGTTTATCCAAGGAACTTAAGGTAGTAATGATGTTCATAACATCATTCGATTTATACATATAAAGCTATCTTATTCAAAGGTTTAAACTTGTAATCACTAGAACATAGTTTAGTTAATTCTAAACTTGTTCGCAAACAAAAGTTAATCCTTCTAACTTGACATTTAAAATCAACTAAACACATGTTCTATATCTATATGATATGCTAACTTAATAATTTAAAACCTGGAGACACGAAAAACACCGTAAAATCGGATTTACGCCGTCGTAGTAACACCGCGGGCTGTTTTGGGTTAGTTAATTAGAAACTATGATAAACTTTGATTTAAAAGTTGTTATTCTGAGAAAATGATTTTTATTTTGAACATGAAACTATATCCAAAAATTATGGTTAAACTCAAAGTGGAAGTATGTTTTCTAAAATGGTCATCTAGACGTCGTTCTTTCGACTGAAATGACTACCTTTAAAAAAATGACTTGTAACTTATTTTTCCGACTAAAAACCTATACTTTTTCTGTTTAGATTCATAAGATAGAGTTCAATATGAAACCATAGCAATTTGATTCACTCAAAACGGATTTAAAATGAAGAAGTTATGGGTAAAACAAGATTGGATAATTTTTCTCATTTTAGCTACGTGAAAATTGGTAACAAATCTATTCCAACCATAACTTAATCAACTTGTATTGTATATTATGTAATCTTGAGATACCATAGACACGTATACAATGTTTCGACCTATCATGTCGACACATCTATATATATTTCGGAACAACCATAGACACTCTATATGTGAATGTTGGAGTTAGCTATACAGGGTTGAGGTTGATTCCAAAATATATATAGTTTGAGTTGTGATCAATACTGAGATACGTATACACTGGGTCGTGGATTAATTCAAGATAATATTTATCGATTTATTTCTGTACATCTAACTGTGGACAACTAGTTGTAGGTTACTAACGAGGACAGCTGACTTAATAAACTTAAAACATCAAAATATATTAAAAGTGTTGTAAATATATTTTGAACATACTTTGATATATATGTATATATTGTTATAGGTTCGTGAATAAACCAGTGGCCAAGTCTTACTTCCCGACGAAGTAAAAATCTGTGAAAGTGAGTTATAGTCCCACTTTTAAAATCTAATATTTTTGGGATGAGAATACATGCAGGTTTTATAAATGATTTACAAAATAGACACAAGTACGTGAAACTACATTCTATGGTTGAATTATCGAAATCGAATATGCCCTTTTTTATTAAGTCTGGTAATCTAAGAATTAGGGAACAGACACCCTAATTGACGCGAATCCTAAAGATAGATCTATTGGGCCTAACAAACCCCATCCAAAGTACCGGATGCTTTAGTACTTCGAAATTTATATCATATCCGAAGGGTGTCCCTGAATGATGGGGATATTCTTATATATGCATCTTGTTAATGTCGGTTACCAGGTGTTCACCATATGAATGATTTTTATCTCTATGTATGGGATGTGTATTGAAATATGAAATCTTGTGGTCTATTATTATGATTTGATATATATAGGTTAAACCTATAACTCACCAACATTTTTGTTGACGTTTTAAGCATGTTTATTCTCAGGTGATTATTAAGAGCTTCCGCTGTCGCATACGTAAATAAGGACGAGATTTAGAGTCCTTGCTTGTATGATATTGTGTAAAAACTGCATTCAAGAAACTTATTTTGATGTAACATATTTGTATTGTAAACCATTATGTAATGGTCGTGTGTAAACATGATATTTTAGATTATCATTATTTGATAATCTACGTAAAGCTTTTTAAACCTTTATTGATGAAATAAAGGTTATGGTTTGTTTTAAAATGAATGCAGTCTTTGAAAAACGTCTCATATAGAGGTCAAAACCTCGCAACGAAATCAATTAATATGGAACGTTTTTAATCAATAAGAATGGGACATTTCAGTTGGTATCCGAGCGTTGGTCTTAGAGAACCAGAAAAATTTGCATTAGTGTGTCTTATCGAGTTTGTTAGGATGCATTAGTGAGTCTGGACTTCGACCGTGTTTTCTTTAAAAATGATTGCTTAACATTTTTTGGAAACTATATATTATTAACATGTAAATATTAAGAGATATATTAATCTCTTAACGTGGTTGATATTATGTGATAGATGTCTACCTCTACAACAAGTCCCATTGACTCACCTAATAACAATGAAGAGTCAAATGTAAATTGGAATAATTCGTGGACTGATTCTCAAGTTCCCGAAGAGGAACCGGAAGAAGAGTCGGAACCGGAAGAAGAATCGGAAGCGAAAGAAGAATCGGAACCGGAAGAAGAATCGGAACCGGAAGAAGAAATAGAACCAGTGGGGGAAATAATAAAACGGTTAAGTAGAAGAAAATCCTTAACCAACCGACCAAAGTTAATTATGGTCAATGGTGTTTCCGCCAAGGAAACAAAGTATTGGGAGGATTACCAATTCTCCGATGAATCGGATCCCGACAAGGAATCCGATGATGTTATAGAAATTACCCCAACACAATTTAATAAGGCAAAAGAGAACAATAAGGGAAATGGCATAAAAATAGAGAAATTTGATTCCAAACACGATGAACTTTATATGTATCATCAACACCCGTATTTCTTAAGTTGTGACAATAACCCGGGAACCTCTAAACCACCAGGTTTTTCTAAACCAATGTGGAAAACGACGGCTCGTATTAGGGGAACATCATATATCCCTAGAAACTTGTCAAAACGAACCAAAACTGAAGAAGAAGAAGAAACGAGCGAGTCGGAATAAGATAGTTGTATTCGTGTGGTGTAATATATGTAATATAGTGTGCTTATGCTTTATGATATATGTAAAAATTGCTTGTATTAATAAGTATTTTTTTATGAATCTAACTCTTGTTTATTTTACAGTATAAAAACACAAAATGGATAGACAGCCCAATATTTTAAGAGACCTACCCGGAGACATGATTGATGAAATCTTGTCTAGGGTCGGTCAGAATTCCTCGGCACAACTATTTAAGGCGAGATCAGTTTGTAAGACATTCGAAGAACGTTCCAAGAATTCCTTGGTTTATAAAAGGCTTTCGTTCGAAAGATGGGGGATATCACATTGGGAAATCCATAAGTTACGATGTGTTTACTTTGACGCATATATTGCGGGGAACCCAAATGCTATTTTACGCAATGGGTTAAGAAATTATTTTGACTCAATATATCCGAATATTGGACTTCGTGATTTAGAAAAAGCGGCTAACATGCAACATAAAGAAGCATGTTATGCTTACGGATTAGTAATGTTCGCTTCTCACCAAAGTGAGAACAAGAACATCGGGCTACAACTATTAAACAAAACGTTCCCACAAGTGACGAAGTCGGTAATTGGGGTAAGAAATGAGGTTTTTAGATTGTTACGAGACTGTTGGACATTACGTAACCCTCGTCCCTTTGACGACGTTACAACACGATGTCTTATCAACGGCCATAACGGTTATGTTCCACAAGACCAAGGATGGGAAGTAATCGTAGTAAAACCAGAATGCATGACTTGTTTCTGGACGTATGAATTACGTGTCTTTATTGCCTTTGCTGAACGACTTGTGTACTAGCTAGAATTATCTTCACAACCATCTTGTATCAAATTTATTGTGTGCTATATTTCATGCTATATGTAAAATAAGCGGTATTGTAAGTTTGTAAAATATTGTATAAAAGTTTGAACGCGAATTATTATTATAATTAGTTTTTCATATAGAATTGTAGTAGTTGAATTGTATATTAGCTACTAAGTATGAACTTAACGGGTAGGTACTACCCGAATTTAAACTTATAAAACGCTAATATGAAGAAAAAGCTTTTATAAATGAGTTCATATTATGCTACGAAATACTATTAACTACTCTTAATATTCTGTATGATTAACTTGATCCATTTGACTATTTTGAAGGAAATGGCACCGACTACTCGACACACTGTGAATATGAATGAAGAGGAATTCCGTACTTTTCTAGCTTCAAACATAGCCGCAGTACAGGCTGCGCTACATACCAACAATAACCTTGGATCTAGTAGTACAGGAAATCGTGTAGGATGCACCTACAAAGAATTCACTGCCTGCAAACCTTTGGAATTTGATGGAACCGAAGGACCGATCGGATTGAAACGGTGGACCGAGAAGGTCGAATCGGTGTTTGCCATAAGTAAGTGTACTGAAGAGGAAAAAGTGAAGTACGCTACGCATACCTTCACAGGTTCTGCGTTAACATGGTGGAATACCTATCTAGAGCAAGTGGGACAAGACGATGCGTACGCACTACCGTGGTCAGCATTCAAGCACTTGATGAACGAGAAATACCGTCCCAGAACCGAGGTCAATAAGCTCAAGACAGAACTTAGAGGGTTACGAACCCAAGGATTTGATATTACCACGTACGAAAGACGATTCACAAAATTGTGCCTATTGTGTCCGGGAGCATTCGAAGATGAGGAAGAGAAGATCGACGCGTTTGTGAAAGGATTACCGGAAAGAATCCAAGAAGATATAAGTTCACACGAGCCCGCCTCCATAAAACATGCATGTAGAATGGCTCACAAACTAGTGAACCAGATTGAAGAAAGAATTAAAGAACAGACTGCTGAAGAGGCCAATGTGAAGCAAGTCAAAAGAAAGTGGGAGGAAAACGGTGATAAGAATCACCAATACAACAACAACAGCAATTACAACAATAATCGCAACAATTATCCCAATAATCGCAACATCAATCGCAACTACAACAAACGGCCCAACAACAACAACAACAACAACAGCAGCAACTACAACAATCATCCCAACAACAATAATAACTGCAACAACAACAACAATAAGAAGCAGCTATGCCAAAGGTGTGAAAAGTATCACTCGGGGTTCTGCACCAAATTTTGCAACAAGTGTAAAAGAAATGGTCATAGCGCGGCGAAGTGTGAGGTCTACGGACCAGGGGTTAATAGAACGAAAGGAACAAATGGTGTTGGAACGAGTAATGGCGGAGCAAGTAGTGTCGGAGCAAGTTATGCCAATGTAGTTTGTTATAAATGTGGAAAACCGGGCCACATTATTAGAAATTGCCCGAACCAGGAGAACATGAATGGACAAGGCCGCGGAAGAGTTTTCAATATTAATGCGGCAGAGGCACAGGAAGACCCGGAGCTTGTTACGGGTACGTTTCTTATTGACAATAAATCTGCTTACGTTTTATTTGATTCGGGTGCGGATAGAAGCTATATGAGTAGAGATTTTTGTGCTAAATTAATTTGTCCATTGACGCCGTTGGATAGTAAATTTTTACTCGAATTAGCAAACGGTAAATTAATTTCAGCAGATAATATATGCCGGAATCGAGAAATTAAACTGGGTAGCGAAATATTTAAGATTGATTTGATACCAGTAGAGTTAGGGAGTTTTGATGTAATAGTTGGCATGGACTGGCTGAAAAAGGTGAAAGCAGATATCGTATGTTATAAAAATGCAATTCGCATTGTACGAGAAGAAGGAGAACCCTTAATGGTGTACGGAGAAAAGGGCAACATGAAGCTACATCTTATTAGTAATTTGAAGGCACAAAAACTAATAAGAAAAGGTTGCTATGCTATTCTAGCACACGTCGAGAAAGTACAAACTGAAGAAAATAGCATCAATGATGTTCCCGTCGCAAAAGAATTTCTCGATGTATTTCCGAAAGAATTACCGGGACTACCTCCACATCGATTTGTTGAATTTCAAATAGATCTTGTACCAGGAGCTGCACCAATAGCTCGTGCTCCTTATAGACTCGCACCCAGCGAGATGAAAGAACTGCAAAGCCAATTACAAGAACTTTTAGAGCGTGGTTTCATTCGACCAAGCACATCACCGTGGGGAGCTCCTGTTTTGTTTGTCAAGAAGAAAGATGGTACATTCAGGTTGTGTATCGACTACCGAGAGTTGAACAAACTTACCATCAAGAACCGCTACCCACTACCGAGAATCGATGACTTATTTGATCAACTACAAGGCTCGTCTGTTTATTCAAAGATTGACTTACGTTCCGGGTATCATCAAATGCGGGTGAAAGAAGATGATATTCCAAAGACTGCTTTCAGAACACGTTACGGTCATTACGAGTTTATGGTCATGCCATTTGGTTTAACTAATGCACCAGCTGTGTTCATGGACCTTATGAACCGAGTGTGTGGACCATACCTTGACAAGTTTGTCATTGTTTTCATTGATGACATACTTATTTACTCAAAGAATGACCAAGAACATGGTGAACATTTGAGAAAGGTGTTAGAAGTATTGAGGAAGGAAAAATTGTACGCTAAGTTTTCAAAGTGTGCATTTTGGTTGGAAGAAGTTCAATTCCTCGGTCACATAGTGAACAAAGAAGGTATTAAGGTGGATCCGGCAAAGATAGAAACTGTTGAAAAGTGGAAACTCCGAAAACTCCGAAACACATACGCCAGTTTTTAGGACTAGCTGGTTACTACAGAAGGTTCATCCAAGACTTTTCCAGAATAGCAAAACCCTTGACTGCATTAACGCATATAGGGAAGAAATTTGAATGGAATGATGAACAAGAGAAAGCGTTTCAGTTATTGAAGAAAAAGCTAACTACGGCACCTATATTGTCATTGCCTGAAGGGAATATTGATTTTGTGATTTATTGTGACGCATCAAAGCAAGGTCTCGGTTGTGTATTAATGCAACGAACGAAGGTGATTGCTTATGCGTCTAGACAATTGAAGATTCACGAACAAAATTATACGATGCATGATTTGGAATTAGGCGCGGTTGTTTTTGCATTAAAGACTTGGAGGCACTACTTATATGGGGTCAAAAGTATTATATATACCGACCACAAAAGTCTTCAACACATATTTAATCAGAAACAACTGAATATGAGGCAGCGTAGGTGGATTGAATTATTGAATGATTACGACTTTGAGATTCGTTACCACCCGGGGAAGGCAAATGTGGTAGCCGATGCCTTGAGCAGAAAGGACAGAGAACCCATTCGACTAAAATCTATGAATATAATGATTCATAATAACCTTACTACTCAAATAAAGGAGGCGCAACAAGGAGTTTTAAAAGAGGGAAATTTAAAGGATGAAATACCCAAAGGATCGGAGAAGCATCTTAATATTCGGGAATACGGAACCCGGTATAGGGCTGAAAGGATTTGGGTACCAAAATTTGGAGATATGAGAGAAATGGTACTTAGAGAAGCTCATAAAACCAGATACTCAATACATCCTGGAACGGGGAAGATGTACAAGGATCTCAAGAAATATTTTTGGTGGCCGGGTATGAAAGTCGATGTTGCTAAATACGTAGGAGAATGTTTGACGTGTTCTAAGGTCAAAGCTGAGCATCAGAAACCATCAGGTCTACTTCAACAACCCGAAATCCCGGAATGGAAATGGGAAAACATTACCATGGATTTCATCACTAAATTGCCAAGGACTGCAAGTGGTTTTGATACTATTTGGGTAATAGTTGATCGTCTCACCAAATCAGCACACTTCCTGCCAATAAGAGAAGATGACAAGATGGAGAAGTTAGCATGACTGTATTTGAAGGAAGTCGTCTCCAGACATGGAATACCAATCTCTATTATCTCTGATAGGGATGGTAGATTTATTTCAAGATTCTGGCAGACATTACAGCAAGCATTAGGAACTCGTCTAGACATGAGTACTGCCTATCACCCACAAACTGATGGGCAGAGTGAAAGGACGATACAAACGCTTGAAGACATGCTACGAGCATGTGTAATTGATTTCGGAAACAGTTGGGATCAACATCTACCGTTACCAGAATTTTCCTACAACAACAGTTATCATTCTAGTATTGAGATGGCGCCGTTTGAGGCACTTTATGGTAGAAAGTGCAGGTCTCCGATTTGTTGGAATGAAGTGGGGGATAGACAGATTACGGGTCCGGAGATAATACAAGAAACTACCGAGAAAATCATCCAAATTCAACAACGGTTGAAAACCGCCCAAAGTCGACAAAAGAGCTACGCTGACATTAAAAGAAAAGATATAGAATTTGAAATTGGAGAGATGGTCATGCTTAAAGTTGCACCTTGGAAAGGCGTTGTTCGATTTGGTAAACGAGGGAAATTAAATCCAAGGTATATTGGACCATTCAAGATTATTGATCGTGTCGGACCAGTAGCTTACCGACTTGAGTTACCTCAACAACTCGTGGCTTTACATAACACTTTCCACGTCTCGAATTTGAAGAAATGTTTTTCTAAAGAAGATCTCACTATTCCGTTAGATGAAATCCAAATCAACGAAAAACTCCAATTCATCGAAGAACCCGTCGAAATAATGGATCGTGAGGTTAAAAGACTTAAGCAAAACAGGATACCAATTGTTAAGGTTCGATGGAATGCTTGTAGAGGACCCGAGTTCACCTGGGAGCGTGAAGATCAGATGAAGAAGAAATACCCGCATCTATTTCCAGAAGATTCGTCAACACCTTCAACAGCTTAAAATTTCGGGACGAAATTTATTTAACGGGTAGGTACTGTAGTGACCCGAACTTTTCCATGTTTATATATATTAATTGAGATTGATATTTACATGATTAAATGTTTCCAACATGTTAGGCAATCAAACTTTTTAAGACTTGATTAATTGAAATATGTTTCATATAGACAATTGACCACCCAAGTTGACCAGTGATTCACGAACGTTAAAACTTGTAAAAACTATATGATGACATATATATGGATATATATATAGTTAACATGATACTATGATAAGTAAACATATCATTAAGTATATTAACAATGAACTACATATGTAAAAATAAGACTACTAACTTAATGATTTTTAAACGAGACATATATGTAACGATTATCGTTGTAAAGACATTTAATGTATATATATCATATTAAGAGATATTCATACATGATAATATCATGATAATATAATAATTTAAAATCTCATTTGATATTATAAACATTGGGTTAACAACATTTAACAAGATCGTTAACCTAAAGGTTTCAAAACAACACTTACATGTAACGACTAACGATGACTTAACGACTCAGGTAAAATGTATATACATGTAGTGTTTTAATATGTATTTATACACTTTTGAAAGACTTCAATACACTTATCAAAATACTTCTACTTAACAAAAATGCTTACAATTACATCCTCATTCAGTTTCATCAACAATTCTACTCGTATGCACCCGTATTCGTACTCGTACAATACACAGCTTTTAGATGTATGTACTATTAGTATATACACTCCAATGATCAGCTCTTAGCAGCCTATGTGAGTCACCTAACACATGTGGGAACCATCATTTGAAAACTAGCATGAAATATCTCATAAAATTACAAAAATATGAGTAATCATTCATGACTTATTTACATGAAAACAAAATTACATATCCTTTATATCTAATCCATACACCAACGACCAAAAACACCTACAAACACTTTCATTCTTCAATTTTCTTCATCTAATTGATCTCTCTCAAGTTCTATCTTCAAGTTCTAAGTGTTCTTCATATATTCTACAAGTTCTAGTTACATAAAATCAAGAATACTTTCAAAACGGATTTAAAATGAAGAAGTTATGGGTAAAACAAGATTGGATAATTTTTCTCATTTTAGCTACGTGAAAATTGGTAACAAATCTATTCCAACCATAACTTAATCAACTTGTATTGTATATTATGTAATCTTGAGATACCATAGACACGTATACAATGTTTCGACCTATCATGTCGACACATCTATATATATTTCGGAACAACCATAGACACTCTATATGTGAATGTTGGAGTTAGCTATACAGGGTTGAGGTTGATTCCAAAATATATATAGTTTGAGTTGTGATCAATACTGAGATACGTATACACTGGGTCGTGGATTGATTCAAGATAATATTTATCGATTTATTTCTGTACATCTAACTGTGGACAACTAGTTGTAGGTTACTAACGAGGACAGCTGACTTAATAAACTTAAAACATCAATATATATTAAAAGTGTTGTAAATATATTTTGAACATACTTTGATATATATGTATATATTGTTATAGGTTCGTGAAACTACATTCTATGGTTGAATTATCGAAATCGAATATGCCCTTTTTTATTAAGTCTGGTAATCTAAGAATTAGGGAACAGACACCCTAATTGACGCGAATCCTAAAGATAGATCTATTGGGCCTAACAAACCCCATCCAAAGTACCGGATGCTTTAGTACTTCGAAATTTATATCATATCCGAAGGGTGTCCCGGAATGATGGGGATATTCTTATATATGAATCTTGTTAATGTCGGTTACCAGGTGTTCACCATATGAATGATTTTTATCTCCATGTATGGGATGTGTATTGAAATATGAAATCTTGTGGTCTATTATTATGATTTGATATATATAGGTTAAACCTATAACTCACCAACATTTTTGTTGACGTTTTAAGCATGTTTATTCTCAGGTGATTATTAAGAGCTTCCGCTGTCGCATACGTAAATAAGGACGAGATTTGGAGTCCATGCTTGTATGATATTGTGTAAAAACTGCATTCAAGAAACTTATTTTGATGTAACATATTTGTATTGTAAACCATTATGTAATGGTCATGTGTAAACAGGATATTTTAGATTATCATTATTTGATAATCTACGTAAAGCTTTTTAAACCTTTATTGATGAAATAAAGGTTATGGTTTGTTTTAAAATGAATGCAGTCTTTGAAAAACGTCTCATATAGAGGTCAAAACCTCGCAACGAAATCAATTAATATAGAACGTTTTTAATCAATAAGAATGGGACATTTCAATATGCGTCTGTCTCTTGTGCAACATGGTGGAAGACACTATGATCAATCCATTGACGGATCTGACCAATAGTTTTTCGGTTTAACTTCTTCCACTCGTTCTCTTTGGCGGAATCAAGATTTGTACCCTTTATTTCAATAGGGTCAAACAAATCCTTAAAGCTGAGGAGATCTTCCATCCGAGGTTTCCACAGCATGTAGTTGGTGGCAATGAGCATAATCATGGCTCCGAAAAATGATCCTGACTCTTCCGTGGACAGTATCACCTTACAAATAATTTTTCAACACAAACGGGGCTGAAAACTTCAGAAAACTCAAAAACTCGACCAACGCCTCTAACCTAGCTCTGATACCACTTGTTGTGATTATAAGAGGATCTACTGGACGTTGGTACACACAAATTTGAGAGAAAATAACTCTATTACTCACAAGAATAGATTACAGAGTATTACAAAACTCTTACCAAAAAAAAAACTCTCAAACTAACACACTAGAAATCTCACCACTATCTAGGATGTATTCACTCTTAGTTATGATTACACTTTAACTCACACACACTAACTAGGTGTGATTACACTTTTTGTGAATGAATTACAATGGAACTTTGCACCTCTATTTATAGAAAATTTTGAGGAGGTGGAATGGTGTGAACGGAGACAGTGTGAACACAAAAATGGTGGCTAGCTGTAACTGTTTCCAATTTTGCTACTTCCTTATGGTGTGAACGGAAAAACAAGTGGCTAGCCGTCATTGAATTCAATTTTGCTACTTTCTTATCCATAGTCAACATTGGCAACTTTGAATATCTAGTATCTTCTAGATTGCGGCTAGAATGGAGACATCTAGCGGCATCTAGAAGATACTAGATTACGGTTGGAACTTATCAATATGTAACCAGCAGGGCAAACATCTATGATCATTGACGAAGTTTGAATATTTTGTACCGGGCGAACATAACATGTTTTATCGAGAAGATCAAATGATTTTAGCATTAATGATATTAGCGTAGATAAAATATTTAGTGTGTTAAAAGGAATCTCATAAAGACTCGTAAATAAACTATAAATTGTTAGAGTATGATACCAAAACATAGCGAGCGGAAGCATTTTAAAATTTTACAAAATCATACTCTTCCAAGGACCCATGTACAAAACTTTTAGCAAACAAAATATAAATCGAACAAGAGAAAGTTAGATTACAACCTTTGTAGCCTTTCTTGATGATTGTTGCGGAGAACTCGAAGAAGAGTTCCTCTAAACGGTAGACACCCAAAGTTCCAACCTTGCTTCGATCTATACCTTCTAATTCACCAAAACCCTTTCTCTCCTTTTGTTTCCTATTTTTTTTTTTCGTAAACTTCTCAAGAAGCAGAAAAAGATTAAAGTGGGTTCTTTGGACAAAAATTAGTTCAAAGGAAAAAAAAATTAGAGAGTCTGGGGTTCTCGGTTATCTTTTAAAAGGTGAAAAGGATTAGGAGTAAAATATGAGATTCAAAGGCTCTCTGTACCAAGTTGCATGTATTGAAAATATAAAAGGGAAAACACACTGTACCAAGTTACCCATGACATGCGTATGTTGAGTTTTGAGAAAGTCAAGTCTACTTTGTCAAGTGGAGTGTATTAAAAAAAACTTTTAATTAATTAATTAGTTAACAAGTTAACTAATTAATTAAACAAATCTCATACTTATTTAATTTATTAAACCATTAACAAATGTTCAATAAATTAATTCCCAATTAGAAGGTGTATCAAACAATTTACGATTGGCCTTTGTGTGTGACCGAATAGGATTAATGGACTTTATATTATTTAATGTCATGGACATACCTTTAGAATATATGTACCACGGTCAAACCACAGTTGAACCGTTAGCCAACCCGAGAACATATTTCCAACAGACTCCCACTTGCACTGACATTAATAATATTGGCTAGTCTTAAAAGACACACCATGTGTAACAACTAGTCTGCTACGTTACACTCCTATATTTTAATTTATATCAATCATCCTTTTGTTCTAGATATCTATATGAACGTGTGACATGGTTAAGTGTCAATCATCATCGTTCAAGATTATGTTTTCCGATAGAGATTTGTGGCGATCAAATAGACTGTTATTCCATGGCCATGCATTTAATTCAGCACAAATCAACGAGGGGCCCAGAGATATCGCTTCAACTTGCTATGAGAAGAAGGAACAAATTTCTTCAACTGTATAGAGATCCACCACATCCCATATTATACCTGATCTACACCCTTATGACTGGCATTTACGCACATCGTTAAATACAGGTCAAAGTAGAATATAGTTTGTGTCAGGATTCCTCATACATATCCACTCTTGGATAAATGACGTTGCCATCTTAGAGCTTACTTGTGACTTAAAACCATGAAGTAGCGTCTAAGTGTGGTCATTCCAGAACCTTGAATCAACTATCAAGTTTCTCATGAATGTAGTTTCATATAAGCCTATATTACTACACTTCATAGCAGCCTTAATTCAATTCTCTCTTCCTTAGAGAATGACGACTGTGGAAGTTTATGAAATAATATTCATTGGAAGTTAAAATATGTAAAATGAAACATGGCAATACACAATGAAATGATCGCATCGTGCGTATAATATAATCTCAATATATTAATCATCAAATCAATTGCAATATATATATATATATTGTCCAATGTTTAAAGTTTCAAACTTAACATAATAAATACACTCAAACTTTATCATCAATGACACGAATGCGAATAGACATGCTATGAGCATCATGCTTAGTCTGTGGCAAAGGCTTGGTGAAAGGATCAGCCAAGTTCTTAGTCGTGTCTACTCTACGTAATAATATGTCATTTTCTGCTACAAGTTGACGGATGTAATGGTACTTTTTGAGTATGTGCCGTGTGCATTTTTGTGACCTCGGTTCTTGAGCCAAGACAACCGCACTCACATTGTCGCAGAAAATCTCAACAGGATCATGGATTGTAGGAACCACACCTAGATCCCCGATGAATTTCTTTATCCACGTGGCCTCTTTAGCAGCTTCATTTACCGCTATATACTCAGCTTCTGTCGTAGAATCAGCAATAGTACTTTGCTTGGAGCTTCTCCAAGTGACAGCTCCACCATTCAACATAAATACAAATCCTGATTGTGAAGAGCAATCATCTCTATCTGATTGGAAACTAGCGTCAGAGTATCCTTTGACGCTCAGCTTGTCATTCCCACCATAGACCAAGAACATCTCTTTAGTCCTCCTAAGATACTTTAGAATGTTCTTGACTACTATCCAATGAGCTTCACCAGGGTTGGCCTGATAACGACTAGTCATGCTTAATGCATACGATACGTCAGGCCTAGTACATATCATGGCATACATGATCGATCCTATAGCTGAAGCATATGGAGTCCGACTCATGGTAGTGAAATGTCCCGTTCATATTGATTATAAACGTTCCATATTAATTGATTTCGTCGCGAGGTTTTGACCTCTATATGAGACGTTTTTCAAAGACTGCATTCATTTTTAAAACAACCATAACCTTTATTTGATCCATAAAGGTTTAAAAAGCATTACGTAGATTATCAAATAATGATAATCTAAAATATACCGTTTACACACGACCATTACATAATGGTTTACAATTAGAATATATTACATCAAAAATAAGTTTCTTGAATGCAGTTTTTACATAATATCATACAAGCATGGACTCCAAATCTTGTCCTTATTTTAGTATGCAACAGCGGAAGCTCTTAATAATCACCTGCGAATAAACATGCTTAAAACGTCAACAAAAATGTTGGTGAGTTATAGGTTTAACCTATAGATTATCAAATCATAATAATACACCACAAGATTTCATATTTCAATATATATCCCATACATAGAGATAAAATTCATTCATATGGTGAACACCTGGTAACCGACATTAACAAGATGCATATATAAGAATATCCCCATCATTCCGGGACACCCTTCGGATATGATATAAATTTCGAAGTACTAAAGCATCCGGTACTTTGGATGGGGTTTGTTAGGCCCAATAGATCTATCTTTAGGATTCGCGTCAATTAGGGTGTCTGTTCCCTAATTCTTAGATTACCAGACTTAATAAAAAGGGGCATATTCGATTTCGATAATTCAACCATAGAATGTAGTTTCACGTACTTGTATCTATTTTGTAAATCATTTATAAAACCTGCATGTATTCTCATCCCAAAAATATTAGATTTTAAAAGTGGGACTATAACTCACTTTCACAGATTTTTACTTCGTCGGGAAGTAAGACTTGGCCACTGGTTGATTCACGAACCTATAACAAATATGTACATATATATCAAAATATATTCAAAATATATTTACAACACTTTTAATACATTTTGATGTTTTAAGTTTATTAAGTCAGCTGTCCTCGTTAGTAACCTACAACTAGTTATCCAACATTAGATGTACAGAAAAAAATTGATATATATTATCTTGAATCAATCCACGACCCAGTGTATACACGTCTCAGGCTAGATCACAACTCAAAGTATATATATTTTTGGAATCAACCTCAACCATGTATAGCTAACTCCCTCATTACTGCATATAGAGTGTCTTTGGTTGTTCCAAATAATATATACACATGGGTCGATATGATATGTCAAAACATTTGCATATGTGTCTATGGTATCCCAAGATTACATAATATATTAGAATACATGTATAATACAATATAAGTTAGCTAGAATATGATTAATATAGATTTGTTACCAATTTTCACGTTGCTACAACAAGAAAAATTATCCAATCTTGTTTTACCCACAACTTCTTCATTTTAAATTCGTTTTGAGTGAATCAAATTGCTATGGTTTCATATTGAACTCTATTTTATGAATCTAAACAGAAAAAGTATAGGTTTATAGTCAGAAATATAAATTACAAGTCGTTTTTGTAAAGGTAGTCATTTCAGTCGAAAGAACGACGTCTAGATGACCATTTTAGAAAACATACTTCCACTTTGAGTTTAATCATGATTTTTGGATATAGTTTCATGTTCATAAGAAAAATAATTTTTCCAGAAGAACACCTTTTAAATCAAAGTTTATCATAGTTTTTAATTAACTAACCCAAAACAGCCCGCGGTGTTACTACTACGGCGTATGTCCGGTTTTACAGTGTTCTTCGTGTTTCCAGGTTTTAAATCATTAAGTTAGCATATCATATAGATATAGAACATGTGTTTAGTTGATTTTAAAAGTCAAATTAGAAGGATTAACTTTTATTTGCGAACAAGTTTAGAATTAACTAAACGATGTTCTAGTGATTACAAGTTTAAACCTTCGAATAAGATAGCTTTATATGTATGAATCGAATGATGTTATGAACATCATTACTACCTCAAGTTTTCTGGATAAAGCTACTGGAAATGAGAAAAATGGATCTAGCTTCAAAGGATCCTTGGATGGCTTGAAAGTTCTTGAAGCAGAATCATGACACGAAAAACAAGTTCAAGTAAGATTTCCACTTGAAATAAGATTGTTATAGTTATAGAAATTGAATCAAAGTTTGAATATGAGTATTACCTTGTATTAGAAAGATATATTACTGTAAATAAGAAATATTTCTTGAGGTTGGATGATCACTCTACAAGATTGCAAGTAAGCTAGCAAACTTGGAAGTATTCTTAATTTTATGAAACTAGAACTTGTAGAATTTATGAAGAACACTTAGAACTTGAAGATAGAAATTGAGAGAGATTAATTAGATGAAGAAAATTGAAGAATGAAAGTGTTTGTAGGTGTTTTTGGTCGTTGGTGTATGGATTAGATATAAAGGATATGTAATTTTGTTTTCATGTAAATAAGTCATGAATGATTACTCATGTTTTTGTAATTTTATGAGATATTTTATGCTAGTTGTCAAATGATGGTTCCCACATGTGTTAGGTGACTCAAATGGGCTGCTAAGAGCTGATCATTGGAGTGTATATACCAATAGTACATACATCTAAAAGCTGTGTATTGTACGAGTACGAATACGGGTGCATACGAGTAGAATTGTTGATGAAACTGAACGAGGATGTAATTGTAAGCATTTTTGTTAAGTAGAAGTATTTTGATAAGTGTCTTGAAGTCTTTCAAAAGTGTATGAATACATATTAAAACACTACATGTATATACATTTTACCTGAGTCGTTAAGTCATCGTTAGTCGTTACATGTAAGTGTTGTTTTGAAACCTTTAGGTTAACGATCTTGTTAAATGTTGTTAACCCAATATTTATAATATCAAATGAGATTTTAAATTATTATATTATCATGATAATATGATGTATGAATATCTCTTAATATGATACATATACATTAAATGTCGTTACAACGATAATCGTTACATATATGTCTCGTTTCAAAATCATTAAGTTAGTAGTCTTGCTTTTACATATATAGTTCATTGTTAATATACTTAATGATATGTTTACTTATCATAATATCATGTTAACTATATATATATATATATATATATATATATATATATATATATATATATATATATATATACATATATATATATATGTCATCATATAGTTTTTACAAGTTTTAACGTTCGTGAATCACCGGTCAACTTGGGTGGTCAATTGTCTATATGAAACCTATTTCAATTAATCAAGTCATAACAAGTTTGATTGCTTAACATATTGGAAACACTTAATCATGTAAATAACAATTTCATTTAATATATATAAACATGGAAAAGTTCGGGTCACTACAGTACCTACCCGTTAAATAAATTTCGTCCCGAAATTTTAAGCAGTTGGAGGTGTTGACGTATCTTCTGGAAATAAGTGCGGGTATTTCTTCTTCATCTGATCTTCTCGTTCCCAGGTGAACTCGGGTCCTCTACGAGCATTCCATCGAACCTTAACAATTGGTATCTTGTTTTGTTTAAGTCTTTTACCCTCACGATCCATTATTTCGATGGGTTCTTCGATGAATTGAAGTTTTTCGTTGATTTGGATTTCGTCTAACGGAATAGTGAGATCTTCTTTAGCAAAACATTTCTTCAAATTCGAGACGTGGAAAGTGTTATGTACAGTCGCGAGTTGTTGAGGTAACTCAAGTCGGTAAGCTACTGGTCCGACACGATCAATAATCTTGAATGGTCCAATATACCTTGGATTTAATTTACCTCGTTTACCAAATCGAACAACGCCTTTCCAAGGTGCAACCTTAAGCATGACCATCTCTCCAATTTCAAATTTTATATCTTTTCTTTTAATGTCGGCATAGCTCTTTTGTCGACTTTGGGCGGTTTTCAACCGTTGTTGAATTTGGATGATCTTCTCGGTAGTTTCTTGTATTATCTCCGGACCCGTAATCTGTCTATCCCCCACTTCACTCCAACAAATTGGAGACCTGCACTTTCTACCATAAAGTGCTTCAAATGGCACCATCTCAATGCTTGAATGGTAGCTGTTGTTGTAGGAAAATGCTGCTAACGGTAGATGTCGATCCCAACTGTTTTCGAAATCAATAACACATGCTCGTAGCATGTCTTCAAGCGTTTGTATCGTACTTTCGCTCTGCCCATCAGTTTGTGGATGATAGGCAGTACTCATGTCTAGACGAGTTCCTAATAATTGCTGTAATGTCTGCCAGAATCTTGAAATAAATCTGCCATCCCTATCAGAGATAATAGAGATTGGTATTCCATGTCTGGAGATGACTTCCTTCAAATACAGTCGTGCTAACTTTTCCATCTTGTCATCTTCTCTTATTGGCAGGAAGTATGCTGATTTGGTGAGACGATCAACTATTACCCAAATAGTATCAAAACCACTTGCAGTCCTTGGCAATTTAGTAATGAAATCCATGGTAATGTTTTCCCATTTCCATCTGGGATTTCGGGTTGTTGAAGTAGACCTGATGGTTTCTGATGCTCAGCTTTGACCTTAGAACATGTCAAACATTCTCCTACGTATTTAGCAACATCGACTTTCATACCCGGCCACCAAAAATGTTTCTTGAGATCCTTGTACATCTTCCCCGTTCCAGGATGTATTGAGTATCTGGTTTTATGAGCTTCTCTAAGTACCATTTCTCTCATATTTCCAAATTTTGGTACCCAAATCCTTTCAGCCCTATACCGGGTTCCGACTTCCCGAATATTAAGATGCTTCTCCGATCCTTTGGGTATTTCATCCTTTAAATTTCCCTCTTTTAAAACTCCTTGTTGTGCCTCCTTTATTTGAGTAGTCAGATTATTGTGAATCATTATATTCATAGATTTTACTCGAATGGGTTCTCTTTCCTTCCTGCTCAAGGCGTCGGCTACCACATTTGCCTTCCCCGAGTGGTAACGAATCTCAAAGTCGTAATCATTCAACAATTCAATCCACCTACGCTGCCTCATATTCAGTTGTTTCTGATTAAATATGTGTTGAAGACTTTTGTGGTCGGTATATATAATACTTTTGACCCCATATAAGTAGTGCCTCCAAGTCTTTAATGCAAAAACAACCGTGCCTAATTTCAAATCATGAGTCGTATAATTCTGTTCGTGAATCTTCAATTGTCTAGACGCATAAGCAATTACTTTCGTTCGTTGCATTAATACACAACCGAGACCTTACTTTGAGGCGTCACAATATATCACAAAATCATCATTCCCTTCAGGTAATGACAATATAGGTGCCGTAGTTAACTTTTTCTTTAACAATTGAAACGCTTTCTCTTGTTCATCTTTCCATTCAAATTTCTTCCCTTTATGCGTTAATGCAGTCAAGGGTTTTGCTATTCTGGAAAAGTCTTGGATGAACCTTCTGTAGTAATTCACTAGTCCTAAAAACTGGCGTATGTGTTTCGGAGTTTTCGGGGTTTCTCACTTTTCAACGGTTTCGATCTTTGCTGGATCCACCTGAATACCTTCTTTGTTCACTATGTGACCGAGAAATTGAACTTCTTCCAACCAAAATGCACACTTTGAAAACTTAGCGTACAGTTTTTCTTTTCTCAACAACTCTAGCACTTTTCTCAAATGTTCTTCGTGCTCTTGATCATTCTTCGAGTAAATAAGTATGTCATCGATGAAAACAATGACAAACTTGTCAAGATATGTCCCACACACTCGATTCATGAGTTCCATGAACACAGCTGGTGTGTTAGTCAATCCAAACGGCATAACCATAAACTCGTAATGACCGTAACGCGTCCTAAAAGCAGTCTTTGGAATATCATCCTCCTTCACCCGCATTTGATGATATCCAGAACGTAAATCGATCTTTAAATAAACAGATGAGCCTTGTAGTTGATCAAATAAGTCGTCGATTCTCGGTAGTGGGTAGCGATTCTTGATGGTAAGTTTGTTCAACTCTCGGTAGTCGATACACAACCTGAATGTACCATCTTTCTTCTTGACAAACAAAACAGGAGCTCCCCACGGTGATGTGCTTGGTCGAATGAAACCACGCTTTAAAATTTCTTGTAATTGGCTCTGAAGTTCCTTCATTTCGCTAGGTGCGAGTCTGTATGGAGCACGAGCTATTGGTGCAGCTCCCGGTACAAGGTCTATTTGAAATTCAACAGATCGGTGTGGAGGTAGTCCCGGTAATTCTTTCGGAAATACATCGGGAAATTCTTTTGCGACGGGAATATCATTGATGTTCTTTTCTTCGGAATTAACTTTCTCGACGTGTGCTAGTACAGCATAGCAACCTTTTCTTATTAGTTTTTGTGCCTTCAGGTTACTAATAAGATTTAACTTCGCGTTGCTCTTTTCTCCGTACACCATTAAGGGTTTTCATTTTTCTCGTATAATGCGAATTGCATTTTTGTAACAAACGATCTCTGATTTCACTTCTCTCAACCAGTCCATACCGATTATCACATCAAAACTCCCTAACTCTACTGGTATCAAGTCAATCTTAAATGTTTCGCTAACCAGTTTAATTTCTCGATTCCGACATATATTATCTGCTGAAATTAATTTACCATTTGCTAATTCGAGTAAAAATTTACTATCCAAAGGCGCCAATGGGCAACTTAATTTAGCACAAAATTCTCTACTCATATAGCTTCTATCCGCACCCGAATCAAATAAAACATAAGCAGATTTATCGTCAATAAGAAACTTACTCGTAACAAGCTCCGGGTCTTCCTGTGCCTCTGCCGCATTAATATTCAAAACTCTTCCGCGGCCTTGTCCATTCGTGTTCTCCTGGTTCGGGCAATTTCTAATAATGTGGCCCGGTTTTCCACATTTATAACAAACTACATTGGCATAACTTGCTCCGACACTACTTGCTCCGCCATTACTCGTTCCGACACCATTTGTTCCTTTCGTTCTGTTAACCCCTGGTCCGTAGACCTCACACTTCACCGCGCTATGACCATTTCTTTTACACTTGTTGCAAAATTTGGTGCAGAACCCCGAGTGATACTTTTCACACCTTTGGCATAGCTGCTTCTGATTGTTGTTGTTGTTGTGGTTGTTATTGTTGTTGGAATGATTGTTGTAGCTGTTGTTGTTGTTGTTGTTGTTATTGGGCCGTTTGTTGTAGTTGCGATTATTGTTGTAATTGCTGTTGTTGTTGTATTGGTGATTCTTATCACCGTTTTCCTCTCACTTTCTTTTGACTTGCTTCACATTGGCCTCTTCAGCCGCCTGTTCTTTAATTATTTCTTCAATCTGGTTCACTAGTTTGTGAGCCATTCTACATGCCTGTTGTATGGAGGCGGGCTCGTGTGAACTTATATCTTCTTAGATTCTTTCCGGTAATCCTTTCACAAACGCGTCGATCTTCTCTTCCTCATCTTCGAACGCTCTCGGACACAAAAGGTACAATTCTGTGAATCGTCTTTCGTACGTGGTAATATCAAATCCTTGGGTTCGTAACCCTCTAAGTTCTGTCTTGAGCTTATTGACCTCGGTTCTGGGACGGTACTTCTCGTTCATCAAGTGCTTGAATGCTGACCACGGTAGTGCGTAAGCATCATCTTTTCCCACTTGCTCTAGATAAGTATTCCACCATGTTAACGCAGTACCTGTGAAGGTATGCGTAGCGTACTTCACTTTGTCCTCTTCAGTACACTTACTTATGGCAAACACCGATTCGACCTTCTCGGTCCACCGTTTCAATCCGATCGGTCCTTCGGTTCCATCAAATTCCAAAGGTTTGTAGGCAGTGAATTCTTTGTAGGTGCATCCTACACGATTTCTTGTGCCGTTAGCTACATTGCTAGATTCGGAGTTATTGTTGGTATGTAGCGCATTCTGTACTGCGGCTATGTTTACAGCAAGAAAGGTACGAAATTCCTCTTCGCTCAGATTCATGGTTTGTTGAGTAGTCGGTGCCATTTCCTTCAAATAGTCAAATGAAACAAGTTAATCATACAGAATATTAAGAGTAGTCAATAGTATCTCGTAGCATAATATGAACTCATTTATAAAAGCTTTTTCTTCATATTAGCATTTTATAAGTTTAAATTCGGATAGTACCTACCCATTAAGTTCATACTTAGTAGCTAATATACAATTCAACTACTACAATTCTATATGAAAAACTGATTATAATAATATTTCGCGTTCAAACTTTTTCATAATATTTTACAAACTTACAATACAGCTTATTTTACATATAACATGAAATATAGCACACAATAACTTTGATACAAGATAGTTGTGAAGATAATTCTAGCTAGTACACAAGTCGTTCAGCAAAGGTAATAAAGACACGTAATTCATACGTCCAGAAACAAGTCATGCATTCTGGTTTTACTAGGACTACTTCCCATCCTTGGTCTTGTGGAACATAACCGTTATGGCCGTTGATAAGACAGCGTGTTGTAACGTCGTCAAAGGGACGAGGGTTACGTAATGTCCAACAGTCCTGTAACAATCTAAAAACTTTGTTTCTCACCCCAACTACTGAGTCCGTCACTTGTGGGAACGTTTTGTTTAATAGTTGTAGCCCGATGTTCTTGTTCTCACTTTGGTGAGAAGCAAACATTACTAACCCGTAAGCATAACGTGCTTCTTTATGTTGCATGTTAGTCACTTTTTCTAAATCACGAAGTCCTATATTCGGATATATTGAGTCAAAATAATTTCTTAACCCGTTGCGTAAAATAGCATTTGGGTTCCCCGCAATATATGCGTCAAAGTAAACACATCGTAACTTATAGATTTCCCAATGTGATATCCCCCGTCTTTCGAATGAAAGCCTTTTATAAACCAAGGCATTCTTGGAACGTTCTTCGAATGTCTTACAAACTGATCTCACCTTAAATAGTTGTGCCGAGGAATTCTGACCGACTCTAGACAAGATTTCATCAATCATGTCTCCGGGTAGGTCTCTTAAAATATTGGGTTGTCTATCCATTTTTATGTTTTTATACTGTAAAATAGACAAGAGTTAGATTCATAAAAAAAATACTTATTAATACAAGCAATTTTTACATATATCATAAAGCATAAGCACACTATATTACATATATAACACCACACGAATACAACTATCTTATTCCGACTCGCTCGTTTCTTCTTCTTCGGTTTTGGTTCGTTTTGCCAAGTTTCTAGGGATATATGATGTTCCCCTAATACGAGCCGTCATTTTCCACGTTGGTTTAGAAAACCTGGTGGTTTAGAGGTTCCCGGGTTATTGTCACAACTTAAGAAATACGGGTGTTGACGATACATATAAAGTTCATCGGGTTTGGAAACAAATTTCTCTATTTTTATGCCCTTTCCCTTATTGTTTTCTTTTGCCTTATTAAATTGTGTTGGGGTAATTTCTATAACATCATCGGAATCCTTGTCGGGATCCGATTCATCGGAGAATTGGTAATCCTCCCAATACTTTGCTTCCTTGGCGGAAACACCATTGACCATAATTAACTTTGGTCGGTTGGTTAAGAATTTTCTTCTACTTAACCGTTTTATTATTTCCCCCACTGGTTCTATTTCTTCTTCCGGTTCTAATTCTTCTTCCGGTTCCGATTCTTCTTTCAGTTCCGACTCTTCTTCCGGTTCCTCTTCGGGAACTTGTGAATCAGTCCACGAATCATTCCAATTTACATTTGACTCTTCATTATTATTAGGTGAGTCAATGGGACTTGTTCTAGAGGTAGACATCTATCACATAATATCAAACACGTTAAGAGATTAATATATCACATAATATTCACATGTTAAAAATATATAGTTTCCAACAAAATTTATTAATCAATCATTTTTCAAGTAAACACAGTCGAAGTCCAGACTCACTAATGCATCCTAACAAACTCGATAAGACACACTAATGCAAAATTCTGGTTCTCTAAGACCAACGCTCGGATACCAACTGAAATGTCCCGTTCATATTGATTATAAACGTTCCATATTAATTGATTTCGTCGCGAGGTTTTGACCTCTATATGAGACGTTTTTCAAAGACTGCATTCATTTTTAAAACAACCATAACCTTTATTTTATCTATAAACGTTTAAAAAGCATTACGTAGATTATCAAATAATGATAATCTAAAATATACCGTTTACACACGACCATTATATAATGGTTTACAATAAGAATATATTACATCAAAAATAAGTTTCTTGAATGCAGTTTTTACATAATATCATACAAGCATGGACTCCAAATCTTGTCCTTATTTTAGTATGCAATAGCGGAAACTCTTAATAATCACCTGAGAATAAACATGCTTAAAACGTCAACAAAAATGTTGGTGAGTTATAGGTTTAACCTATATATTATCAAATCATAATAATAGACCACAAGATTTCATATTTCAATATATATCCCATACATAGAGATAAAATTCATTCATATGGTGAACACCTGGTAACCGACATTAACAAGATGCATATATAAGAATATCCCCATCATTCCGGGACACCCTTCGGATATGATATAAATTTCGAAGTACTAAAGCATCCGGTACTTTGGATGGGGTTTGTTAGGCCCAATAGATCTATCTTTAGGATTCGCGTCAATTAGGGTGTCTGTTCCCTAATTCTTAGATTACCAGACTTAATAAAAAGGGGCATATTCGATTTCGATAATTCAACCATAGAATGTAGTTTCACGTACTTGTGTCTATTTTGTAAATCATTTATAAAACTTGCATGTATTCTCATCCCAAAAATATTAGATTTTAAAAGTGGGACTATAACTCACTTTCACATATTTTTACTTCGTCGGGAAGTAAGACTTGGCCACTGGTCGATTCACGAACCTATAACAAATATGTAGATATATATCAAAGTATATTCAAAATATATTTACAACATTTTTAATACGTTTTGATGTTTTAAGTTTATTAAGTCAGCTGTCCTCGTTAGTAACCTACAACTAGTTGTCCAACGTTAGATGTACAGAAAAAAAAATTGATATATATTATCTTGAATCAATCCACGACCCAGTGTATACACGTCTCAGGCTAGATCACAACTCAAAGTATATATATTTTTGGAATCAACCTCAACCCTGTATAGCTAACTCCCTCATTACTGCATATAGAGTGTCTATGGTTGTTCCAAATAATATATACACATGGGTCGATATGATATATCAAAACATTTACATACGTGTCTATGGTATCCCAAGATTATATAATATATTAGAATACATGTATAATACAATATAAGTTAGCTAGGATATGATTAATATAGATTTGTTACCAATTTTCACGTTAGTACAACAAGAAAAATTATCCAATCTTGTTTTACCCATAACTTCTTCATTTTAAATCCGTTGTTAGTGAATCAAATTGCTATGGTTTCATATTGAACTCTATTTTATGAATCTAAACAGAAAAAGTATAGGTTTATTGTTAGAAATATAAGTTACAAGTCGTTTTTGTAAAGGTAGTCATTTCAGTCGAAAGAACGACGTCTAGATTACCATTTTAGAAAACATACTTCCACTTTGAGTTTAACCATGATTTTTGGATATAGTTTCATGTTCATAAGAAAAATCATTTTTCCAGAAGAACAACTTTTAAATCAAAGTTTATCATAGTTTTTAATTAACTAACCCAAAACAGCCCGCAGTGTTACTACGACGGCGTATGTTCGGTTTTACAGTTTTCTTCGTGTTTCTAGGTTTTAAATCATTAAGTTAGCATATCATATAGATATAGAACATGTGTTTAGTTGATTTTAGAATTCAAGTTAGAAGGATTAACTTTTGTTTGCGAACAAGTTTAGAATTAACTAAACTATGTTCTAGTGATTACAAGTTTAAACCTTCGAATAAGATAGCTTTATATGTATGAATCGAATGATGTTATGAACATCATTACTATCTCAAGTTTTCTGGATAAAGCTACTGGAAATGAGAAAAATGGATCTAGCTTCAAAGGATCCTTGGATGGCTTGAAAGTTCTTGAAGCAGAATCATGACACGAAAAACAAGTTCAAGTAAGATTTCCACTCGAAATAAGATTGTTATAGTTATAGAAATTGAATCAAAGTTTGAATATGAGTATTACCTTATATTAGAAAGAAATCTTACTGTAAATAAGAAAGATTTCTTGAGTTTGGATGATCACTCTACACGATTGGAAGTAAGCTAGCAAACTTGGAAGTATTCTTGATTTTATGAAACTAGAACTTGTAGAATTTATGAAGAACACTTAGAACTTGAAGATAGAACTTGAGAGAGATCAATTAGATGAAGAAAATTGAAGAATGAAAGTGTTTGTAGGTGTTTTTGGTCGTTGGTGTATGGATTAGATATAAAGGATATGTAATTTTGTTTTCATGTAAATAAGTCATGAATGATTACTCATATTTTTGTAATTTTATGAGATATTTCATGCTAGTTGCCAAATGATGGTTCCCACATGGGTTAGATGACTCACATGGGCTGCTAATAGCTGATCATTGGAGTGTATATACCAATAGTACATACATCTAAAAGCTGTGTATTGTACGAGTACGAATACGGGTGCATACGAGTAGAATTGTTGATGAAACTGAACTAGGATGTAATTGTAAGCATTTTTGTTAAGTAGAAGTATTTTGATAAGTGTCTTGAAGTCTTTCAAAATTGTATGAATACATATTAAAACACTACATGTATAAACATTTTAACTGAGTCGTTAAGTCATCGTTAGTCGTTACATGTAAGTGTTGTTTTGAAACCTTTAGGTTAACGATCTTGTTAAATGTTGTTAACCCAATGTTTATAATATCAAATGAGATTTTAAATTATTATATTATCATGATAATATGATGTATGAATATCTCTTAATATGATATATATATATATATACATTAAATGTCGTTACAACGATAATCGTTACATATATGTCTCATTTCAAAATCATTAAGTTAGTAGTCTTGCTTTTACATATATAGTTCATTGTTAATATACTTAATGATATGTTTACTTATCATAATATCATGTTAACTATATATATATCCATATATATGTCATCATATAGTTTTTACAAGTTTTAACGTTCGTGAATCACCGGTCAACTTGGGTGGTCAATTGTCTATATGAAACCTATTTCAATTAATCAAGTCATAACAAGTTTGATTGCTTAAAATATTGGAAACACTTAATCATGTAAATAACAATTTCATTTAATATATATAAACATGGAAAAGTTCGGGTCACTACAGGTAGCTGACTCCAAGTCAGAATTAGGACATTGAGACTTGCTCAATATCATTCCAGGGTTCATAGGAACACACCCTTTTTTGGAGTTGTGCATACTGAATTTCTTCAGTTTCTTATCTACATATGTACTTTGGCTTAGCCCAATTAATCTCCTTGATCTGTCTCGATAGATTTTAATTCCCAAAATATATGATGCATCTTCCAAATCTTTCATGGAGAAACATTTCCCTAGCCAAGCTTTGACATCTTTCAATGTCGGGATATCATTTCCCATGAGTAATATGTCATCGACATATAGTACAAGGAAGACTACAACACTCCCACTAGACCTAACATAGACACATGGCTCATCTTCGCTTCTGATAAAACCAAATTCTTTGATTTTCTCATTAAAGTAAAGATTCCAGCTACGAGAAGCTTGTTTAAGTCCATAAATAGACTTTTAAAGCTTGCACACACTTTTAGGATACTTAGGATGTACAAAACCCTCAGGCTGTGTCATAAACACGTCCTCTGTTAGCTTACCATGAAGGAAAGCTGTTTTTACATCCATTTGCCATATTTCGTAGTCATAAAATGCAGATATGGCAAGAAGTATTCTAATGGATTTCAACATAGCCACTGGTGAAAAAGTTTCATCGTAGTCTACACCATGTTGTTGTGTGTAACCCTTAGCCGCCAGTCTAGCTTTGAATGTGTGTACATTTCCATCCATGTCAGTCTTCTTCTTAAAGACCCACTTACACCCAATGGTTTTAATTCCTGGTGTATGATCAATCAAGGTCCAGACTTGATTATCATGTATGGATTGAATCTCGTTGTCCATAGCCTCCTTCCATTTGGCAGACTCGGGGCCTGTCATCTTTTCCTGATAGGTAATAGGTTCATCAGAATCTATATTTTCATCATCACCCTCAAATATATGTAAACTATATTTCTTTGGTGTTTGATGCACTCTATCAGATCTACGTATAGGTGGTGGCTGTAGGTCAGTTTCTCTCTCAACATTAGGCTCGTGGACCTATTGAGGAGAATTGGTTCCAATATCGGTTTCCATGTCGGTTGATTCTTGAATTTCTTCAAGGTTAATTTTGCTCCCACTAGTTCCTTTTGATATGAGATCCCTTTTAAGGAAGACTCCCCTTCGAGACACAAAGACTTTGTTCTCAGTAGGGTTGTAAAACAAATATCTAAAAGAATCAGTCGGGTATCCAACAAATAAACACTTTTCAGATCTGGGTTCAAGTTTATCTTGAGCTTCATGACGAACGTAAGCCTCACATCCCCAGATTCTAAGATACGAGAGAGACACAGTTTTACCATTCCATATCTCATAAGGTGTTTTGAAAACTTTCTTGGTTGGAATGAGGTTAAGTATCCTTGCCACAGCTTGTAGGGCGTAACCCCAAAAACTGATTGGAAGCATTGTGCGACTCATCATGGACCGAACCATATCAAGTAATGTTCGATTCCTCCTTTCAGCCACACCATTATGCTGTGGTGTTCTAGGAGGAGCTAATTGTGAGATTATCCCACAACCCCGTAGATGATCACGAAATTCGTTATTAAGATATTCACTACCTCTATCAGATCGGAGAATCTTAATTCTTTTGTTCAGTTGATTTTCTACTTCGTTTTGGTATGCCTTGAACACTCCCAAAGTTTCAGACTTTTGTTTAATTAAATAAACATAACCATATCTACTGAAGTCATCAGTAAATGTAATGAAGTATCGTTCCTGGTGTCTAGTAGGTGATCTGAACGGACCGCACACATCAGTGTGTACCAAGTCCAATAGATCCTTACCCTTTTCACAGTTTCTTGTGAAAGGTGCTTTTGTCATTTTTCCTGATAAGCAAGATTCGCATTCATCATATGATTGAATATCAAATGATTCTAGAATTCCATCTGACTGGAGTTTAGCTATGCGTTTCTTGTTTATATGGCCTAAACGACAATGCAATAGATACGTTTTATCCAAACCATCTTTAGATGAATCAACATTATAGATTGAACTATCATTTAGCTTTATTGTGGTTTCCAAGATACCTCTACAAGGACTAGCTTTGAAATAAAATATTCCATTCTTGTAAACAAGTATTGATCCATTATCAAAACTAAAATCAAAACCATCATTATATAAAGCATCAAATGATATAATGTTTCTTGCCATTTCGGCACTGTAGCAAACATTAGATAAAATAATACATAAACCCGAATCAAAAGAAAGCTTGTATTCTCTAATCATGTCAACAGAGGCAACGTTCTTGTTCCCCATGATTAGATTTAGCTCTCCGGTCTTCAGCTTCCTACTTCTTGTGAGTCCCTGCACATTAGTACAAATGTGAGTACCACATCCTGTGTCCAATACCCAGGAATTAGAAATAGAAGTATTGTTTAGTTCAATCATGAACAAACCTGAAGGTACGGTGACTCCTTTAGCCCGAACTTCATTAAGTTCCTTCAAGTACTTGGTACAATTGCGCCTCCAATGTCCTTTATCCCCACAATGGAAGCATATTGCTTCTTCAGGAGACTTGGTTTACGGGATCTTTGAATAGGAAGAGTTAGCAATGCCCTTAGGTTTCGGTTTGGAGTTGGATGTGCCAACCTTACCCTTACCCTTGTTCTTGCCCTTTGCTTTGTTTTTCTTCTTCTTGATCCCACCTTCTCGAATGGCTAGGACGGTAGTTGCGGGTTTAGCTTTGGTCATGTTAGCCTAAGCGGTTTTCAACATGCCATGGAGTTCCATGATTGTTTTCTCCATATTGTTCATATTATAGTTCATAATGAATCCTTCATATGCACTAATCAGCGAGTTCAGAATAAAATCCGTTGCAAGTTCCTGACTTATGGAAAAACCAAGGTGCTCCAGCCGGTCTATGTACCCTTTCATTTGTAGTACATGGATACTAACGCTACTTCCCGTTGCCATTTTGCAAGATACAAGAGCTTTCACGGTGTCAAACCTTTCTTGATTTGCTTGTTGTTGGAACATGTCCTTGAGTTGGTTAAGCATGTCGTATGACCCTAAGCTCTCCATGCCCTTTTGGAGCTCTGGAGACATGGTTGCCAACATCAAGAATGCTACCTCATTAGACTCGAAACGCCATTTTTCAAACTCGTCCCTAGCCGCTTGAGTAGCTCTCGATCCGGGTTCTGCCGGTAAGGGTTCCTCAATTACCCTGATCTTTCCTTCCATCTTAAGAGCAATTCTTAGGTTGCGAAGCCAGTCCATGTAGTTCATGTAAAAACCCGTCCTTATCCATCTGGACGAAATCTTCGACATTTGATCCCATTGCGATGATCGACTCCAAATAATGTCCTTAAAATGAGCAAATGCACAGCGGAAGACTTAATTCGTACCTGAGAATAACATGCTTTAAAATGTCAACATAAAGTTGGTGAGATATATAAGTTTGATGCTAGCAGTGTTATAACAATGGACCACAAGATTTCATATGTAAACATTTTAATAAAAATATTCTAAGTGGTTGAGCACTTGGTAACCATACTTAACATTTAATCACGTCGCATATTCCCTTTATTATGAAATTTTACTACACCGTACCAAGTGTAGTCACGAAACGAAGTACTGTGCAACCGTTGAATACTGGTCGTCCAGTCCGGTTGGGGTTGTCAGGCCCGATAGATCTATCAACAGGATTCGCGTTTACAATACCGCTGTAAATAATAGTTACCAAGCTACAGGGAAGTATGCTAGTGGTACAACTCAACGTAGAATATATTTTTCAATTACTTGTGTCCATAACGTAAATCATTTATAAAAACAGCGCATGTATTCTCATCCCAAAAATATTTAAAGTTCAAAAAGGGACTATATACTCACCATACTGTATTTTGTAGTAAAAATACATATAACACCATTGATCAAGTATAAGGTTGACCTCGGATTCACGAACCTATATTAATTATATATATATTAACACGTAATATTAATCAACTAAGTTTATAATTTTCATAATGTATTATAATTAATATTCTTATATTACATTAATACATATAATAGGTTATTTTATATATTCATTATATATTTTAATTGATGATATATTTATTAATATATTAAAACATGGTAGTTTGTATTATTAGTGATATTTATGTTATATGTAGTAATTTTCTTTTATATAAAAATATTTTGTGGTAATAATAATAATAATAATAATAATAATAATCATAATGATAATAATAATAATAATAATAATAATAATAATAATAATAATAATAATAATAATAATAATAATAATAATAATAATAATAATAATAATAATAATAATAATAATAATAATAATAATAATAATAATAATAATAGAAGTCCTAGTATTATAAGGTTATACCTTTGTGGCATTAAAAAGAATAAAATTGTCCAAGACGAGACTTGAACCCATGACCTCCTGAATACCCACTAAACACCCTAACCATTCGTCTCCTTACATTCTTTCTGATCTAATCTACCATTTAATTCTTATAATCCCGTAATCGTTCCTGATTTATTTTCTTCTCATACTACTCATCGGCCCGACAGAAAACTCTTAGATTCCAGCCCAATAACAAACACAACAGGGAACGGCCCACTAGCCCAAGAAATTTATGTTTTATATTTGGTAATGACAAACAGAATCCGTAATTTTCTCCTCAATGATCACCACTTTTATCAAGTGGGGCTTCGGTCCCTTTCTTTTTTTTTTTTTTTTAAACCGATGCACACAAGTGGCCAGGGTGTGGGGTTCATTTCATTATCATTAACGTATTCTCACCAACTTATCCATATTCATATATCTAGCTAGTGATCTTGTTTGTCGGTTGAAACCGAATACCAGCTAACGGCAGTAGCAGTATCATTAACGTGGTGGTGATTTGGGGTGGTAACGCTAGCTGGGTTTAAAGCTGTTTTGCAATCAAACAGAAAGATTTAATATAAATCGACGTGTTTGATTGTTAAACTTAGACGTGTAAAGGTGGTGAATGGGTAGTGTTGATGATGAGTGGGTGAGAGTGGAGATCGAACAAAAGCAAGCAAAAGTAATATTTGAAATAGAAACCGAATGAATGAAGATTTTTGGTGATGTTCTTTGATGGCTTCGACAAAATAGAAGACGGAAATCAAGTTGGTGATGATTTTCAATCTGAAGAAATGGGTGTCTAGGTGATTCATGGTGGTTCATTCGAATAGCATGAAGTAGGGAAACAAAGGTGACGGTTGTTCGATGGTTGTTGAGCAAGGGTCACGAAGAAGAAGGATAAGAATAATAGAGTGAAAGTGGGTTTTGATGATAGTGATAAAACTGGTTTCGCAGGAAGTTTAAAAAAAATGAGGTGGCGGTAGAGATGAGGAAATAAGAGTGGTGATCGGTTGTGAGAAAAATCAAAGGTGGTGTTTTCTTGATGAAGGTAGTGGCGAGTGGTGGTTGAAGGTTGAAAAAGATTGAGGGTGACGATGGTGATGGGTTGTCTTTGACAGTATACACAAAAAAAAAAAAAATAAAGAGAGTGATTATAGAGTGGTATAGGGTGTTCGATTTAGAGGTGATTCTTGGTGGTGGTTCGTGGTAGTCACGGTGGTGTGTGGTGGCAGGTGACGGTGCTCTCTGGTGATAGAAGATGGAGGTGAAGTGTGATCATATATGTGTCTCATATATGTGTATATATATAAGTTATACAAGAGGGTAGTAATAATTCATTAATGTTATAATATAATTCTTATATCATAATTTAAGAAACTTGCAGAGATGATAACAGTTTCCTACCGACAGTACTATTCTGAAGGACAAAATATAATAATAAAAAAAAATAAAGATGAAAACTACTACTAACAAATTTTGGATTACTTGTTTGGACGAACATTTGATTAGTACGAAAGGCATCAATTATCTGCAGAATAGAAAGTGATGCGGAACAGATTTATAATTCTGAATCCAGTTAATCAATTTTATATATAAATGTATTTATTTTTAAATATAAATTTGTATTATAATTTTAATAAAATTAATCGTATAGCTATTGTTATTAATATTGATGATAATAGTAAATGTAATCATAATATTACTATATCTATCCTACTTAATATTTTATTGTCATGATTTATTTCCTAATTAATGTTTACTTAATTATATAATATATATTTTAATATTTATACACATTTAATATTAATTATACATGGAAATCATATTTATTTATATTTACAATATAAATATTTTGTATTTTGTTTTACATTTTCATTACATTTTATTATTTTAAATTTTCATATATCTTCATAATATATATACATATTTATTTTTCAAACAATTGCTCGTGAATCGTCAAAAGCGGTCAAAGGTCAATTGGATTTCATGAATATAGATTTCAAACTTTTCTAGACTCCACATTACATATTTTGCTTATCGTGTCGGAAATATATAAAGATTAAGGTTTAAATTTGGTCGGAAATTTCCGGGTCGTTACAGTACCCACCTGTTAAAGAAATTTCGTCCCCGAAATTTGGTAGAGGTTGTCATAAATAACAATAGGAATGTTTTCATGACGAATATGAGATAATAAAGGAGTTTTATCACTATTAATAGATATAGATTAAACATCTCGATCATGTGAAGCGTACGAGTGAAGCTATCACAAAAGAGTGAAATGAGTAATATGATATCGTTTTAACTGATGACGTGGTTATGATTGATTTCCGGAATTCACGAGATTTAAAGAAAATCTTTCATAATAAGATTTGGTTCTTTGACGATTTAGGGAACTGGATCTCCTTTGATTTAATGCAGCAAATCTGTTGTGATTTCTTTGTCGGATATTTCACTTATAAAACTACCCCCTTCGTTCCCTTATCTCCATATCCCATATCTTCTACTATTTCTCCTTAACTCTTATGTAAAGATATTCTTAATGGCAAAATTTTGATTTGTCAAATTACCAGAATAACCAGGAAAATAGAACTATCCAGATGATTTGTTCTTAATACGTTTCGGAATTGGATAAAATGTAAGAGCCGTGTAACATGGCACATGATGACGGTACTGTGAATCATCACATTCCATTAGAAACTTAACATGACTTACTGTAATATAATGAAGTTGATCAAGTTTCATTATATTATACTAATTCATGCATCAGTTCCCAACACTGCTTCAGAACATTCTTATTTTAAACTTGAAGGTTTTAGAACTTAGAAACTAATACAGTTTCTTTTATGTTGTAACACAGATTTTACGGAGAGATAAATGATCCCTGATAAGAATAGTTGTGAAAATATCTCCAAAAATATGGAGAATATATTTAACGGAAGATATGAAGATATCTCATAATATCCAAGATAAGATGATGATGAAGAATAACATCTGGAAAGATTTAGAATAGGGAGTAGGGTTATTACTAATGATTTTAGCAGGCACTGAATCATTTGGATTCTTTGAAAGCAGATTCAGTTCTTGTGATTTATCCACACCTTCCTTCGTACTTTGCTCATTCGGTTTTCCAATTCCAACCTTTCTCCTTTTTCTGAGCTTTTCCAACACACTGTTCTTTTGGTAAACTTTTGACTTGTTAAAGTCGTTTACAGTTTTTGCTGCTTCATTAGCATTTCAAGAGTTAGTTCGCAGTTCAGGGTGTTTTTCAGAAACTTTACATTCGATGTATGAAATTCTTAGGGATAGACGCTATAGGTATAACTGGAGAAGTTCTGCGAGATTTTCAAAATACTAATTGCAGATTTTGCCAAAGAGATAACGAGTTACTGGTACATCTGCTGATGATGTTGTGAAATATAAAAGGTTCTCCGGTAACAATAGCGAAAGGACAAGGTATAAATATCGAGATTATAATAAGAGTAGTCTCACTGAGAAGTCGAAGTGGAGCTGTGACAAAATTAGCTTCTTGAAACGGAATCGTATGATTGTTTTTGCTTAAGGAATTCGACGCGGTTACGTTTTAACTATAACTTCGATTTCGAAGTTTTTCAGATGCATAACCGTATGCATAAATCTTTCTTCCGTAGACGAGGTGCAGCGGTTTCAACTTCTCGATCGAGGTGTTTTTAAGAATCATGAAAAGATTTGAATGCGAATTGTAACTGTCAAGATACGAATGAGGTTTGAGATAAAATCAAGTGGCAAGCTTGAAAAATTATTTAATTTCATATGTTATAATCAATATTTTAATTCATTTTACTTGTCCATAGTTAGCAGTCTATTAGTCTGGTTGTCCAATGATCCAATAATTCAACAGTTCAATATATAATTTAATATACATAATTAATACGTATCGTGACCCGTATACCGGTCTCGGTGTCGATCATAACTCAAAGTATATATATATTTTGGAATCAACTCCAACCCTGTATAGCCAACTCCCACCTTCACATATAGAGTGTCTACGGTTGTTCCGAAATATATATATAGATGGGTCGATATGATAAGTCAAAACCTTGCATACGTGTCCCGTTATTTAAAATGCGTAAAATAAATAAATATATATCATGACCCATTATACATCATGTTGTCTCAGAATTAATCCGACGTATTGTTGTACATGTGTCCCGACAGTGCAGAAATTAAAATTGCGAGAATGTAAATTGTGATAAATTAAATGTTAATCAGTTAGCTGGGAACAGTTAGCCGGAACAGTTAGCGTGTAATCCTATCACAATTTCAATTAATTAATTCGTTTGTTTCTAACACTTTTTATTTTTGTCCAATGTTTCCTTCGTTATGCCACTTGTTGGATTCTGATAGGTCAAAATCCAAATATGAAATTTGAATAGAAATGGTTATTCTGTGGTGAACGGATACGTATATCGGATAGTAAATGATCGTTGAATCAGATTCGAAGAATGTACAGTGTAACTTATTAATGTGATTTCTAAATATTCCTCGGGTACTACGCACCCGTTAAAATATTTTCATCATTAATAGTTTGTATGAAGAAATTTTAATTACAATCTTTATGAAAATATACTTGCATATATATTTTCTTCAGATGTAATCATAGATTTAATGAGTCAATAAGATATTAAACTCATCAGGTTTATTGTTAATACTAGATTACATAATCTCTAAAGCATTAGAGATTACTTAGTCACCATATTGAACGAAGGTAATGAGGTAGAATGGTACATAAATCGAAGATAATCGATGTAGAACGATATGTAAAACGAAAATAAAGTGGATAGAGCGATACGTAGAACGGTGATTATAGTCGAGGTGTAATTTGTGACGTTGAGATTTACGACGTGGTTGTGGTTTGAGGGTGATAAGGATACCATTGACGTTGTTGATGGTGATATGGATTATGCTGCTGGTGCTGCTGCTGGTGTTTGTAATCTCCGCACCAGATTCTCCAAAACCATTACTCGAGCACGTAGTTCGTTGACTTTTTATATTATGTCGGAATGATTGACGATTGAAACGAGCGGGTGAGTAAGATTCGAAATATAGGATAATATATATAATCGTAACGGAATACTCTAGAAATGAGAGGGTAAATGGTTTCTCGAACAGGTTCACCGGTAAGCGTTTCAGGTTCATCGCCAAAAGGACAATTTGATGGTTGGAAAGGATTCTTGATGCGAAATGATTTTCGGATATCGGATGATATTCTAGCTATATAGAATATCTACATATATATTACTAAAGATGTTGTAGACTACAGAAGAATTTGCGGCATATATTAGGCAAATCTACGGATACGCCAAGATAGGAATTATCAGATACGCTAAGATATGAATTTCGTCTATACACTACCGATGCACTAAATGCAGTGGGACGTGTCTAGACTTGAGAATGATAGGCAGGCAATCTCCTAAGGATGATAAGCAGATGATTTCCGACTAGGAATGATAAGCAAAACTTTTGACAGGCAGACACGGTCAAAGTCCAGACACACTAATGTATCCTAACAACTATCAGTTAGACACACTAAGGCAAGGCCTGGTTCGCTAAGACCAACGCTCTGATACCAAATGTAAAAACCCGTCCTTATTCATCTGGACGAAATCTTCGACATTTGATCCCATTGCGATGATCGACTCCAAATAATGTCCTTAAAATGAGCAAATGCACAGCGGAAGACTTAATTCGTACCTGAGAATAACATGCTTTAAAATGTCAACATAAAGTTGGTGAGATATATAAGTTTGATGCTAGCAGTGTTATAACAATGGACCACAAGATTTCATATGTAAACATTTTAATAAAAATATTCTAAGTGGTTGAGCACTTGGTAACCATACTTAACATTTAATCACGTCGCATATTCCCTTTATTATGAAATTTTACTACACCGTACCAAGTGTAGTCACGAAACGAAGTACTGTGCAACCGTTGAATACTGGTCGTCCAGTCCGGTTGGGGTTGTCATGCCCGATAGATCTATCAACAGGATTCGCGTTTACAATACCGCTGTAAATAATAGTTACCAAGCTACAGGGAAGTATGCCAGTGGTACAACTCAACGTAGAATATATTTTTCAATTACTTGTGTCCATAACGTAAATCATTTATAAAAACAGCGCATGTATTCTCATCCCAAAAATATTTAAAGTTCAAAAAGGGACTATATACTCACCATACTGTATTTTGTAGTAAAAATACATATAACACCATTGATCAAGTATAAGGTTGACCTCGGATTCACGAACCTATATTAATTATATATATTAACACATAATATTAATCAACTAAGTTTATAATTTTCATAATGTATTATAATTAATATTCTTATATTACATTAATACATATAATAGGTTATTTTATATATTCATTATATATTTTAATTGATGATATATTTATTAATATATTAAAACATGGTAGTTTGTATTATTAGTGATATTTATGTTATATGTAGTAATTTTCTTTTATATAAAAATATTTTGTGGTAATAATAATAATAATAATAATAATAATAATCATAATGATAATAATAATAATAATAATAATAATAATAATAATAATAATAATAATAATAATAATAATAATAATAATAATAATAATAATAATAATAATAATAATAATAATAATAATAATAATAATAATAATAATAATAATAATAATAGAAGTCCTAGTATTATAAGGTTATACCTTTGTGGCATTAAAAAGAATAAAATTGTCCAAGACGAGACTTGAACCCATGACCTCCTGAATACCTACTAAACACCCTAACCATTCATCTCCTTACATTCTTTCTGATCTAATCTACCATTTAATTCTTATAATCCCGTAATCGTTCCTGATTTATTTTCTTCTCATACTACTCATCGGCCCGACAGAAAACTCTTAGATTCCAGCCCAATAACAAACACAACAGGGAACGGCCCACTAGCCCAAGAAATTTATGTTTTATATTTGGTAATGACAAACAAAATCCGTAATTTTCTCCTCAATGATCACCACTTTTATCAAGTGGGGCTTCGGTCCCTTTCTTCTTCTTTTTTTTTAAACCGATGCACACAAGTGGCCAGGGTGTGGGGTTCATTTCATTATCATTAACGTATTCTCACCAACTTATCCATATTCATATATCTAGCTAGTGATCTTGTTTGTCGGTTGAAACCGAATACCAGCTAACGGCAGTAGCAGTATCATTAACGTGGTGGTGATTTGGGGTGGTAACGCTAGCTGGGTTTAAAGCTGTTTTGCAATCAAACAGAAAGATTTAATATAAATCGACGTGTTTGATTGTTAAACTTAGACGTGTAAAGGTGGTGAATGGGTAGTGTTGATGATGAGTGGGTGAGAGTGGAGATCGAACAAAAGCAAGCAAAAGTAATATTTGAAATAGAAACCGAATGAATGAAGATTTTTGGTGATGTTCTTTGATGGCTTCGACAAAATAGAAGACGGAAATCAAGTTGGTGATGATTTTCAATCTGAAGAAATGGGTGTCTAGGTGATTCATGGTGGTTCATTCGAATAGCATGAAGTAGGGAAACAAAGGTGACGGTTGTTCGATGGTTGTTGAGCAAGGGTCACGAAGAAGAAGGATAAGAATAATAGAGTGAAAGTGGGTTTTGATGATAGTGATAAAACTGGTTTCGCAGGAAGTTTAAAAAAAAATGAGGTGGCGGTAGAGATGAGGAAATAAGAGTGGTGATCGGTTGTGAGAAAAATCAAAGGTGGTGTTTTCTTGATGAAGGTAGTGGCGAGTGGTGGTTGAAGGTTGAAAAAGATTGAGGGTGATGATGGTGATGGGTTGTCTTTGACAGTATACACAAAAAAAAAAAAAAAAAATAAAGAGAGTGATTATAGAGTGGTATAGGGTGTTCGATTTAGAGGTGATTCTTGGTGGTGGTTCGTGGTAGTCACGGTGGTGTGTGGTGGCAGGTGACGGTGCTCTCTGGTGATAGAAGATGGAGGTGAAGTGTGATCATATATGTGTCTCATATATGTGTATATATATAAGTTATACAAGAGGGTAGTAATAATTCATTAATGTTATAATATAATTCTTATATCATAATTTAAGAAACTTGCAGAGATGATAACAGTTTCCTACCGACAGTACTATTCTGAAGGACAAAATATAATAATAAAAAAAAAATAAAGATGAAAACTACTACTAACAAATTTTGGATTACTTGTTTGGACGAACATTTGATTAGTACGAAAGGCATCAATTATCTGCAGAATAGAAAGTGATGCGGAACAGATTTATAATTCTGAATCCAGTTAATCAATTTTATATATAAATGTATTTATTTTTAAATATAAATTTGTATTATAATTTTAATAAAATTAATAGTATTGCTATTGTTATTAATATTGATGATAATAGTAAATGTAATCATAATATTACTATATCTATCCTACTTAATATTTTATTGTCATGATTTATTTCCTAATTAATGTTTACTTAATTATATAATATATATTTTAATATTTATACACATTTAATATTAATTATACATGGAAATCATATTTATTTATATTTACAATATAAATATTTTGTATTTTGTTTTACATTTTCATTACATTTTATTATTTTAAATTTTCATATATCTTCATAATATATATACATATTTATTTTTCAAACAATTGCTCGTGAATCGTCAAAAGCGGTCAAAGGTCAATTGGATTTCATGAATATAGATTTCAAACTTTTCTAGACTCCACATTACATATTTTGCTTATCGTGTCGGAAATATATAAAGATTAAGGTTTAAATTTGGTCGGAAATTTCCGGGTCGTTACAGTTCAAGCCCGTAAGCTTGTCCTTTTCGAGGATCCCTTTAAGGCAGAAATTAGTGATTGATGACGGAGTAGGATTTGTGTTTGTTGCAGACATCTGTCATATTTTTAAAGTAAGTTGTATTAGTTAGTTTGATATGTTTAATCCTTGTTAAGATAATTACCCAAGTGTGTTCAATATTCAAACAATTATAATTAACAAGGCTAAGATCCATATTTCACTTATGGCAATGACGGGTTTGCCGCGGATCACCAACCAAAAGCTATTTAGGTAGGTAACTATATTACCAATTTCATCCATTATGAAATTCTTAGGTTCTGCGAGATTGAGTGATAATCAATTATTTCACTTGGCATGTTTAATCCCTTCTACGCTAATCCTTCCTCGTGGCGGGTTTGCCGCGAACCACGATTTCAGATTATAAACTTTCCATGATAGATACACGTGAAATCCGGCCCAAGACTCTCGGGTATCGCGAAATTCACCTCACCCTTCCCAACACCCAATTAAAGTCCGGCCCAAGACTCTCGGGTATCGCGAACTCTAGCAGGTAGAAGGTTCAGATGTGTGTACTACTCATGGATAGCGTAAAGTTTACATTTAAAACTGGTTTTTGTTTTCTTTTAGCAAAAGTAGTTTACACCATTTTAAAACATTTGCTAATTATGTATTGCGTGTTACGTTTGTTAAACTAATTTTAACTAAACCATTTTAAGTGATTATTGTCTTTTGTTTCTATACTAATTTTCTAGCTAGCATGGCATAGACAAATAAGAACACAATAATAATCATGACACGCAATTATCGGTAGTATGCCTCGAGTCCTATGCGTTTTTCCAGTGAACTAACACACGGAAAAACATGGTCAACTAGGGACATAACCTTGTGTGAGAATTGGCTCCCACTAAAATCGTCATCTCCATTAAATGCTCGGATGGGCCGCCTTGTGAACATCGTCTTCTTGATTCCATTCTTGGTTGCATTATCTTAAAAAAAAACTATTCTATTTTCTATACTATTACAAATACAATATGAATAGAAAGACGACATGCAAGTCGTTTAATAAATTATTACATTCATCTTGAATAAATAATAAACACGGCATGCAAGCCGTTTAATAAATTATTACATTCATCCCGAATAAATGATAAATTAAATCATACAACCAAACATCCACACAAGGGTCTTATTGAGGTAAATACTACCGATTTCACACAACAATCATATACAAAACAAATGGAGTGCCAAATATACATTTTCATGAAACATGTTTCGATAAGGATCAATTTAAACAACATTTAATGGCACACAAAATAATCAATCCTTGTTTACATAACTTATGTATGCATGTAAAGCCACTTTATATTTTGTAAGTATGGTTTTCATGCCAAAACCATCCAAACAAACATATTAAGTGAATCAAAATATGTTGGAGATTTATTCACTTTAACCAAGCATAAAGTCTAAAATTAATAATTTTAATTTTCTCATTTCATGTAAAACATGAAAAGAATTCATGTACTTTATTTTCCTAAACATTGAATCTTTAATAGTCAACATGCAAGTTACCTTTTTTAATTTTCGGAATCATTTTTGGCAGATTCATACATCAACTTTAAATAGTCATATCTTACTCATTTCTAATCCGTTTTCGATGATTTTTTTTTCAAATTTAAGTTCTTTCAATTAGCTTTCAAATGAAATTGGTATCATACAAAAATATTGAGTTTAAAGCACTGAAACAGTCCATCAAAGATGGACTGTCCAAGCTGGAAAAAAAAGTCTTAAATGAAAATAATGAGTTTAACCCATTTTACATATTGCCAAATTCCAAGATTCGAGTTAGTATTTAGGAAACATAAAACATAAATCATGATACTTGTTTTGCATGTTTGTTATGCATGATCATCTCCAAGAATCACGCACAATGCATCCATCAAAGCTAAATATCATAAGAAAAGTTTGCTAAAACTTGTACAAGATGGCTCTGATACCACTTGTTGGAGTATGATACCAAAACATAGCGAGCGGAAGCATTTTAAAATTTTACAAAATCATACTCTTCCAAGGACCTATGTACAAAACTTTTAGCAAACAAAATATAAATTGAACAAGAGAAAGTTAGATTACAACCTTTGTAGCCTTTCTTGATGATTGTTGCGGAGAACTCGAAGAAGAGTTCCTCTAAATGGTAGACACCCAAAGTTCCAACCTTGCTTCGATCTATACCTTCTAATTCACCAAAACCCTTTCTCTCCTTTTGTTTCCTATTTTTTTTCGTAAACTTCTCAAGAAGCAGAAAAAGGTTAAAGTGGGTTCTTTGGACAAAAATTAGTTCAAAGAAAAAAAATTAGAGAGTGTGGGGGTTCTCGGTTATCTTTTAAAAGGTGAAAAGGATTGGGAGTAAAATATGAGATTTAAAGGCTCTCTGTACCAAGTTGCATGTATTGAAAATATATAAGGGAAAACACAATGTACCAAGTTACCCATGACATGCGTATGTTGAGTTTTGAGAAAGTCAAGACCACTTTGTCAAGTGGAGTGTATTAAAAAAAAATTTTAATTAATTAATTAGTTAACAAGTTAACTAATTAATTAAACAAATCTCATACTTATTTAATTTATTAAACCATTAACAAATGTTC